>NC_067223.1:7222500-7531250 GCF_019924925.1 Ctenopharyngodon idella | reverse complement strand
TCTACATCCATTTTCACTCTGACTGGCAGAGACCCAAAAAGCTCAGATATGGAAATATGAAGAATGAGGCGTACTGTGACAGATGGAGCACAAGTGACCTGAAGAGCACCACTAAGAGCACTACCGCCACCTGCTGGTGGTGATGGGAACACATCACCCTCGGTTGCTGGGTTAGAGGAATAGTTCAGCCTAAAAATTACATTCTGTTATTTACTCACCCTCATGAGCTTTCAAAACCTGTATGCTGTTTTTTTCTTTCTTTCTGTGGAACATAAAAAGTAGAATTTAAGAGAATTTTATAGTGAACATGTCTGTCGAGCTCAAAAGTCAGTAAGTTGAAGTTGATCCATTCACAGTGGTTCTCAAAGAAACAGCTCACTGGAAAGGAATATTTTCTGAAATTGTAAGATAAAGGTAACACTTCACAATAAGAATTCATTAGTTAATGTCAGTTAATGAATTGACTAACTTTAAAGGTTAAGTTCACTTCAGAATTAAAATATCCTCACAATAATTTACTCAAGAAATTTTTGAGGTTTTTGAGGAAAACATTCCAGGATTTTTCTCCATATAGTGGTCTTCAACGGTTACCAATGGGTTGAAGGTCCAAATTGCAGTTTAAATGCAGCTTCAAAGGTCCCAGCCGAGGAATAAGGGTCTTATATAGCAAAACAAAGCAAAGACTAAGTCAAACAGCCTTTACAAAAAAAAGTAAAAGGTAAAAAAAAAGGTTCCTCATCTGCGATTGTGTAGAACCCTTTGAAGCTGCAATGAAACTGCAGTTTGGACCTTCAACCCATTGGTAGCCGTTGAAGTCCACTATATGCAGAAAAACCCTGGAACGTTTTCCTCAAAAATTTATTTTTGACTGAAGAAAGAAAGACATAAACATCATAAATTATCAGGAAATTTTAATTCTGAAGTGAACTAATCCTTTAAGTAACAATGAGCAATACATTTGTTACAGTATTTATTAATCTTTGTTAATGTTAATTATTAAAAATACAACTTGTCATTGTTAGTTCATGTTAGTTCAGGTCCATTAAATAATATTAAAAGATATAACTTTTGATTTTAACGTATTAGTCAATTTTGTACTTTACAAGAATATTGTTGTCTATGTTAACTAATACTAATGTTAATAAATTGAACCTTATTTTAAAGTGCTTATATTATAAAGCCTCATTTTCAAGTTAAATTTCACTCGGTTTCTCACACAAATATCGTATGTCTTGAAATATCCATCTTATTTTTCAACCCGCAAGTGAGCTATTTCCTGTGAATGTGTGAGACTACTGGGGGGTATGCAAACTCTTTTGGTATGGAAACCTGTGTGAAGATTCTTCAAAAACATCTCATTTGTTTTCCATTGAAGAAAGAAGGTCATATGGGTTTGGAACAACATGAGGGTGAGTAAATGTCCAGGCTATCATCTGTTTGCACACCCAATGCATGAACATTCGCAGCCTCTTGCGCTGCCCAAACAATCAAAATGAGGGCGCAAAGTGTTGAGGAAGTGAGGGAACTATTATTAAATGATCAAATCTTCAGTGCTGTCGCAAAGCCATCAACTGCAGCGATCTCAAGTCATTATGCGTTTGCTTATGCAAGGTTTAATTACAAGAGCGTGACCCTCCTTCTGCTGTTCCTGATAACATCAGCAATGTGGCGGGAAAGGTCACATGCTCAAACACGCTGGGGCTCAGGAGTCAATTAGTCGAGAGAACAAAGGAGACTTAGAAGGATGAGGAAAAGACAAATAGAAGACGAATCCTGCAAAGGAAATAAACAGCAACTCGGGCAAATGAAGATGGGAAAAACAGATGCAAAACGAAACAACGCAAAAGTGGCTGCAAGTTCATTAATTAGAATTTCAAATCGGACAAACTTGAGATGACAGCAGCGCGCTTGTCAAATCAGATCATGGCCTAGCAGAGCGGAGAACCTCCCGGTGCTTGGAGCCAAAAGCAGGAACAGCTCATCACAAACAGCTTCCTGGGGACTCTTTGTGTATATATACACATATGAGCGTAAGTGTGTGTGCGATTACTGCAGCGTGTAAGCTGTCTTCATCGCCTCTGATTACTGCGGCCCGCCTTTTTCCCGCCTGTCCGCCCTGCGATGTCACTCTCCCCCTAAATGAGAAGTGACAATTAAAACATTCTCTTAAGGCACTCCAAATCAAGATGTGCTGGCAAGGCTGGCGGAGTGCCGTTCACCACGGGGCCAGAGCGAGTGAGGTGAGAGGCCACAGAAACTGTCTTATCTGCCCCCCGGGCATGGTATCAGGGGTCAAAGTGATGATGGCTGTCTTCAGGCCTAGCACCAATGGGTAAGGCAGAGTAACACAACCTCTTAGGGCACTAGAGGGTCGGTGAAGGAAGAGAGAAGACTGAAAATGTTCCTTTAAGGGAAAGGAGGGAGAATATTAAGGACTACATTAACTGTGTGCTACATTAGATGCTGTGGGGTAAATAAAGAGAGAAAGTGAGAAAGACGATTTTAAAGGTTTAGCTGATTCAAGCCAGTTTCACAAAGCACATATTTAGTCCCTTAATGGTTGGGAATCAAGAACAAGTTCCTTACAAAAAAAAAAACCCACAATGTTCGTTCCGTTCTTGCACGTGCACTTCTCCTAATGTGGACGACATGCTGAAATGTTTTCTGTGTTACTATTCAGCAGCCCAGTAAAAGAGCTATACTGAATCTAAAGCATAGTCTGATTCCCAAACTCTTATTTGTGGCTCAATTTAGTGAATCAAACAGCTGAGATTTAAGCCAGTGTATTGTTAACTAAAAATAAAACTAAATCTTTTAAAAATTGTCTCCGTTAATTGAAATAAGCTGAAAAAAAAAAAAAAAGTAAATATTTGATTAAAAAATTGAAAAACAAAAATTAAAAAATTTGCAACTGAAATAAAATAAGTTGAAGTTGAAATACTAAAATTACAAAAACAAAAATTCAATTAAAAAAAATAATTAAAGTGAAATAAAAAAAAATGAAAATGACAAAAGTACAACAAAATTACTAAAACTGAAAATATAAAAATAAAAGCTAAATAATAACTACTATAGTTTACTAAAATAACACTGGTTCATATAACAATGTTTAAAGATACACATTATGATTTTTGTCAGTAGTATTTTATAAAAATAAATAAATCAATGAAATTTTACCATATTTTTAATCAGTTAGTATTGTTATTTAATCTAGGTTAAGTTATATAGTAAATTTGTGCCACCTCTAAAAAAGACTGTAAAAAAGTCCTTAAAATGTCTGCGTAAACACCTTTAGCAAGAATTGTTTTAAATTTACTATCAAAATTATATGGTAATTGAATTTCATTTCTTTTTTTAAAATATATATATATATTCGTTTTTTTTCTAAAAGTATTGTTATAGGAATTTACTAGAAAACCAGAATCGATACGCAGATTCAGAATAGGTTACCCTAAAATGAAAATTAAGTAATCATTTACTCATCCTGCTGTTATTCTAATGCCAAAGGTATCACAGATTTTAATGTATTATTTAAAAAAATCCAGACCTTGGCCGTTGGTCTTCTGTGCATGGCGCGCATTCATGACACATTCATGAAAAAAAACGTGACATGAAATACAATGTCCATGTACTTTCTTCACACTGCAGCAGTGTGCCATAATCGAACACCATGCACATAAGACCAACTCCCAAAGTCAGGATTTTCCATTAAATAATACATTAAATTCCGGTTTGTTTTTCACCAAACCCTATCGTATACCCCCAGAACACTTGAAATATATGACACATGTTGCATGGGACCATTCTGTGACACTTCTGCATCTTTTTAAAAAGCTTGATGCTGGTCACTATTCACTTCCATTATATGGACTTTTTTATTTCTCCTTTTGTGGTTCGAAAAAGAAAGAATGGCATGCATTAGAACAACACCAGGGTGAGAAAAGTTTCATTTTAGGGTAAACTATCCCTTTAAAGACCTCTTCTGGGAGCACTTTTCTGTACATGCACTTCTGCTCTATAATGTGCTACTCACGAATTAGGGAAATGTGGTATTGTAGAACTAGCTATATTGTGTTGGATTTGAATGAATCGCTTCTGCTTTTATTATTCTCACTTAGACAAAAGCATCTGAATGAATAAATGAGCTTGAAAAGCTTGAGAAAGGGATATGTATTTGACTCTTTGTGAGGGACACAGTAGGGAAAGTGGAAGGCAGAAACAGAGAGGTTGTTTGGGCAGGATACCAGGTTAGTCAGTAGACAGCTGCAGCACTGAGGGAGATGAAGCCAAACTAGCCTGGCCTCAGTGAGGGCACAAAGATCCAGACCCCCACCCTACAGAGACCAAAGTTTCAGAGCACAGCCAATGAAGGATCCATTTCAGATTTACCCAAACTCTTTAAAGTAGAACAGAGGTCATTGACTGGAAAGGATGAG
Source organism: Ctenopharyngodon idella (assembly GCF_019924925.1). Taxonomy (NCBI): domain Eukaryota; kingdom Metazoa; phylum Chordata; class Actinopteri; order Cypriniformes; family Xenocyprididae; genus Ctenopharyngodon; species Ctenopharyngodon idella. The sequence continues at coordinate 7,526,814 of NC_067223.1, read as the reverse complement.
AACATCAGTTCGGGGCTTATCATCGTTGCACCTTCACAGATAAAAACATAGTTCCTCTAGCGAGCTTGGCAGAGCCACTGAGCAAGAGACAAGCAACATATACATACAATATCTGAATTACAGAAACTCAAAAAAGTATTTGGACATTTAAAATTGTCTGAATGTCACAAATAGCAAAATATAAAATCAAGTGGTATCTGCAAACCAATGGATGCTTAAACCTTTCTCAGAACTTTTTTTTAAATTATTATTATTTTAACAAACTGGTATCATGGCAGTTCTCTATGGAAGCCAATTTCTGTTTAAATAAATAAAACAAAAACAAAATTGTGACAAAGATAATTGTGACATTATTTCTGTGTATAACATTATATTTCCCAAATTTCCCAATATTTCCCACACTATCGAAATAGTGTAATCTAATTAAATTCACAATAGGTGCAATTATGAGATATAAGGTCTTATATCTCATAATTGCACCTATTGTGAATTTAATAGGATTACACTATTTTGATAGTCCACTTTAGACATTCTACGAACTATAAGTAAATTTGCAACTAACTCTCATTAGAGTATTAGTAGATTACTAGAATGTATGTTGGGGAACCATCAAAAAAAAAGTGTTTATTAAGCAGACAGTCTACTAATGCTCTAACGACTGCTAGTTGACATTGAAAAGTTACTGTACTTACATTTAGTAGAATGTATAAAGTGGACTATCGAAACAAAGTGTTACCTTTATTTATCATAACTGTGACTTTACTTTAGGCAGCAGCTATTTGCACTAAGTGCAAATAGCAACAGATGTATTTACATTATGTGCAAATAGCTGTAGATGCTATTTACACTAAGTGACAATAGCAGCATTTTCTTAGCGACATGCTATTTACACTAGGTGAAAATAGCGATAGATTCTATTTACACCATGTAAAGTAGCAGTTCTTTGCAATAAGAGTAAATAGTAATTAGATGCTATCTATACTTTATATTGGCAGATACTATTTGCATCTCAGTATTTTTGTACATTAACAGGATGCATTAATATCATAGAGTGTAAATGATTATATTTATTAAAATGATTAAATGGATGCTTGGCAAAAGGCGGATTCAAACCCACGTCGATCGCGTTAAAAGCCAGGTCTAGGAGCCTTACTCGCTACTGCTGCGCCACTGAAGTTTTTTTTTTTGTTTTTTTTTTACCAGATATTGGTGGTCAAAGCTAGTGTAAATAGTGTTTTCCAACAAGGGACGCTATTTGCACTTAGTGTAAAAAGACACTCCGTAATAGGCAATAATTGCACCTTTACATCTTAAAATGTGATGTGACTTTATATCTTGCAATTGTCTTTTTCACATAACTATCTCATAATATATTTTTATGATGCAATTTGACTTATATTGATTTATTTTTACCTCATAATTACCTTAATTTTTTATAGGTGGAAATGGTTTCCATTGTTTCCCTCAATGGAGATTTCCTAAATGAGTTATCACAAGTGTTTTTCATTATATTAATGAACGTTCCACTAACGTTTGACAACCAGTAAGTGTCCAGATACTTTTGTTGCCATTTTGAACATTATTGTTTTGTCATTTGAATCCTTTGAAATTGTGTTTGAGCTACATTGCTTTGATTTTATTATATTACGCACTGACATACATTATGTTTAATGTGACTTAAGTGTCCAAATATGCTTTGAGGCCACTGTAGATAGAGACAACAAACATTCTGACGTCCGATGCTCGAAATGAGTGAGCGCAACAACAACAGTTCCTGGATGCTTTCCATGTTACATTGTTTAAGCCGAGATTTACAGGAACGTTTAGACGGCGAGTGCCCGCTGGCTTGGCGCTGTCAAGCGTTTGCAGCTTTAATCTGATCTATTATGCTGATGAGTTTGACTCGGTTCCAGAGCCTTCAGTGGCTTCACACTCACACAGTGAGCTGGCAGCTTACTCCATCACCTGCGCTGGTGAGCACACCGACACTTTGTCACTCAGTCACACCTGATTCGAGTCCAAAAGCGGGTTGTTCACACCAATTCTAGTTCACGTTCTCTCCTCGAGAGTGCCAGAGAACTCCTTTGTCTCTGGAAATTTAAGTAAGAGAAGGTGTGCTTCTCTTCCTTCCTGGGATCCTACGTGTGTATGTGTGTGCGTGTGTTTGGAAGAGAGGCATGAATGAATTAATGATGTCTAAAGTAAGTAGGGCATGTTATAATGATGAATGTGTATAAAGTGTGTTCATAGGACAGTGGAGCAGGAAGTAAGTGTGAGCGAGTGGAGCTCAGCTTCAGCCCTGCAGCTTCTAAACTCTAAGAGATGCTCTCCAACAAACCCTCTCATATATCATCACAATACACAGTCCCAGCACTCCTCTCCCTCATTCATATGTGCTCTCACTCCCCCTTCAGCACGCATGCACATTTTCTACAAGATGCTTTAGAGTGTTATAGGCCATAAACTGAAGCGTAACAAAAATTAAAGGGATAGTTCAATCAAAAATGACATAATTTACTCACCCACATGTCGTTCCAAGCCTGTATGCCTTTCTTCTTCTCTGGAACATGATGAGAAAAGTTTAGCAGATTATCCCAGGTGCTCTTTTCTGTCCAAAAATTCAAAACAATGGAATATTTTAACTGAATAATGAGTCCTTAAGTCATGGGTTTGGAACATTATTTCCATTTTTGAAGGAACTACTTTAAATGTGTGTATGTGCACTGAAGTGTGATTATAAATGGGAAATGGGTCAATGACGTGACAGGTCATTTTTTTGTCCAAAGGCTGTAATAATAATAATAAACAAATTTATTGAATCCAAAAGGTTTTAATTATATTTTGCTACACATAAAGGTATTTTAAAGATTCTGAAGTGTCAAAAGGTAATTCGGTTTAACCGTCCAAAGGCCAATACAGCCATTGTGCCAACATTTGTGATTAAAATATCTTAAAATGTAATTAATGTATATATTTTTTTATTCTGGCATGATTTTATAACATCATATACAGTGGGTACGGAAAGTATTCAGACCCCCTTTAATTTTTCACTCTTTGTTATATTGCAGCCATTTGCTAAAATCATTTAAGTTTATTTTTTTTCCTCATTAATGTACACACAGCACCCCATATTGACAGAAAAACACAGAATTGTTGACATTTTTGCAGATTTATTAAAAAAGAAAAACTGAAATATCACATGGTCCTAAGTATTCAGACCCTTTGCTGTGACACTTATATATTTAACTCAGGTGCTGTCCATTTCTTCTGATCATCCTTGAGATGGTTCTACACCTTCATTTGAGTCCAGCTGTGTTTGATTATACTGATTGGACTTGATTAGGAAAGCCACACACCTGTCTATATAAGACCTTACAGCTCACAGTGCATGTCAGAGCAAATGAGAATCATGAGGTCAAAGGAACTGCCTGAAGAGCTCAGAGACAGAATTGTGGCAAGGCACAGATCTGGCCAAGGTTACAAAAAAATTTCTGCTGCACTTAAGGTTCCTAAGAGCACAGTGGCCTCCATAATCCTTAAATGGAAGACGTTTGGGTTGACCAGAACCCTTCCTAGAGCTGGCCGTCCGGCCAAACTGAACTATCGGGGAAGAAGAGCCTTGGTGAGAGAGGTAAAGAAGAACCCAAAGATCACTGTGGCTGAGCTCCAGAGATGCAGTCGGGAGATGGGAGAAAGTTGTAGAAAGTCAACCATCACTGCAGCCCTCCACCAGTCAGGGCTTTATGGCAGAGTGGCCCGACGGAAGCCTCTCCTCAGTGCAAGACACATGAAAGCCCGCATGGAGGACTCCAAGATGGTGAGAAATAAGATTCTCTGGTCTGATGAGACCAAGATAGAACTTTTTGGCCTTAATTCTAAGCGGTATGTGTGGAGAAAACCAGGCACTGTTCATCACCTGTCCAATACAGTCCCAACAGTGAAGCATGGTGGTGGCAGCATCATGCTGTGGGGGTGTTTTTCAGCTGCAGGGACAGGACGACTGGTTGCAATCGAGGGAAAGATGAATGCGGCCAAGTACAGGGATATCCTGGACGAAAACCTTCTCGAGAGTGCTCAGGACCCTTATACTGGGCCGAAGGTTTACCTTCCAACAAGACAATGACCCTAAGCACACAGCTAAAATAACGAAGGAGTGGCTTCACAACAACTCCGTGACTGTTCTTGAATGGCCCAGCCAGAGCCCTGACTTAAACCCAATTGAGCATCTCTGGAGAGACCTAAAAATGGCTGTCCACCAACGTTTACCATCCAACCTGACAGAACTGGAGAGGATCTGCAAGGAGGAATGGCAGAGGATCCCCAAATCCAGGTGTGAAAAACTTGTTGCATCTTTCCCAAAAAGACTGTATTAGATCAAAAGGGTGCTTCTACTAAATACTGAGCAAAGGGTCTGAATACTTAGGACCATGTGATATTTCAGTTTTTCTTTTTTAATAAATCTGCAAAAATGTCAACAATTCTGTGTTTTTCTGTCAATATGGGGTGCTGTGTGTACATTAACGAGGAAAAAAAATGAACTTGGTATTAAAAATGGTATTAAAATTATGTGCAGAAGTCGTTGCTTTGTTATGAGAAAGAATGTCCAGAAAAATGAATTTCATTGATGTCATTCGGAGTAACCAATATAAAGGGACCATTCTGGATCAAATCATGCAGTCAATATCATGTGACAGGATGTGACATCATTCAGACACCTGCAAAGGACCACATGGTCATGAAGCAAAGTAATTAACACTCTTTTAACTATTTGAAAAATTCATATTTGCTCATATGCATGTCCCGTAAAATCAGGTCATACGGTAAAACTGCTATAAAACATGGAAAATGTTGTAATATTTTAAAAACTTGTACTAAATATAAAATGTTTGCTTGTCCTTTTGTTAGGTAGCTAGCAATCTAATTAGCTAGCTAGATATCAGCCTGTTAGCACTGTTTGAAAATATCGTCATTTGGTATAACCAAAAGTGTCATTTGGTAAAACCGAAAATTTGGTTAATGACTTTTTTTAGAGACAAATTTTGTCCATCTTGTAAAAAATTACAAAAGCAGTGTTAATTGATTATAAAAAACACATAATCTCATTGTTAACACTTAATAAAACTTCAAAATTAATTATATCTCCATTATGTTTTTTTTTTTTACACTTTTAAAAACCTTATTCATCAATAATCCAAATACAAGATTTAATAAGCTGTTATTTTGCAATATGTACTTCTGGTGTAGCTAAAAGGAATACTTTAGTCATAAAGAAATAAGTACTTTTATCCAAACAAGAATGCATTAAAATGATAAAAAGTGACAGTAACGACATTTATAATGTTACAATAGATTTCTATTAAGAATAAATGTTGTTCTTTTGAACAATCCCCTCAATTGAACCCAATATGATTAAAAGGAGAAAGGTGAGAGATGGAATGTCACTGAGCTGAGAATAAGTTCACTTAAAGGTCACTAGAAACCTTGCAATCTTCTCTCTCAGACAGCAAAAGGACAAAATATCCAAAGGCAAATCTGCAAACTCAACTACAGGAAATAAAAAAATAAAAAAATACCCAAAACAAAAGCAAAACATCCCCCCATCCACGACGGCCATGAAGACAAATCCAATTATTTGTGTCTCATGTTGCAAATTTGTTCTAATGGATGAAATAGGAAAATAAATAAGTGCCTGCAAAAGGAAACAAAGGGATGCGATTTCTAATTAACATGAAAGAGAGACGAAGAGACGTGTTAGTAAACCCATCTTTCATCCTTCTCCTCTCCTCATAGCCGGCACATTTGTTTGTGCCCGAATGTTGTCTTTTAGAGGAAAGCGTGTTTCCGTTTCGCCAGCAAATTAAATGTCAACAGATTTAACTTCGGCTCCAATCTCATTTTTTTCTGGAGCGTTTTGTCGATTTTATTGTTCATTAAGCGTTTTTTCCTTAGCATTGCTTGCGCTCAAGCGGCTTTATTTGTCACATCTTGGCTTTGAAGATCACAAAAGCCTGGGACAATAATTAGGTTTAGTGTAATTACGAACTGAGCATAATGAAAGAGTTGAAGGGAAATGTCTGGCCCTATCTGCTCACTGCCTCTCTCTGGATAACCATTAATCCCACATTAGCCCTGCACTGTCACTCTAAACAACGTCTTTTAGAAAGATGGTATTATCAGATGACCAGGTCACTGAATTTGATATCAAAGATGTAGGGAGAGGTCGGATTGATTCAGCTGCTGTGTAAAACACTGAGGTTTACATCCTGTCAGCAAGCCAGCTGCACTTGACCTTAAACAACAGTAATAATTAGAGAGAAAAAGTAATTTAAAGCGGGGAGTTGGCCTCACACAACCCTAAACAACTATTATCTGGTTTGCTTTTGTTCAGCTCAAACTAAGTTCAAGAAAGCGCATCGTGAACCGTTTTTTGGTTATTTTGTCAAGAAAACACCTTTTTCGATTAGCTTTATAAATACCACAGTAACGTACCTGATTTAGGGCTTTTACACACTCCATGCTGCGTGTCAATGAGCGTGTGACAACTGTGCCACACCTGAATATCTTCAAGCTCTTTTGGCAGTCTGGAGACAAAGCTGTTTCCTTCACGTAGAGTATAAAGACACTACAGGGCAAAAAATAATGTCTGTTAGTTAGTTTGCTCAAACTTGTTATAATATTATGATAGATAGATAGAGAGATAGACAAAATCTTTTCTTTGAAAGATGCAATCATTTTTCAGTAAATCTCAGATGATGATCTCTTCTTTTAATAACAGCACTGTTTATCAAAAAATAAATAAATAAAATAAAATAGCGAAAAATCAAAAATCACTCCAAGATAGATGACAACATCATATTTACAAACAACATCAATGATCCAAATAAATATAATAATGTTATTGTCTGTCTGTCTAACAAGTGGCTGCATTTGTCATGACAATGTCACGCTCCCGTTTCAGTGTCTGGATAGACATGTGGTGTGTAAGCACACAGATGAAACTCCAGATGGCGAGCACAGACCTGTGCAGCGTAATGCAAGAAAGAACAGCCTGGGTGTGTGGACAGGTTCCCAAAAGGGTGGATGTGCCGCTTCTGCCAGCCTTCCTCAAGATGAGTGAAGACTGTCCCAAACATATGAAGTGCACATTACCTTTGACCAGCAGATGAATTTAGGGCAATGACTTTACCCTCTTAACCACATAACCACCCAAAGGTTAACTCACAATGTAGTGGGGCACTGGCTGGAAATATTGAACACTGATGCGGTGTTGCAGATCATAAGATCACCTCGAGCTGCCACTGAGAAGAAAATGAGGATTCAGTTAGCTTAATATTACATTAACAAATAGACACAACTAACTGTTATTCTATGTTAGCACTGCAAACTTCATTATTATGCTTTTTGTAAATAACATTTACCATAACCAGTTAATGGTCTCTAATGCAATGAGAGAGTTAATATGTTTAGCTTTAAGATAACAAAGAACATATAACAGATAACTTGAGAAACATAGCCACTCTGAAACGTTGGACACTAAATAGCCTAGGCCTAATGTATTTCATATATTTCCCTGTACAGAATGTTGACAATTTGCAAATGGAATGAGGGCAGTTGATTGAATACAAGAAACAAACTTTGTTATCAATAAATAGAAAATTAGTGTTAGCTTGCCTAATCATAAAGAATACGCATTAAATACCATGTAGAGAAGATTCAAAGTCTTTGTGCTGAAAAACGAAGACGACTCATCTTGTGCGCCATCTTGTGTAAAGAAGACAACACTGCTGGAAAAGCCAAAGAGTTTTTAAACGTGACCAGGAGATGGCAATATTAACAAGCTTGCATTCAACATTATTTTTTGTAAAATGAACAAAACTCTATTGGACTACTGTATTAGGACGTTGAGTACACTTTTAATGGTTCTTTGTTAGTTTCTTCTTTGTATTTTGGGATATTTTCTATCAGCCGTTTTGTTTTCTATCTCGCGTGCGCCGTTGCCATGGTGATAAGACGCCCGCCTGCTGCACGATAGCTTGTCAACATGGTGAGTCAAGTTTTCCCGATGTTTTTGAAGGGGAAAAAGTGTTAAAGCAACAAGATATATGCACGTATGTACTATTAATTCTATTTTTAATCGATCATGGCTGCTTATTTGATGAAACATAATTAGCAAAAGCGAAAGTCCCAAGCCAAAATAGTCACTTAGCATCCTGGCATTTGTTAGCAATGTCTGTTTGATTTATTATTTACCTTTGACCTTTTTTTCTGTAATGTTTTCCCTGTAATCTAGCTATTTCTTTTTTTGTTTTTCAACAGCCACCAAAGGATGGAAAGGTGTGTTGTTTGATGGGAGTCAATATGTTTGAACAACTTTCAACTTAAAATTAGTTTTAATTTTATTAACATTATAAATGTTTGTTGGTCAGGCAGGCTTTATTAAAAATAAAGTACCTATTTTGCCATTAAAATAAATTCTGTAGAATAACATTGTACATTTTTTTTTTACAGTTTTGTAGAACAGCAATACATTTTAAGCTCAAAATTGTTTCATTAAAAAGGAAAGAAATAATCTGCTCCACATCATAAATAATTTGCATTTTGTATCCAGTCTGCAAAAAAGAAAGGAGGAAACATCAGCAAGGCTGAGAAGGAGAGACTGCAGAGAGAGGCAGATGAACAAAGATTGAGAGAGGAAGGTATATCTGCAATTTTAATTAAATTAAATTAATTTTAAATTAGTCTTTGATTGATAACAAAGCTGTATACTGTGTTTTGTCCTGTAGAAGAAGCTCGTCTCATTGCAGAACGTGAGGAGAGTGAACGGCTGGAGAGGGAGCGAATAGAACAAGAGAAACAACAGCTACTTGAGTTAAAGGTCTGATGAACATTCATTTGAACGTTCACAGTTGTGTTGCAGACATTAACCTGCAGGCTTTAGTGCATATGCAGCTGTCTGTACTGATGGATTGTGTGAGACAAGTTTGGATGTGATGATTGATTGACGCCTGTCAATGTCCACAGGACAGAGAGCGCAGAGAGGACGAGCTGAATGAACTGCGGCAGATTCTAGATGAGAATCACTCTGCAGTCACTGAGTGGGAAACAGAATGCAGGAACAAAGCTAAGGTACATGACTCATATGTTTATTCGGAAGTCTAATTCTGAGGCTACTTTAAGTGTTACTGGATGATTTGTTCTTTGATATTTTCTAGTGGGAGCGTTACATGCGTTGTGATGGCAGTCCAGACCCATCTGTGCTGCCGGAAATCAATTCCTTCATCAGTTTGTGGAGAGAAGACTCAGAAAACCAAATCCAGCGGGTCTTGCAAAAGTGTGCTCTGTCTCTTCAGGTGAGACCAGCTCTCTGTATCTGTCGTTTTTATGGTTTCAAGTTAATTATTGATGACTGAGGTGATCCTGGTAAGTCAAGGATCACTATAATTTATCATTTTAGTATTTAATTTGGCACATAATTCTGTTCTAGGGCCATGAGTAATGCCTCAAATCATGTTAATTGTTAAGGATCCAATTTTTAATCTTATTCTGGGGATTGATTAAAAAAAAGTTCCAGGGGATTGATAAATAAAATGTCAGATGTAAGGGCTGATCACAAAGACAATATCTATACATAAATATAAAGTTTTAATAATCATTCTAATTCTATAACAATAATGACAAAGAAACACTATCATTAAAATCACTTTTTTTCCAGCTGAAAAACAATAAGAACAGCCAATCAGAATCTATCCAACTTTAAAGAGCTTGAGAATTTAAAGTGGCAAAGGAAATAACTGCTGTGGAACGCTAGACAGTTAAAATAATACAAAATTTTAACATGCAAACAAAATGTTGATGATGCATTGTTTGCGTACGGAGCCCCACACATGACATGCAGGAAAAAAACAGACTAAATCGTGTGCATGCTTTACTATGTCGTTCCCTCGATTTATATTTGGGAACAACATAGTAAAGCGTGCGCATGATTTACTTTTCTTTCCTGCATGTCATGTGCGGGGCTCTATACTTGTGTGTTGTTTACATGTTAAAATTTGCATGTATTTGAACTGCCTGGAGCTCCATAGCAGTGGAATTAAATAGGTCTATAGATAAGATTTCTAAAAGTTGAACTTTTTTTTAACTTAAGCATCACATTTTTAGAATGTAGTGTCATGCGCAAGAGACACAAGACTCGAATGGAACAAACGCGTCTATCTAGTGCATGTTTGCATAGAAATAACAATAGAAAAAGCAGCACAGTGGAATGCAAAAACGTGTTCTGTGTGAATGGCCCTTTTAAAAAAAAATGAGAGAATTGTCCGTTGGTGTGGATGCTAGTTATCATTATAGCAATCTTTATTGTTATCATTCTTTGGCCTTTACTGTACATTGAAACATATCCAAGCAACATTTAGAGACCACAATATGGTGGTCCTTTATTACTACTTAAAGGGTTAGTTCACCCAAAAATGAAAATTATGTCATTTATTACTCACCCTTATGTCGTTCTACACCCTTAAGACCTTCGTTCATCTTCGGAACACAAATTAAGATATTTTTGATGAAATCCGATGGCTCAGTGAGGCCTGCATTGCCAGCAATGTCACCGAACCTCTCAAGATACAGAAAGCTACGAAAGACATATTTAAAACAGTTCATGAGTGCAGTGGTTCTACCTTAATATTATAAAGTGACAAGAATACTTTTTGTGTCTCAAAAAAAAACAAAATAACGACTTTTCAACAATATCTAGTGATGTCCGATTTCAAAACACTGCTTTGAAGCTATACAAATCTTTAGTTTCGAATCAGTGGTTCAGATCACGTATCAAACTGCCAAAGTCACGTGAGCTATTGAAGTTTCAAACACAACGAAGCCTCGTTTACTGAAATCATGTGACTTTGGCACTCCGAACCACTGATTCGAAACAAAAGATTTGTAAATCTTCGAAGCAGTGTTTTGAAATCGGCCATCACTAGATATTGTTGAAAAATCATTATTTTGTTTTTTTGGCGCACAAAAAGTATTCTTGTCGCTTTATAATATTAAGGTACAACCACTGAACTCACATGAACTGTTTTAAATATGTCTTTCGTAGCTTTCGGATTTCATCAAAAATATCTTAATTTGTGTTCCAAAGATGAACGAAGGTGTAGAATGACATGAGGGTGAGTAATTAATGACATTATTTTCATTTTTGGGTGAACTAACCCTTTAACCACACTACCAATCACATAGCAATGCCCTGGCAACCACCCAAAACATTATAGCATCATTGTGGTGAGTTTTATGTACATTTAGGCAGATTTTCTTCAGAAAATCTAAAACAATTTCTCTTGGACAGTTGACAGACGAACTGGACTTCCTCTTGAGTGAAGGTCCTGAGCCATGCACTGCTCAACAGTATCGAGAAACAGTCCTTTGTCTCCAGAGTATCATCCTATACAAACTCAACCAGGCCACTGAGGAGCTTCTGAAGGTGCAAGTTCTTCTAAGATCTTCCCATGCAGCCTATATCTATTTCAACACATACTGGATATAATATATGTTTTGCTTCCCATTCAGTTTGCAAATTCTATTTCTGACATTGAGACTGGCAACATGCAGACTGTAGTCAAGGACGACAACATGACTCTTTGTCTGTGGGCAAACCTCAACAAAAATCCAAGGTTTGTCTGCCTTCATGGTGAAATTTAGGCCCTATTGTAGGATTATGGAAATACTTGACAATCCATGTTTCCAGGTTTAAAGGTTACCGGTTTGAGGAGGTGGGACTGGGCTTCGAGCTGCCGAAGCCGCTGGCTGTGTGTGACATCGCTGTTCGGATCCTTCACACACGCTATGACCACCTGTCCCACCACAGCGAGCGTGAACAGGTCCAAAGAAGGAGATCCATGATGGAAGGCATTCTCAATTCGCCGTCTGAGAGTGCTGCAGCGGTGCAAGATGGGAAGGTGGAGGGAGAGGGGGATGAGGGAGAAAGCTCAAAGCAGGTGGAGGAAGAGAGCCGTTCAGTCAGATCAGAGAGCAGGAAGAGGGTGAGTGAGGCTTTGATCATGTGTACACTATGTACTTGTTTTCTAGTGGATTCTGTCACTGACAATATCAATGTGTGTCCATGTGTCAGAGTGCTGTGAGTGTGATCTCAGCTAAGGAGGGGAGGAAGAGCTCTTCAATCAAGCTGTTAGAGGAAGGAGAAAGTCAGATGGAGGCAATCGCTACAGGATTAGAAACTGGTTTGGTCCCTTTTTATCGTCTTTCACTTCCTGATTTTCCTAATTTCTTTCCTTCTTTCTTTCTTTATATGAAACAAACTGAGATGAGAATGAAATCTTTATCATATAAAAATAACATTTATAATTTGTATTAGTTAACTATGATAATTTGTAGAATACTGCCAATGCTTTAAATTATAAAATTGATTGTTCTATATTTGAAAAATAAATTTAAAGCTCCTGTATAATAGTCAAAATAAGTTGAATTATAATAATAACATATTAATGGGCCAAGTGTTTAATATTATCAGACAGGCCAATTGTGGCAAGCAGCGCACACCATGGTCAGGAGATATAAAAAAATGCTATTTTTGCTTATAACTTCTGAATGGTTTGACCACAAAACTGGTCTCTTTAGATTCGGTGTAGCATGCCGAGTCGAACGATACCCAATTTTCCCATATCGGCCATTTTGAATTTTGTCTTAAAATGCTGTATTTTTACTGTTCTGTGTATTTTTTTCTTATATTACAGCAACAAATTTGAGGCATGATGCCAAAATGACTCTAAAGGCTATATCTCCATAATGCTTTGGCATATTGACACCAAACTTTGACCTTACTCTGACCACACCACATCAATTTAGTCACAGCACCACCTATTGGTCAAAAGAGATAAACCATTAAATCAAATTACAAATGACTGTATTTATGATTTTTCAGCCTTTTTGCCTAAAATCATCTTAATATGCCTTTAATTGATCATTGTTGCAGTTGGTCTGATGCTCCCAGTCATGTTGGCAGGACTTAACCTGCCTTTGTGCTTGGCCCCTTAATTGCTGCTTGCAGCTATATTTATTTTATTGTGGTTATTATTAATTGAGTATGTATATGGACACTAGTGTTTTAAACTGCTGTCACAATTTTATAAAAGCAATAAACCACTGAAGGACGTCTACCTCACAAAAACATGAATCGCACATCTGTGACTGCACGAGTTCGAGTTGAAATCTGTATTAACATGTATGTACATATTATTGTTGCTATGTTGCTTGGCATAAAAAGCCTAGAGTTACACTACTGAACTTTATTAAATGGCAAATTATGTTTATTCTAATTATTATTATTAAACTATGCTTTGCATGGCACCTAAAAACACTGCTTAATAATACTAAAATCTTAGGCATTAAAATTTTAGCCAATAAAAATGTCAAATTATTTTGATATCCAATAAATCACTGATGTCAAAATTCTATACTCCTTTTAATTACATATATAGAAAGCCATACTGCTAGTGAATTTAGGCATCACAACATTATAACAGAGTATGAAAGATGGATTTTCTTTTGAGATCTGCCAAAGATTATATTGTGTTAGTAATCTAAAGTTTAATAAATTGCCTCTAGATCAAAATGGCTCCGACCCCTCACCAGCTGAACTGGTGTTTGACAGTGCTGACATACATATAGTGGATCTGCAGCAGTTCACACCCTTGGGCGGAGTCTTCTACTTCGATGTCTTCCATCTACCACCTCAGTCTCGTATAGTGAAGGGCTGGGAAATGAGAGAGGTACATCTTGGGTTGTAATCAGGGACACTGTGCAAGAGATCACAGAGAGTAATTTGCATTAATCATCATTTGCTGTTGTGCTTCTCATAGTTGTTAGAGACTGGCCTCCAGGTCTTCCCCTATCCCACAGAGCAGTCTCGCATTCAGAGCTCTACCTCAGTGAGGCTGGATGAACACAGTAGCACTGTTGCCTTATTGCCTGTAGGGGTCACTGTAGCTCTGCCTGACTCAATATTGTTTCTGGAGGATCCTCAAGTGGCACGCTGGGATCCTATTGGTGAACAATTCATACCACACATATAGTATATGCGTCAATAAATTATATATTGTATACATTCATATCTTAGTACAGTATTTTACCTTATGCCTGTTATTGGTCACTGTTTTCTGCAGGTCAACACTGGCGGACAGACTGCATCTCTGAGACAAAGTATGACGCAGAGACCCGCAGCATCTCCTTTCAGATGAATGCATTCTATGCCTTCACATTACTGCAAGAGTCTTACGCTAATATGCCTTTCCAGTCATGGGAGCTGAGGCCTCTGGGCCAAGACTCAGCATTGTTCACAATCACTGGAGCTCTTACTGAAGTCAGCATCACCATCAAGGCAAGAGATATGTAGTTTAAATCATGTGCCAGATTCTTAGAAATGTATTCATGTTGGTTTCATATGGTTTTAAAAAACAGGACTTAAAATTATGTAAAATAAGACAAATCAAGCATTAAAAATAAGCTAAAACAACTAAAAATCGAGATATTTTTAGTATTTGGTTAATTTATATAACAAATATACTTCTTTTTAGTTATGCCTAGCTGTAAAATATTTTATTGGGTAGAAATTGCAAGAGGGTCCTTTAAATATTGTTGTGGAAAATGGAGGGGTGGGGGGCACTTATATTTTCATCAAATATTTAAACTTATATATGACTTTGATTTGGAGGACAGAAGTGTTTCAAATATTAACAAGAAGTCAAATAGTTTTATTAAAATGCATTCTTATCACTGAGTAGATGAACTCAAAATTACTTCATGCATGAATTACATTTTTAACGTAATTTTGAATATATGAATAGACAACAAAAAAGAACATCCTGTCATTGAGCCATTTAATTTATCCAAGCCTTCATTTCAAGGCCAGATTGTTTTTGATACGTGCCGAAGGCTACAAAAAATGGTTTGCCCTCTGTGTGCAATCACCAGTACTGATTGATAGCTTTTTTTGATTCCCAGGATAAGCAGTGTATGCTGTACATGGAGGAGACAAGGGACCTGGATCATCTTTTAGGGAAGTGGATGAGCCCCTCAGAACTGAGGAAGGCCATGAAGAGAGCTGGGATCAATATATTTGTGAATGAGTATTCAGACAAGTACGTCAGCATCAACTCAAAGGTAACAAAAGGGCTGAATTGCCTTAAAGCCAATTCACTCATTTACTGTTAAATAGACCAGTTATAGAAACCCATGGCGTGACAGCTTTGAGCTTACCTATATATGTTTTTATACATTTTCTCATTTTTAGGACCCATTGATAGAACACACAGTGTATGAACAAATGGCCCTAATGTCCTCAGCAGTGGCTTTTTCCTGGAGCCGCTGGAACACACAATGCGGACAAGAGCACCTTGTTCTTCAGGTATGTCATACACTCCTATAGACAGACTGAAGCACTATTGAACTACTATATATTGTCTTTTTATGCAGGCAATACCTCTGACCTTTAACCTTTTGACTGGTAGGCATGTGAACAGCTGGAGGCGGAGCCAGTGGCTGAGGAGGCATGGTCTCTTTACCTGCTGGGTGCTCAGAGGAACCAACATCTGAAGATGAAGGAGCATGACAGCAGCTTCTCTCCTGAACTGGCCGAGGGCAGCGAGTTCCACTCCACCTTTCTGCACATGCTCAGACAGGACATGAGCATCGAGGGACAAGCTAGAGTTCGTCAGTCTCACTATCTCTACACAGACACCGTACAGAAGCTCCTCTGTGCAACACGTGTCCTCACATATTCCTGAGACGAGAAAGCATAAACACTAATATCTAAAACATTTGACACCTGTTTTGAACTTGTGATAGTCATTGCAACATCTTGATATGCTGAGGATATGAAAAAACACCCTGCATACTTCTCTATATAACCAGCAAGTGGAGCCAAATGATCTTGAATATTTCTGACACCAGCAATAAAATTTATAACAAAAACAATTGCAAAAAATAAAGACCACCAGGCTAAATCATTGATGTTGAGGAAATGTTTATAGTGCCAGAATATAAACTCTGACAAATCTGATCTAATCAAATCTGACAAAAATGTGACCAGACTTACCCTAAAATAAAGTTAATTGTAATAAAGTTGATTTTAAATAAAGAAATAACAAAGAATTAAGTATTAATTTTGATATTAATTCCATTGACCGCATTTTATGTCACCAGACAGACTGAGTGAAGCCTCATGATCCATTTAGCTTGTCCTGCAATAAATAGCGAGATTATTTGGATCAGTTTCTTTTATTGTGCAAAGTTTCTCTCCCCCCCTCTTTGGAACATACAAAAGTGTATGAACATTTAACAACAAACACCAAACCAACAGCTTAACGAGGTTAAAAATTATGTGTTTGTAACAATTAATAGTATCGGGAAAAAAAAAAAAAAAAAAATTACTGCATAAAACTGTAAAACAATAAGTTAACAAAAAGAAAATATTTTTTTTTAAAAAAAAATCTCAATACTCTTTCAAACGTCCCATAAAAATACACTGATCAATTTCAAAATGTTTAAAAAAGGCAGCCTTTTCGGGCAACCAATATATGATGTTTGACATTCAGTTGTTGCAGTCCACTCTCACTCCAATCCAAATAGTCACCGTGTGATTGGCTGGCACTGAGTGTCTCATACAAATGCCTATAATACACATGGCCAACACAATGGTTTGTGTACACACAGCATCCAAGCAGTCTACAGTTTTCAGCGCATCTCTCTCAAGACGCCCACGTTTCTCTTTACCTTCAGTAAGAAATGGTCAAATAGAGTTCTGTTAGAAGGACAGGCAGCAGTGTTGCATCACAGCTTGTGTAGCCGGAAGAGTTTTTCTGAATGTCAGGACCGACTACTCCAGCCTTGCAGACCCCCTGGTGTCACACAGGGGGCTGGGCGTTGTGCCTCAGCCCAGTATAGGGCCACAGAAGCTGCTGGATGGTCATCCAGGAGTCCCCGGTGCCCACAGGTGCTGCATCTACTGCAGGCTGTAACATCAGGCTCACCAAGAGGGCCAGTAGAACAGCTAGCACTACAAACAAGGCCACCCAAATCCAAACGCCCCTGGTGCCTCTGGACACTGCAGGCCTCCCCTCTGTCAGACTGGGTGGAGCGTGATCTGTTGGGCTGGGGCTGGGACTGGGATGGACAGTGAAAAAAATGTTTAAAGAAAAGTACAACATAACTTCAGCAACAAGCAGCAAGGCGTTTTCTTATGCTAAACCAGTAAGGAGCAAGTAAAATGTTAATGTTATTGTAATCAGCTGCAGAACACTTTATATATCTTTAGGCCAGTAACATATTCTGTACAAGCAAACAAACACAGACATGGCAAAGAATAGCAACCATGTGGTCTCGTACATACTTAATGTGCATTCATCAGGAATCGATAACACATGAAATTGAGCTTACATAGCTAAAAGCATTCACATACACATACTTGTATAGAGTATGTTCTGGGCCTTATTATTAGGAAAAAAAATATATATACAAAGCAGGTCATAAAAAGCATAAAATTAATTAAAAAAAAAAAAAAAAAAGTTAGTCTGAGTAGGTGAGACGGCTGAGGCAACCTGAAGAGAATAGGTTGTACATTTAAAGGAATGTGAAAAATGACAGCTGTTGCTGAAAGCAATGTTTGACAAAGCACATGATAGGCAAATATGAATGTTCTGTGATAGACCGATACATATATAGGTCAGGCCGGGTAGTCAGCCAATACTTTACCATTTTGAGGTCAGCCAATAACTAATTGGTTGATTAAAAGAAGCAGCAGTTGTTTCAAAATATACCAGCTAGGTCAATTTCTTCACTTTTATTCTTGAGTGTTTATTTAAATTCAGTGAAGTGAGTTGTTTTTTTTTTTGTTTTGTTTTTTTGAGTACTTTATCTATAGATATTTATGTCATAGTATACAAAGAAAACCAACAAAAATAAACAACAGTGAAGTGAGTTTTATTGCTATTTTATTGCTTTACATATTTTATACATACACTTCACTTCAAAAGTTTGGGGTCTGTAAGATTTTTGAAAGAAGTCTCTTATGCTCACAAAGATGAAATATACAGTAAAAATACTGTAGTAATATTGTAAAAAATAAACTGTTTTCTATTTTAACATATTAGATATAATTTATTCCTGTGATGCAAAGCTGAATTTTCAGCATGATTACTCCAAGTCTTCAGTGTCACATGATCCTTCAGAAATCATTCTAATATGCTGATTTGGTGCTCAAGAAACATATTCAATGTTGAAAACAGTTGTATAATATTACATATATTGTATAATAATAAAAAGTGTTGATTAATATTTTTGTGGAAATCAAGTTTAAAAGAAAATTATTTGAAATAGAAATCTTTTGTAACATAACAGTACATTTTACTGTAATTTAATCAATTTAATGCATCTTTGCTGAATTTATATATATATATATATATATATATATATATATATATATATATATATATATATATATATATATATATATATATATATATATATATATACACATACACACACACTAAATATATATATATATATATATATATATATATATATATATATATATATATATGTGTGTGTGTGTGTGTGTGTGTAAAAAAAAAAAAACTTATTGACCACAAACTTTTGAACAGTAGTATACATACTATTATCTCCATCGTTCTCTCTAGTTATCGGTCTACCACTCATCCTGTTTTTAAGAAAATACCCCAGATAATGTCAGCACACAGCTGTGGGATCAAAGTATATTGGCAAATGCCCGCAACTGTCCACCAATGTTGAGAAAACAAGAACTTTGTCTTTTCTCTGAAACCACAGGTTGGCTGATTAGATTATTTGCTGAAAACTGAAGCAGAAGACATGCAGTGTGTCACAATGTGTGCTGAAGATAAATGCAAAGCTATGGAAAATTAAGGGTGTCCAGCATCCATTCAGAACATAATTTAAGTTACTTTTCCCTAGCTTAGCTGTAGGAGAAAAAGGCAGTGACATCATTGACAGAAACCCTCGATTTGTAGTAGATAATGCCAGGAGGCTGAAGCAGAGAAATAATGGAGGCGGAAGATACACTAACGTCTTAGTCGGCATTATGAAGGAGGTGATTTTGATGCCTAGTTCTGTTATGCTACTCCTTCTCTCCGCTGGTTCCTCTTTCTGGTCCTCCGACGACTGAGAGTCTGTATCATATCCATACCTGTGCAAAGTTCACACTGCACTAAGTGTCCACCATCTTAGCTCAAGACCTCCATTGTGGGTCTGCATGACAACCTTTCGATGGCACATTTGCTTTATGATTTTGACATGAAATCGATGCAAAAGACGAACGGTACACAACAGTTCTTCACGCGTGACCTTACCTATTCATCAGAGTGGGCTCGTCAACGTCGGCCCAAGTACCAGAGCTAACGAAGCGCTTTAGAGGTGGCCTCTTGGCTGTCATGATCCTGTAAAGCGGTTGACACACAACCATGACATCTTTTCTCGTAGTGCAAAGAAGTGCAGAAGTTTATAAAAACAATCGGCATGCAACTCCAGTAGAGTTCATGGGTTCGATTTCCAAAGAACATACAGTTAAGTGTGTAATTTCAATGTTTTAGGTCGCTTCCAATAAAAGTGTCTGCCAAATGAATAAATGTTGTTCTGAGAAGTTTTGGGTCACACCAACCCTTGTTTTGGGGGGGACAAAGTAAAAGGCAGTTGTGTTTTGTGGACCATGCAATCTCACAAAAAGCATCTGTACACTTACCATGGTGACCGACGGGAGAGCCTCTCGACCTCAGTCTCTGCCATGTCTTTGGGCTGTGAATTAGAAACCACTGTTTATTCAGATGTTCCACTTCTCTCTACCAAAAGCATCTCTCTAAGAAAAAAGTGGACTTCTCACCATGTCAAAATGGGTCTGTCCTCCAACGCTGCGGGGAATGGTAGCTATACTGATGCGTCGGCTAGTAGTCTTGGGACAGAACACACAAAAATCAGTAAAAATAAACTCTTCATGATCCTAACATGGTGTGTTTTGTGCCATAACTCACTCTGAAAATGTTTGAGGTTGATTGCTTCTTGTTTCTAAAATCATCTGCAAATACAAAAGAAATCTCATGTGATTCAGGGTAGTGACACACCAAACCGAAGCCAAAGAACTAGCGCTAATGAAACCCGACTGTGTTGTCGCTTCGCATTGCCTGAAACGGGGGTGGGGGGAGAAACACTGAAAGGACTACAGACGACTGTCAACCAGCATGTTCTGCGCCTGCGTGTTAAGGAGATAACAATCTATTTAAGCAGATATATTTGTCTATATTCGTCATTCAAAAAGGGAAGGCAAAAACTGTAGGTATACAAACCAGGAACAAAGCAGCACTTGCTTACCGTTTTGAGTATCAATCATGCTGATCACGTTCTTTATTCCACTCTGCTCATGTTATAATGAAAACATTCGCGCAGTGGAATGCTCAGGTAAAATGACTTAAAATTAGAACAGCCTTCTGTCTGTGCTGTCATGCTTTCTTAACTCGCTTTCATCACTTTTGCTCTTCTTCTCGTGCACAGATTTGTTTACTAAACTGAACAGCCAATCAGAGTTCTCTAACTGACAGCCCGATGCAGACTCTACATGTTGAATCAGCCAAAAAAACAAAGAAACAAAAAAAACGACGCCATCAGATTACAGCCAATGGTGCGGAACACACCAAAAAAAATGAAAGTTGGCCGACACTCAAAAATGGCCTGACGTTGCCCACCGGCTTGTGTGTCCCTGGCTTAAGACACAAAAGTGATTGGAATTACTGCTTTTTTTGTTAATTATTTTGGTAGTGACTTACCCCTCTCAGAGGACCCAAAGGGCCTCTCGTTCGGCGTGAGGTTCTCCCTGAGCTCCAAAAGCTCTGCATGCTCCTTGGTGTACATCCTCCTCAAGTTCTCCACATGCTGAATCATCACCTCCACCGTTTTACCCACTCTGGTCTCCTACACATGCAAGGAAGCTGAGAGGTAAACAAGCAAGCTTCTTTGCTAACTTTGGCTTTTCAGAGTGCTGAACTAGCCCACTAAAGCCAGAGTTAACACACAAACCTGATGAATGGCCCCAAGCATCTCTGAACGGCTAGAAACTCTGGTCATGGACTGGATGAGGATCTCAAGGTTCTTCTGCAGACGATGGATGATCTCCATGGACTGGTTATCCTCCTCACACCGTGGGATCAAAGCCTATAAACAAAACAGAGTGTCATATTCAAGCTACTTATTCAAACAAAGGAATTCAGACTAAATTTGGAAAGAAATTATATTTCAATAAGAATTTTCTGTTGTGAGCGGAAAATTCATTGTGCTGAGCAGAGGACTACTTGGTTGCATTGACAAAACACACTTGCTCTAAATGTATTTTCTAAAAAATAAAAATTATTTTATGCCTGCAGAGTGCACAAAATGACAGACCTGCAGTAGACCTTTACAACTGTTCACTTCCTTGCGGACGTTCTCCTCGGCCAGGTCCCGTGAGCGTTCCTCCAGGCGTAGCCTCTTCTCCAGGGTGAACATGTCACATTTGAAGCCCAGAGAAAGACGGTGGAACTCCGCCTGGTAGGAGAACACACGGTGAACACCTCACACTGAGAAAACTGATGTGCTTTTGTAAATATTTTAGCTTATTCACTAGTTCAGAATGTAGTTAAGGTCTGTTTATAACATATACCATTATAACCATTCTGCAGAATTCCTTGAAATTTGCCCACACATTTACTATGAAAATGTAAAAAGGCGTTTAGATTTTGGTCTAGTTATGAGCTACAAATGTAAATAAAGATACAAATACCTCCAGCATAACGTTGCCATTTCAAATGAAGTCACCAATCAATCATTACTATTATCATGTATTTGTTAATATAATGTGTAGCTGTCTGCATATTCTTCAGCATATTTTATTTAACATTTTTAATTTTATTTTTTTATGTCTGTTTTTTCTCACATTTAAAAATATGTGAGAAATACGCTCTACACACTGACATGGGACTGAATGAAAAAACACTTTACCTCAATCTCTTTGTCACTTGGTGACAGGCTGCAGATGAAATGCACATTTCAGATTAATGGGAACATGAATATGTCAAGTGAATCATGTGAAGGCATGCTTGAATCAGATTAAAATTTATGGATATCAATTCAGTACACAAAGCATTATAACCTGTTCTTGTCATCTTTGGTGGAATCGCTGGCATTTTCAGAGAAGACAGATGTGTCACCTGAGGGTGGAGGAGGAGATTGACATTGAGGAAAGACTAGATAATATCTTAAGTAGAACTAGATGAGAAAGAAAGTCAGACAGGGAGAGAGCGTTTATCTACAGTCAGGTACCTTCTTTTTCTGTGGCCACTGAAGGCTCACCGTCCTCCTGAGCTTTTTGTTCCTCAATGGCTTCCATACTGCTGACTTCCTGTAAGAGGACCATTTCACTTTGTATGTGCAACACAGATGTGTTAACTTAAGCACATTTACTACAGTAGTAGTTACACTGGGCATCAGATGGCATGTTATGAATGTTGATTAATAAGAGCACAAATCTCTTGTGTAATTAAAAGTATTTCATAAAAGTATCTGGAACAGTAGGTAGGGCTGCATTCGCCTAGCTTTCGTTACATCTTGTTTAGTTAATACATGCCGGTGGGTGTGGCTCTTACCTTCTTGAGCTTGTTCCTCAGAGTCAGGGGGTCTTTTCTGGAGCCTTGCGCAGCAGGAACTGTCGGAAGAATCCCCTCACTGGCAGTGGAGTCAAAGGTCATGTCCTTTGCTTTTTCAGAAGGACCCTTTGATGAATCAGGTGAGGCTGTTGAGTTTAAATTAGATGTGACCACTGTCTTCTTACTGTCTGTCTTGTCTTTGTCTAAAAAGGAATAAAGAAAGAAGAAGGGACATTTAGAGAGAGAGCTCTGTTCCGAAACCTAGTGAGCTGCCAAGCAGAAAAGTTGAGAGAAATGTTGTAGACTTATTTAATAATTCAGTACTACTAAATTGTATTATTCAAATCATAGTTTGCTGCTATAAATAAGAATGGATTTTCCCTAATATTTATGTTTGCTATTAACTTATGCTTGGAATATTGCACAGTTTTAGTTTTAATAAGTTTAGTACTTCATATATTATTTATATTTATACTTAACAATAACACTCACTAGCCCACTAGGTTTTGCAACAAAGCTACAGAGTTATCAGAGGTTCTTCATTGGTTTGTCACAATACCAAAATTTCAGTAGCCAATAGCAAAACAGCAAGATTTCATGATTCTCAATATTAATTTTAAATCCACAGCAAAAGCCAAATGCTACTAAACATATTTATTTAAAAAGCAAAATATAAATTTAAATATGAACAATGGCATGCAGCCTTCAAGTATTTGTCAATTAAGTACTAAGGTTTTCTAAGTAAATATTAAAGTAAACAGTCAGTAATGAAAACAAATAAATGAATAACAGTTGCTGGGTATCTTTTTTGCTAGTCAGTATTGTTCAACAATTAGTTTTAACATCAAAATATGCAATGGCAAATCTGCATTTACATCAACCGACATCGTTTTGACCAAGAAGTGCATTTGATTGTTGCAAAAGCAATCGTCTTTCAGTCATACAGCTGGTATGGTTCAGTCTTCCATTTGGTACATGCGTACCAAAATGAGTCGCTTCTCTGTACTATTGTATTGTATCTGTATTAAATTGTTGATGAAATACAATTACATTTGACATCCCTACTTCAAACATCAACAGGGAACTTCCTCCTACCTGGCGAGTTAACCCCAGTTGACGTCACCTCTACCGCCTCTGGCATGGCCTCCTCTTCCTCTGCTACTGGCAACAAGAGACTTCTAAACAAATAAATAACAATAAACAATACAGCAACTGTTTAAGATATGCACATTACAACACGAACACACTCAGTCCAGCAACCTCTGCGATTCAAGTGCGTAATAAATATATTTTAAAAAAATAATCATTTGCATAGAGGAAATACTCACTTGTCCGATTTCGCAGACACTTTAGAAAGCTGTCCCTCACTCAGTCTCTATAGGTGACAACAGAATGGCAATATGACCCAGTGACACACTCTGATCAGCAACACGTATACATTTGTGAAAACCACTGTCTTGTGCAAATAAGCATCACACACGCACATAGTTCCATACCTGTCCCATGACATGGCAGATGAAATATAAAAGCTACACTCTGCTTTACAGAGAGAGAAGTGCTAGATACTTACATAATGGGTATGAGAGCTCTACAGCTGGCAGAGAAAGAGAGAGGATGGTAAAGACAGGAAGAGAGAGAGGGAGTGACAGAAAGAGAGGGAGGGGAGAGCACTTGTACTGGCAGAGTTCATTGAAGTGGGAGTGAAAAAGTGCTATACTTGTTCCAAACATACTGATGGAAAACCACACACACAGCCTGAGCAACATATTTTATCATCAAGTTCATAAAACGACAGCAGAATAACAATCAAACAACCAAATAACACCAAAAATGGTTGCGGGTCTGTTCCGGTTGAGTCACAGTTACCAGGGAAGAAACAAATGCATGCTTTATTGGTTAGTTGCGCTTAGCAAAGTTAGGATAGAAAAATAAATAGGCTTATGAAAAGCTTCCCATATTTCCTGTTGACGTCAAAGGCTAAGCACCCAATCTGTCATTTAGTAGAAGCTAGCCAAATTAGACAGATCGCAACATGGATGCCACTTGATGTTCAGTCTAATATCTAGTTACTGAAGCAAAATCAGTTAAGGACCACTTAAATACACTACAGTTCAAAAGTTTGGGGTGGATAAGACATTTTTATGTTTTTGAAAACATATGCTCACCTGACTGCATTTATTTGATCACAAATACACTAATATTGTGATATATATTAGGGGTGTAACAGTACATGTATTCATCTCGAACCATCACAGTACGGCCATCACGGTGCACAGAGTCAGATAAAGAATACAGTCAGTCACAGGCGATCCACATTCCAATCCAGAAGGATACCGCGTGTGCGGTAATGCAACGCTGATTGCTAACAGCCACAACAGGAAAAAGCGGAGAAGAACAGACAATCTGTGAGTAGATGTGTTTACATGTAATCTCTCAACCAGTGTTTCAACCACGGAAGGGAAATGAACTCTAGAGAGGAGCATTTCACTAAATATATGCACTATATTAGCTTATATACTCATTTACTTTACCTGTTAGTAATGTCTCAATTATTTAACGTGTTTAAATAAATTTATCATGAAAACAAGTTATGACAGCAACTGTGTAAATGATCATATTTTAAAAATGAATTGGAGTAGAAAAATAATTGAAAAATAGATTTAGAAGTTAATGCAAAACTTGCCTTATGTGCAACTTGCATGTTTTTTTGTTTTGTTGTTTTTTTAATTTGAGTGTTGATTATATCTAAAAAAATAAATAGCAACTAAATTTAATAGTTTGGGCTCTGTTGTTAATTAACCTTTAATATTATAGTAATGTGCAAGTAAGGGCTCCCTGTATATTGTTTAAAGCATTAGCTGAGATAGATTTTTTTTTTATCCTAAAAATGTTAATTGAATTTATTTTAGTATAACGTGAACCGCCGCAGCGCGAGCACTGTCTGCTCTGGCCCAGGGACACGAGAGCACAGAGCGGATCATATCTGCGAGTCGGCTCAGACCACGAAAGGTATTGGACCCATTTGAATTCTGCACAGAATGCTATATTTTAAAGTGATATAGAGGAGATTAGGAGGATAACCGGTCAGATATTAAAAGGAAACAGAGGTTTTACTGAGTTTAACGGCTCTGGCTGAGCTGTGAAATAAACAAAACGCTACTGGCTATTTAAAAAAAGGGGCGGGGCTGTTCGATATATCACCCTGTCTTCCTGTTTCAGTTGAAATTACGTCAACACACTGAATAATGTTGCGCATTCCAAGACACTTCCTTTAATACCAATGTACGTACCGAACCATCATGTTTGTGTACCATTACACCCCTAATGTATACATTTTTCTAATTTCTGAAGGGTTATGTGACAGAAGACTGAGTATGGCTGGAGAATGCCTGCTGTTTATAGCCACCATTACTCCAGTCTTCTGTGTCATATGACCCCTCAGAAATCCTTCTAATATGCTGATTTGATATGAAAAATTTCTTCTTATTATAAATGTTGAAAACAGTTGTGCTGCTTACTATCTTTTGTGGAAACCATGATCATTTTGTTTCAGGATTCTTTGATGAATAGAAAGTTCAAAAGAACAGCATTTATTTGAAATAGAAATCTTTTGTAACATTATAAAAGTCTTTAAAGTCACTTTTGTAAGATTATGAATTTTTCAAAAAAAAAAAAAAAAAAAAAAAAAAGATTACTGACCCCAAACTGAGGCTTTTCCATAAAACCATACCAGACTAATATTAGCTATAGGACAGTCCATTTATCTCTTACTTACACTGATGTCTAGTAATGTGCTACAGTACATATTCATAGAGGTCTAACACTGCCCACTCTCTATGAACTGAAAAGCAGAAAAGCCCTCAGATGAAGTGCAGTTTATTTTGGTAGCACTCCAGGTTCACCTAAATATCTCCCCCATCTTATCATTATAAGTTAACAAATTACATGAGACAGAGTCAACAGTGAGGATATTAGCATAGTGCAGGTTAATAAAATAGTTTGCATCAAATTCTGGACAAACAAGCAGGCAAATTACACTTATAAAACTATGCTGTCAGATGTCAGGTGCTTATATAAAATTGCAAAGCAGCTCACACAAAGCAATTCTAAACACCGAAAGCCCAAGAACATCCCATCGATAAGAGAGTGGGCACATCCTCTTATGAGCGGTCATTCCTGCTTACCGCCATCCAGAACACTTTTAAATCGGCCAACTGCGGGATTCCCTTTACGGCACAACGGAAATGTTAGCTATTCTTTTAGTATGCTGTACTGACAAACAGGAAGCTTTTTGCAAACCAACATGACAAGAGAAAAGGGCAAAACTACAAAGAAAGGGAAACACAAAAGGGGAAGTGAAAGAAAAGGCTAGCGGCGTTACAAATGCTACAAGCTTCCCCCTTGGTTTCCTCAGCTTCCTCAAACTGACCTGCGAGTCACTCATGTCGGCTGTGGCGGCCGCACGCTCTACCTCACGTCCTCCGTTTGTACCCGCAGACTGCTGGGTCCTGACCCAGGAGGAAAGAGAAAGTTTGTTACTATATTGTTGTGTAGTTTTTTGCAATTTTTCAGGATGCAGCTGCTCTCAGTCAATGCAACAGCAGTACGTGCGCTCCATCAGTGCATAGATGGTGCGTCTATGCGAGCCTGGCCACACAGGTGCATGGTGAGCATGCAAAGCAAGGCTCTGTCAGTAGTAATAACTCCTTAATAAGTCTACACAAAACAGCCCAACACACAGGAAGAGAAGACACACATTTGACTGGCAAATGTGATCTTTGGGTGTGTGGGAGGCATTTCGAATGGAAGTAGACCATAATTTCTTTTTGGTGAATCATTAACTAGCACTTCATAGCAGTGAGCCAGAGAAAATCCACAGAAAATGATGTATGGAAATTGTATGTGTACAAAAAAAAAAAAAAAAAAAAAAAAAAAAAAAAAAAGCAGGGTGCAGTGTCTCACCTTCCTGTAATGGAATCACCAGCTTCAGGCTGGCCTGTGGACAGAGATACCATCTCAGTGGTCACAAGGGAAGAAGGTTCAGTGGATGAAATGAGATCTGTGACTGAGGTCACCGGTTCATGGGATGTCTCGGAGCTCAAAGACAGGTCATCTGGAGAGTAAGCGGGAGTACACAAGTTTGTGTGGACAAAATATGCAATAAAATAAAGTCACCTTGTCATAAAAGGAACATTAAAACTTTAATTTAATGTAATGAAAGTAATTTTATTCAATTCAAATGACAAATGAAATATATTTCACTCACGCATATTACTAAAATGATAGAGAGCATTAAGCAGAGAAGGAGAGTGAGAGGAAGAGCTCTTACCAGCATAGTGACTGTGGGTGTGAGGCAGAGGAGCAGCCTGCCCGTGGGCGTCCTCAGGCCCAGTGCATTCTGGGAGTCTGTCTTCCTCCTGCAACAGCCAGGAAAAGATTCAGAAGGCCAGCAAAAATGAACCTTTACTCTGCCAAAGAGAACGACTCCCCAAAGACAACATATTGTCTATGGATACTTTTAAATGATGGGTGAAAATCCACACTTCAGACATTTGCAATGCAAATTGTGACAAGTTCATTCAGGTGTGATGTGCAATACACTGTCAATGTGTCTCTGTGTGTGTACACTTGTTCTAAGGGTCATCCAATTTCCTGCTAGCATTCAGGAAGCAGCATTTCCTAGTAAAACTCCATCACCCTGAAAGCAGTCAGTCACATGTCTGACCATGCCAAACACTAATTGTCCATGACACCAAAAAGAACAATGTGGCTTGGCATGCCTAACACATCACAAGGTCACTAAAAAAATGTGTTTTTGAATTTCACAGTCAGGCACTCTGAAAGCTTGTATTTTTGAAACCAAACAAATGAAACGCTTTGAACTTGTATATATCAATGTGCATAAAATGGTTGATCTTGCATCACTGCATCATAAGATATGATCACAAGAATGATAACATATTTACACAATTATTTAATTTTCTGGTAGTTTGTAGAGAGGGATTATGAAGATGAGAAACAGAAATATACCTTTAGAGATGTGCAAGGCTTCTGCATTCCTCCCACACCCTCAAATGGAGTTTCTGAAAAAAGAGAGAGAGAGAAATGGCATTTTTCCTCAATGTCATGTCCAGTTGTTATGTTCAGACGATCGGGTTTATGAAGTGACCAGTCTTTGATGGCTAGTCGGCAGTCATGCAGCGAAGGATGGGTGGAGAATAAGGTCACAAGGTTTACTTTACACTGCTAACCAAAGATGGCAGAAAAAGTGGAGAAGAAAAGCCAAAAAAGGTCTGGAGCTAGAGTGACCCTGCTTTTCCAGCTTGTGTTTAAGATTCAGGGATGGCTGCTTGCCCTGTGTCACTAGGGATTAAGAAAGGATTAAATAGCCTGACGAATCTGACACAGGTTTGTTGTCCTCTAGATGAGACCATTTCCACTAGACAACTATGAAGTCTCACACATTATGTAAAACTATTCTTCTTTAGAGAGTGAAAGATTGTGTATTTTCATCATCTTTAGTCAGAAGCATTTACACTGTGACTGTGCCTCAGATGCAGTCAACTAAGGTGTGAACCAAATAGCCCATACAGACATATGGCCCATAGGAACTCATCAGTGTGAATAAAGAAACAGCATTCCTCAGAATGACTGATGGGTAGATCGATCTCCTGTGGGAGGTCCTAACAGTTTTCTATTATTGTAGCCCTTTTGTCTTCACGTATAAAGTCCTGTCCCACAGACAGAACTTTGGGTTAAGATTCTTGAATTCTAGTATCGCTGCTGAAGAACTGTGCTACACTACAACCTTCAATAAATTCTTCTCCCCACAAGAACTCTGATCAAACTTACTTATTTTATGTATTAGAGAAATCTAATACATTGGTGAGCCGCCCAAACAACTGCTCAGCCAAATACACCAAAATCTAACAAAAGGAAAACCCTACCATTTAGGTCTTTTCCTCCATTTTACCATTTATAAAACCTTCTTCATCTTGCAATTTCAGACTGTAGCTTTGTAACTTCTTCAGAATCTTGTGTGCAAACTAAACTGAATCCTACTATGGGAAAAATAACCCTTACTAATTAATAAATTTCTCACCTTGCGATTCTCTGTCAGTGGTGCGGTCTGGTAGAATTGTCTGAGAGAGTGTGAAGTCTCTTTGCAGCTCTTCGGTCTCTACTCCAGAATCCTGTGTTGCTTCACCTTCTTCTTCAGTCTTTCCCGTGATCTTCTCCTTGTCCCTCACAGTCTCTGTGTGCTCCTCCTCCTCCTCTTCCTCCTGTTTCAGGGCCTGTAGTTCCTCTTCATCACAACAGAGCTCCTGAAGCATTTCTTGGTCAGGTCCGAGCTCTTGTAAAGGAGGTGACTCAGACAACACATATTCCTCATCCCATTCAAGAGAGGGGCCATCCAGCTCTTCCACAACCTGAGGATACACAATAACACCAGTCACAGGTGGTGATAACATGGTCTACACAAACACTATAATAAATCAAAGTGGGCTTCCCCAGCTGAGCTTCTAGAGTCTTTGGAACAATATGCATTGTGATATATATACAAATAAACTGGATTGGAAAATAATAAAAGTCAATCAAACTCAAGACATGTGGCAAGTTCTGAACATAAGAACATTGTGGGGTAGTCGGTAAACGGCGTCTAATCTCTTGAGATGAGTTCAAGAAGAAGTCAAGATTCAAACTGGCTCACAAACCACACTTGCCTCCTACACACAAAGCTCCCAGCATTTTGTAATGAGACTGTAAAAGTATCCATCTGTGATCTGCAGAATCTCGCAAAAAATCTTTATTTCTGTTTTGCCCAAGGCTGAATCTAAATCCGTCATGAGTTTTAAAGCCCACATATGCTGAAGCATGTGCAGGCAGCGAAAGCAATTGTTTGATGAGCCTCAATACCTGCTGTAGGTGATCCGGTGTTTGGCTGCTGGCCTCTCTGCTGTCCAACGGAGCCTTTAGTCGGTCGAGTTCCTCTCGCAACTGCTGCTTCTGGTTCTCTTGCTCTTGTACCCTAAAAATGCAGGCGAAAACCACTGAATTCACAAAACTCCAAAGACAGTCTTTCCCTAACCAAACTCACTATAATACAACTTGTGCACAAAAGATTAATGTGACACAAAAACACAATTATTCTGGTTACTGAAAAGCACTGCACATGAGACAATGTTGATAAAAATATATAAAAGAAATACATCTAGAATAGTATCCTGACTCTTTTAATCAAAACTTATTTGTGAGATGCCTAAAAATTCTCCTATTACACAGACCAAACTAGATTTCAGCGCAGCCTGAAAACATTTTAATAAGCACTATCCCTACAAATCCTCAGTACAAGTCTGAACTGTTCACAAGTCCTACAAAAGTGAAAGTCGGACATACTATACCCAATCCGCAGGCCCAAGCAGTGTCCCATTGCTTTGCCAACCCAATCTTAGAGCACCACTGGACTCTGGTTACTGGACTGCATCCCCTTAACTTCCCTGGCTTCTCACAACAGCCTTTGCCTTTTATTCACTGTACGCTGAGTGCAATATCCTTGAAAACCGTGTTATGTCAGATAAGAGACACCAATGAACCAAAAACAGCTTGAGGGGGGTCAACCAGAACAGCCCCTTGACAAAAGCTTCTAGAGACATTCACATAGACATGGACTAAATTGGTAAAGCTTCGCACCATAATCCTTCCACTGCCTAGAAAGGGGTGACGTTTCAATCTAAATATACAGTGGTTTAAAAAAAAAGTGCACTTATCTATGCATTAAAATCATTGCCGTTTGCAATCTAAAGGCTTCCATTGTCTCTGTTAACTGTATGACCATGTTGCTGTTCTGTACTACCAATATTCACTAATAAAATCAAACTAAGTCTAAATTAAAGGGTTAGTTCACCCAAAAATGAAAATTCTGTCATCATTATTCACCCTCAAGTTGTTCTAAACCAGTATGAATTTCTTTCTTCTGCTGAACACAAAAAGATATTTTGAAGAATATGGTTAACCAAACAGTTGATGGGACCCATTGACTTCCATGGAGAGGAAAAAAAAAAAAAAAAATACTATGGAAGTAAATGAGGCCCATCAACTGTTTGGTAACCGACATTCTTCAAAATATCTTCTTTTGTGTTCAGCAGAAGAAAGGAATTTACATAGGTTTAGAATAACTTGAGGATAAGTGAATGATGACCGAATTTTCATTTTTCGTCACAGCTAAGAATACTTGGTCTCATGGCATTTACTGCAGCTAAGGTGATTGGCTCACAAAACCTGCTGTCACATTAGTAAAATTTTGTGTGAAAAGTCCATTGTCTATAGTTAATAGTGTATGATGTAGGAAGCACATTTCACACAGTCACTTTCAAACCAAGCAGCTTTCATTTTCAAAATTCCAGATCACAAAGATTCCTATTGAAATGGACTTCGACTGAGGAAATTCACCGAACAGTAAATGTGACTGGTAAACAGAGAAAAAAGAAACCATAATTTCAACAAACTGTTAATAAAAATGCGCTCCATTTTAAAAACATCTCTGCTACCGACTCAGTCCACTCACTTGACAGACAGGTGCAGGATCTCGGTACGAGAACGTCTCATGTTACTGGCCATCTTCAGAAGCTCCCTCTCTAGAGAGTCTGTGTACTGGTCCAACTGCTCCAGACTGCGGGTCCAGTCACGCCTCCTCTGTTCAAGCTGCACCTCCAGGCCCTGCAGCAGTTCACAAGATCAACTATGAGGCTCAATGAAAAATACAACACACAGTGTACCAACTAAGTCATTAATACCAGCTAAATTTGACTGAATGTGATAAAAAGATCAACGTTTCATCAAAGACCTCTTAAGGAGAGTCACAGAGTTACTCTGACCCGACACACTGCCCCTGTGCATCGTGGGAATTGGAGTGAGAGAAATATTGGCCTATATAGTTGACCACCGGGAAAGACCGCACGTACTGATGCGGTCCGCTGAATACACACAATAAGAGTGATCATGTCCAGCCAGGCAGTTATGCAATGTGGTAAATAAAGGCTCAGATAAGGCTAAATGAGTACTTACATAATTTTCAAGAGTCTATGTTTCTCTCTATATAATGGTGTCATGATTTGTGCATAACCTTTTATCTATCCTGTCCAATTTGGCTGAAATCCTCTCACCTGTATCTTGAGGTCAGTGCTGGTCTCCTGAATTTCACTGTTCTCTGTAAGGCCTCTGAATGCTGTGAGAAAGGTCACGCCGTCTTCCTTAAACTCCCTCTTCTGGAACAATTCATGTTTGATACACTGTGAACATTCTAAATCATTATGGACCAAAATCATATAAAACTGAATTCAGGTGTCTGATGATGGAGAGCTGGCAAAATTAACCTCAGACTAACTGTGCAGGTGAGGGTTTGTTTTAAAACTGTGTATGTGATGACTGGTTAGTTTGGTTACCAGCCTGCTGATCAGAGTTTTGAACTCCAGAGACAGCTGCTCCGGAGTCGGGCCTTGAAGGAGCAGAAGAACCTCACGATCCAGAGTCTCATCCAGAGAAGATGCAAAACAGACAGAGGAGGACAGATGCTCCAAACCCTACACAAATACACACACACTTAATGTCAGGAGTGTATAATCAATTTATTTAGATATATTTAATTATTAATTATATTTTATATAAATATATAATTTCTATATATTTATTTATATTTTTCCTATATATTTATTTATAAAGATTAATTTATTGAACAAAATACAAATAGAGAAAAACAGTACTGTTTTTTGGTATTTAGTTATCACCAATTACAATTATGGAATCTCCTACATGTGCTTTATTTCACAAAAACGAGTTTTGAAATGAAGCACATGTAGACAGACTCGTTGTAATGCCCGAAGTTTGGTGTAAAGCAAAGAGAGGGTGTGGATTACTGAGTGCACTCTGTGGCAGTGGAGTGGGAGAGAGAGTGGGCGGACAGAGAACGACACATGAGTGCTGGTGGGAGTGGAGAAAAAGAAACACTCCAAATCATGGACGGGACAAAGACTGACAAGGGAATTGAAAACACACACAAAAAAACACTACAAACCTCCAGGGGATTCTGTGCCAATGCCAACTCTGTCTGAAGAGAGCCTGAACTCATCTGATTGAGTCTGTAGGCCACAGAGAGAGAGAGACCCGGGCTGTAAACCCATACACACACAGTTAGAGGAACATGTGAAGGAACTGCTGAAGTTTGTGAAAGTATAATGCCTCCAACTAATAAGGTAAACTAATCAGCTAATATTTTCTATGACATGGGTTATATGTATTTCAAAGAGCTCTTACATTGTCATATCAGGCTGCATCATCTGCATTTGACTCTCCAGTTTGTTCTTGTCTGCTCTTAGCAGCTGAAGCAAGCAAAATTAACACACAATAATTCAACACTTTCAAGTAAATTATTTCACTTATACCAGTTACCAACCAGGTACCACATGTACACTTGCTTATCTAGAAAAAAACTACTTTCTTACACCACTGATTCAGCATCCTGTCTGAGAGAGAGAGAGAGAGAGAGAGAGAGAGAGAGAGAGAGAGAGAGAGAGAGAGAGACCTACATGTTACATTACTACATATTTTTACGGTATTTTCTGACGGACGGTCACCACATTCATGTTTTTGAATTTACATTAAAAAAAAAAATAAAATAAAAAAATTATATATATATATATTTATTTGATCGGAAAAACAGTAATATTGTGAAATAGTACTATTTTTATTTGAACATATTTTAAAAATGTAATTAAATGTCACATGATTCTTCAAAAATCATTCTAATATGCTAAATTGATGCTCAAGAAACTTTATTATCAATGTTGAAAGCAGTTGTGCTGCCTATTAGTGCCTGATATTTTTGTGGATGCCACGATACTTTTTTTTTTTTCCAGGATTCTTTGATTAGAATAATCCAAAGAACATTTTTAAATTCAGATTTTTTCTAAGTGTATCCTTAATGCATCTTGCTCAAGAGCAGTATTAAATTTATTTAATCTTACTATCTGCAAACCTTGCAATGGTAGTGTCTGTATATTTTTTTGTTTTTTTTGCGCTATAGCAGGGCTCAATGGTAAGGATGGCCTGCTGTCCCAGGTGTGGTGTGAGCAAGTTTTGGGCATTGTGAAAGAACCCTTTTGGGGGGAGTGTTGTGTTGCCACTGAAACTGTTCATTAATTGATCTTGTACATACATTTTTATACCTTGCAAACTTAAACATTTGGTTTTCTGTGATGTATTCTACATTGCAATTTCTGCTTGCTTGTCACAAAAAATGTTATCTAGCAGGTTAGCTGACTGTAAAAATGCAAACATAACTTGTTGTAGTCTTGGAAGTATCAGTAGGGACATGTTGAAAACTAAAAACTAATCAGTAATGTTTAATGAAAGATAAATATTTCTAGAAAATATATTGGAAAAAATAAAAATTGACTATCCTTTTGTGACTAATTGTAACTACTGGCCCGACAGCCAATGAATAAGTCCTTACTGCTGAGTCCTTTACAGTAGGCAATATGGCTCTTTGCAGATCTGTTTACTTAAAACTAACAATTTGGAAAGATATGGCAATGAATAATGTGGTCATCCTGGAACTACTTCATAGCAAAGTCATTTTGGAAAAGTAACAATAAACAGCACTGTGGTTAAATCAGTTTACTGATATTAGACAGAGACAGAGAGAGAGAGAGAGAGAGAGAGAGAAAGAGTTTGAGATCACCTCTGTAACTGAGGAATACTCCACAATGGCCACCTTCAGTTCATCTATCTGTTTATTTTTCTGAAGGAGAAATAGGGCAGTTCTGTTATGATAATGGATAATATAATTTAAATGATTGCAGACTGTATAAACATACTAAATGAATAATGGTAACACTAAATGATTCTTAGCAATGACTAAATCAAAGCCTCAATTCTTCTATAAAGTTATTCAAAGAACTTAATTTGTCTGTTAAGATTGGTGTTTCATTTCAAACCATTGTTTTGGTGACACACAAGATGGACTGACCTCCTGAATTATCGACTCCTTGTCGGCCAAAATAGCATCAAATGAATGAACTTGAACCTGAGGGTGTAAGAAAGCATTCACCAATGACAGAGCTAAATGTTTATTTTGGCATAAAAGACCAATCACGGGTAAGTAAAACATAATAAGGCCTACCTGAAGGTCAGCATTCAGGTCACAGAGGTCATTCATCTTTTTCTGAAGCTCCTCTGCCTCCAATGTGACTTTCATGTTCTTAATGTGGGATGAAGGAAGACAAATAAATGAAATTATAGATAAATGAAGATCATTAAGTGAGATTTAGATGAATGTGTACAGTAGATGTAGAGCCATACTTCCTCTTGTAGATCAGCAATCTTGGATATGAGACTCTGGTTTTCCCGTTCCTGTGGGAAACCAGAACAAAGGGTTATAAAAGTGTTCGTGTTTGTTCTAACAATATAGTCAATGTCAATATTACCAGTGTGATGTTGTTCATCTGGCAACCAGATTTGTTTACTCTGAATGTTTTAATATCCTTGGGTTATGTAATATTACTAGCCATCTTATTACAAGCATTATCTGTTTGCATTAGTTTATGAAACCTATGAGTCTCGTAACATGGCTTATTAACATCAGAACTGCTGTCAATGAGGAGAGAGGGTCTTGTGCCTCACCATCTGCTTTCTTTGAGCTGAGGCCTGAGCTCGACTCTCTTCTGAAGAGGTCAAGCTGAGCTTCATCTCCTCAACTTCCTCTTTAAGCATCTTCTCCTTCTGTAATAACTGCTGCCCCCTGCAGGATCAGAGATGAGGGACGGGAGTGAAAAAGTGAAAGTCTTAAAGCATTTTATGCATATAAGAATTGATGATGATGAAAGGATTTGAGCTTTCACAGGTAAAGAGAAGAGACAGAGTCGATACATTTTAGCTTGTGCTTTGAGGTCTTCGTTTTCCTCGATGAGTTTCTGGTTGGTGTCTTCCATGTTTTCAACTGCCTGCTTCAGTTTACGAACCTCTTCCTGCAGCTTTTGGTTATTTAGCTGCAGATCTGCCACACAGAAGACCAGATCTGATGTCTCTCTGTACAATACAAACACAAATGCATCTCAAATATAATATATATTTAATAAACTTTATATATTTCTTTTTGTATAAATAAGCATTTAAGCATAAGCCTTTAGAGATCAAAAGGTTTTTAAGATCATGAGAAACAAATTCAGTCAAGTGTGTCCAAAGTTTTGATTGATACAGTTGATACAGTCTCACAAACCACATGAGCACTACTATTCACGCTTTATCTGTCACAAACACACAACTCACACTCTTAAACTTACAAGTCAGCTCTGGTGACTTCCCCTCCGAATGCTTCTAGACTACCTGAGGTCATGTTTAGTAGAGCAGATCTCTTTGCTAAAGCAAACAAGAGGTGATTGATTTAAACAGATTTAAAAAAAAAAAAAATGCAACACATGAACAACATGAGCATTCTGATATACTCCTAAGAAGATCTCACCTGATAAACTGTCCAGTAGTTTGAATGATTCCGGTTGGGTGTCATTCTTTGAGTCCGTCCTAAATGAAAAGGGGAAATTTGAGTTGGGTTTTTAGCTCCAAAAAAACTGTCATGTGGAAAATGTTGGAAAGAAAGACCTTGTGATCAAAACTGATTGTGGATTGATAGTAGACTGATGAAAATCTGCAATGTGTCTTTGGTGGGGTTGGCAATATCTACAAAAGACATACCGCATAAAGTTGTTTGCAAAAACCACCACTTCCTGTTAACTGACCAAGGCCTGACCAAATTAACAGGAGTTGAACAACCACGAGATTTCTTCTGGTTTTTTTTTTTTTGTCCTGTGCAATATATTGCCAACATTTTTTGTCCCTGCTCTATTAATAAGACTCAAACACGAAACCAGAAATGTGCAGTTATACATTTTAACGTATCGCTGTTCTAAACTGGGACACACAAGCACGTCTTCATACCCCTGGTTGCGACAGTCATCAATCCACTCCTTCATGATGGCATGGTACGTGTCCAGGTCTATGGAGATGTCCTTGTGCTCTGGGTCCAGCATATTGCAGAGCTCCTCTAGGCCGCTGTCCTCTGAACTGCGGCAGGTGGTGTGTCTCAAGAAGTCCACAATGTGCGAGACGTAAACCTTACCTGCAACAGAGAACTCCGTGTTACTATGGTTACAGTGAGAGCCACAGAAGACCTGGGTCTCGTCAGATGCCATCCCACCAAGAAACCCAGAAAGAAAGTTTGCAAATCAACACCTACTTGTTCTGAGTCACCATGACCGTGTGTCTGAACATATCGAGGCAGTATATATAAAAATCTGAGGCTATCATCACATTAACTTATTAACAAAAATCACCCATGTCACATTCACTTTCAGTACACAGCGAATTGCATTCATAAGATGAATGGCTGTAAATAAAAGCAGTTTTGTTCTCTTTTAGCTTAGCAGTCTGATCACCACAGATGGCACATCAGGTCAGAGACATCAGAGAGAGCAGGACTTCACTGAGGACAGATCAGAAGGGCATTGCCTCTGGGTCTGAAAAAAGCATCTCTGCTGCTGGGTTTGAATGAGTCTGAATGTTCTCAGATGCTCTTGTTACTTTAGTTTAACCAAACAAAACCACAGGCATTGTAATAATAATCAGCTTCACAACCTGCTGAGGAATAACATCTACAAATCTGAAGCAGGAGGGAGAAGTTAAAGTTCACAAGACATCAAAACCTGATTGACTTCAACACACAATTCTGTTATTTATGTGCAGTCACATTAGCAAAATTTCTGCGTCATACATCGCGTCAGGGATTACTCTTTTGGCGCAAGTCAACTTGTGTAAGCTGTCTGCCAGAAGCTAGTTATTTTAGTTTATAAAGTTTTAAATATGGATATTTTTCTTACAAAAAAAACCTCACTTCACTTCAGAAGGCTTTTATTAACCCCCTGGAGTTGTATGGATTACTTTTATGATGGATGGATGCACTTTTTTGGACAAAATCAGGAGCGCCATTCACTACCATTATAAAGCCTGGAAGAGACAGAATATTTTATAACTCCGATTGTGTTCGTCTGAAATAAGATAGTCATATACACTTAGGATGGCTTGAGGGTGTGTAAATCATGGGATAATTTTTATTTTTGGGTGAACTATCCCTTTAAGCTACGTGGACTATTGGATAACATTCAGGAAAACTTTAGCAAACTTGCATTGAAGCTTGTAACAATCAACATTCAATCAATTCCAGACTGATAAAGCCTAGTCCTGGCCTTATTTTCTTGTTAAATATCTTGTTACACAAAGTACAGAAGTAAAATGGGTTGCGAAAAACAATTCACGCTGACTAAAAAAAATCTTGACAGTACTACGGAAAGTCCTAAACAGATGTAAATACCTCTGCATTGTGTGTCACAGGCCTGAAAAATGGTGTCCAACAGGTCTTCCTCGCATATCAGACTAACTTCGGCCATGCTCTCCTTCTTGGGTTCAGAAGGAAAGAGAGATCCTGTTCAAAACCCATGAAAAGACAAAAAAAAAAACAGTCACCTCTTTAAAAAAAAACATTTATGACATTAAAAAGAGAACAAAAAAAGAGGCGATTCATTACCTTCGCCCAGTGAAAGTCTCTTGACCACAAGGGCCGGGTAGGTGAGTTCACTGTCCATGTTAGAAATATCTGAAGAGAAGTTCAGGTTATACGAGAACAAGCCTGGAGTTGGGATCTTCGATGTCTTCACCTCCGTGTCGGGCCCCTCCAGCTGGGTTTGTGTGGTGTAGCGTGGGGTAAAGTTAAAGTAATTGTCTCCAGTCTGGGCTGCTGGGGTGGAGCAGTTGCGCCGAAACGGCCGGCTGTACGTTGCTGTGGTTCTCCTCTCCCCTAGCGGGCCTAAAGTGCCCAGCGTGCTGGTGATGGTATAGGTGGCATTGGCAGGGGTGATGGGAGCACGAGGGGTGTTGTTGGAAGACCCCGGTCCGGGGGAAGCTGTGGGGGTCAGCATGCCTGCAGAGGAATCGCAGTCAGTCTCTCCGTCTGGTCGGAC
This sequence comes from Ctenopharyngodon idella, assembly GCF_019924925.1. Lineage (NCBI taxonomy): Eukaryota > Metazoa > Chordata > Actinopteri > Cypriniformes > Xenocyprididae > Ctenopharyngodon > Ctenopharyngodon idella. Next base: position 7,487,045 of record NC_067223.1, on the reverse strand, counting down.
AGTACGTTTCTTCAGGATGGCCTCCAGGTTGAGGCGCAGCCCCGAGTGAGGGCTGTCGTAGCTGCTAGACTGAAACTTAGGGATTTGAAAGGGTGAGTTAACCTCTTGATCTCGTCGCTGGATGGTCTGCAGCTTGCGGCAGATGCTGTCCACAGGGTTGTGCCGTCTCGGGGTCACGCCGACATCCATGTTGGAGTGGGAAAAGAGAGAAAGCCTCAATCTACAGGAGGGACATGATTTAAACATTAATTCAAAGCTTAAGACAGAGCAAATAGCAATTGGCAGGTCATGTGCAAAATACATACACACACACACATATATATATATATATATATATATAAAAATAAAAGTTACACAAACACATAAAGCTTGTTAATAAACAAATAAACAGACATGATTGAGTATATCGTTCTAATATACAATTCAAATGTTGCATACATTTTTAACGGTCGTTGCGTTATTTGCTTTTCATGACGTCTTAAAAAGGTTGTAAAAACGGACAGCAGTAAAAACCTCACACCCTCATCTTAAAATATTGCCGAAGCAGGATCTCGTACATACAAACATAATTATCAAAAACAGACGAGCAAAAAAACGAACCCACCTGTCAAAATCCGACTAATGGGGAATCAAACATCAGCATGTAACGTTAACTAAACTTTAGACAAACTGAGAGACGCAAAACGTTTTTGTCACTTTTAAGGTGAAAATAAAGGCCACCTTCAATTTCATGTGGTGTCTCTGTTATCTTTTGTGGACATTTATACGGGACAAGCAAATATTGGAAAGCTAATATTGGAAAAACAAACACACCTGAATCTGTTCAAACGTTGCCGCCGCGGTCGGTCTACAAATAGGTGCTTGTGAAGCGCCAGACAGCTGATCGAAGGCCGTATTAAAACCTGCGGCGCACTGACACCGTGCGTCCAATGATGGAACTGCAACTGTATGGGGCATTGATTCCTCATATTTTCACTCAAATGAATGTGCATATTATTAAAAATGTAATCAAATAAACGCATATTTAACGTATGCTATATAAAGATATAAAGTTTTTGTGACCATGTACATATATTATAGATATAACTTAAGTAGACCTATGGAAACAGTACCATATCTTGTGCCATATATATTTAAATATATTTTAAAACTGAAATCTTATGTTTAAATAAACTATTGTCCATTTTAATTTCCAACTACAAATAATTTCCCATAAGGTTTTTTTCTCCATTCACACTATCAATATAATTTATAATGATTACACATATTATTATCCCCCCACCCCCCCAAAAAAATAATAAAAAAATCATAGTACACTTTTTAATCATGCTTTGTTTGTTTTAGCACACTAGCTTTGATATGGTGTAATCTGTAAGAGGTTTACAGACGGAGCACATTCATCATGGCGAGCGTTGCATCAGCCACGAGCGCACCATCATCATCTCATTCTCACAAGGTAAAGGAGCACGCGTCGCATTCATTAGCGTTTCAACCTTTATGTATCTGATAAATGTAGTTAAACCCCTTCATATTTTACACAGAACCGCGTATGTATGCAAATGTACGCTCGGTGGTCATGCGTGTGCGTTAAGAAAGAGATTAACGAAATCTCTGTCTTTCGCATTTTTGAACGCATTATTGTGTATTGAAATGGATAACAACACAGGAGTATACTGTGTTATATAGGAAATATGTTATGTTATATAACGTATGTATTATCTCTAAAGGTAATGTAGGCTATGCATGCGTTGGTCATATGCACGTTGCAGTTACGCGCATCATTGATACACATATGTCATGGACTAATGACATGGGGAAGCAAAGTCCCCTCTCAGGGTTTTTAGTCAAATATAAAAATATGTTTTAGTTACATTTGATGCTTTCCATGTTAAAGGCACGTGGAATAGGCGACTACTACCTTACGCTATCGACAATAAGATTTATGTATTCATTTTTTTTTTTTTTTGTGCTTATAGTTTATCGAAAATCGAAATTTCTCAGGTTTCCCTTTTCTACATTGGTTGATATTTAACTAAAAACACTTTAGAGCTCATTTATTTGTTAATTCTTTATTGTTTTTAACGGTCGCGTTCATTTCAGACCATTAAGCAACAAATCTTCTGTAAACATTGCAAGTATAGTGAAGGACACATGGAGGTGCGCCTTTAATTCAACCCATCTGATTGGTCACTAAAAACCGTCTCACTCACACATATCTATTCATGTTTCAAGCCACTTCAAGTTCATTTACTGACCGAACGTGATGATGTCTGAGTGGGTGAGTTCATCAGGGATGTAAAGTAGGCCTACTTAATTATGCAGCCAACTGATTAAGGTATTATTTTGGTGGATATTTTACTGGAGCAGAGGTCTGTTGCAATTGAAAATTACAATTCGTGCTTCTTACTGCTTGCAGTTTAGCCTTAAGTAAAAGGTCATATTTAGTAGGTCATGACTTTCTAACTTTATTATTTTAGCCTACTTAAGCATTATTTTGGATAATTTGTAAATCAACTTGCGTATTATTGAAACAGAATGCTTGTATTCTTGCTCAATACATTTCTAAGGCAAAAATTATACTTTTTTACTCCTTCATTTATACCTTCAAAGCACAAAGTCCATTTTTCACCTGCAGGTCACTATGACTTTTATCTTTTTGTGCTTTGAGATTACAAGCCAATGATGCTCACAGCTTTTTTAGAAGTGCAAATGACACTTTATATTTTGACAAAAATAATGCTAAATCATCCTTTTGAGGAAACAACTTATACCACAGCACAGTCTTTGATCGAAAGAAGTTATAATTATAGCTGTTGCTGAAGACTGAAACTCAGTTTGCAATCATTCTATAAACAGCTATACTAAATAAAGATTCCGGTTTCAGTTTCAGGACAGAGGTCAGGACATTTTTTGGCATCTTGATTTCTTCAGTCTGTTTCTAAGCTTTTTAGTTTCACTCAAGTATGCATGTTTTTAGCTTGATATTTTGATTTTTTAATTTGACAGTATCCATACTTGCATATAATTTATGAGTTCTTTTTATATCGCAGATCTTATCAGAAATATGAAGTAGCCTATGCATCACATGCATCCTTAATTATAATAAAACATGAAGATGACTCAGTTAATCTTAAGAATTATGTGATATCCTAGACATTTCCTAAGGAAAGACATTGTTAAGAGCATGGAAATGTAAGACCAACATTGCTCGTTTTGTTTTTGAGAAGCACTCAACGGTATTAAATTAAATCGGTGAAGAGCATCAGCATAAATTAGCAGGAATTAACATTCCTTTATTTTTTAAGGTACTTAAAGTGCTTTGGAAATGTATCAGATTAGAAATTAAATGATCTGATTGCATATTCCAACTTCAAATATGCTTATGCTTATTATATTTTAACATATGTTGTATGTTTGTTTCCTTTTAGGAGCTTGAGAATAATGGTGTGGCTGACAATGCCTCTAGCTTTAAGGTATGGAATATTATATACACATATTACAGATTACCATAAATATATGTATATACTGTATATATACTGTAAGATATAGTACTTGCCTTCAGCGAGATGTCCAGCGGCATCATTCTGATGTTTGATTGATGCACCAGACAGTTAGAAACTCTTATCCTCAGTGAAATCTTGATTCTTCAGATAAATCCACTTTTTTCTTGTCTTATGGTCATATCAGTGTCCACACACTATTTCAGCATAGCAAAAGAGCATTTTAAGTCCTAGTGTCTTGAGTTCACTTGTAGTAGACCCCTTTTCCCCTATATGGCACATTTTCACTTCCATGGTTTCAAAATGTGACCTTGGACCCCTCTTTTTGGCAGTTAGCAGAAGGGCCCTGGTTCTTCCAAGAGGTCCCGTGCTGAGTAAAACAGAATCCAGTCTCTCAGATCACTGTAAGCCCTGTCAATCAAGCTTGGCTTGGCTTTCGGCATGCCCTCTGTCTCTACCTTTCTCTGACTCAGGTGGTGATTAAGTTCTTTTCCACACAGGCTAAATCACACCATTGCCTTAAAGTAAACATAGTCTGATATCTGCAATCATTCCTAACATAAGAAGTCAATTTATATATGGATGAGAGAATATCTAATTTTAAAACAGTATATAGTTACTGCTGGTCATTTTTTTCTCTACATTACAATGAATGGGGAGTGAAGCTTCCAAGCTTCGAAATGGAAACAAGAGCACTATAAAATATCATAAAATTAGTTCATGTGACTTGTGCACTATATTTTAAGCTGTTTAAAGTCATATGATAGCTGTGTGTGTGGAACAGATTGAAATTTAAGTCAGTGAGTTGAACTTGAACAAGTCATTCAATCCAGATCAATTGGTTTACTGAAAGGATTTTACTTAAAAAAAAAATCAGGCATTGCTATTTAGGGCACACTTGAAATATACTGAATGATACTGAACACAAAAGCATTGAAATATAATTTTGTCCTCCAATTTCATATTTTTTCCGTCACTGTTCTCCTAAGATTCTATTCTTCTAAGATGCTCTTAATTTAATCATTTCAAGAGCACATATAGCATTAGTTAAATATCAGATGTCATTAAACAGAAATAAGCCTCAATCTGGCAATTTTGTGATCGATGGACATCTGACATTCTTTCCAATCCCTCATATAAGAGGCATCAGATCAAAAGGCACAACACGTGAGCTGCTGCTGCTAAAATAAGGCTTTTTGCAAAGGTGTTTATTTATGGGTTCATCATGGCAGCATGCAGGGCATTGTTTGTCTATTGATGAGGATAATCGCATTTAAGCCTCTTGAAGGGACTGAAGACTATTGTGGATGAGGTCACACAAGGCAGTGAACTGATGATGGCCACACTGCAGCTCTCACTACAGTGTAACCTAAACAAAATGATAGCCTTTCAAGAAAGCACTGAGTCTGATCATTCTAAGTAAAAGTATTAATTAGCATACTAACTAAAGATCTGAAAACACGTCTGTTGACCACCATTATAAATCTGCCACATGATTGCTCTCGAGACTCAGCAGAGATTACAGACCGTTGTTCAATTGGATCTAGCATATTTATAGTCAGGTACTCACAAAGCACTCGTAAACTGAGGTGTCAGACAGCACAGTCTTCAGATTAGCACTGATTTACGAGTCAGCACCTTGAAAATGAAGCACCTCAGATATATAGATATCAGATATCATTTTAATTGACAGTCCATGAATTAGACAGATGTCCAAAACTGCAGGCCAATACAGCAGCCCCAAAAAGTATTTGAACACTTTAGAAACACTTAAAAATGAAATGTCTTTGCATTACATGCAAGAATAATATGCAGGTGCCATTTATTTTTTTTAATAAATAAAAAAATGTAGATAGATAGTGTGGTCCGATCCAACAGATGAGCTACTGTAGGTCAAATTGATCAAGAAGTTAATGCTGGTTCTGATTGAAAGGTGTCAGAATACACAGTGCATCGCAGTTTGTTGCGTATGGGGCTGCATAGCCGCAGATCAGTCAGGGTGCCCATGCTGACCCCTGTCCACCACCGAAAGCGCCAACAGTGGGCACGTGAGCATCAGAACTGGACCACGGAGCAATGGAAGAAGGTGGCCTGGTCTGATGGATCACGTTTTCTTTAACATCATGTGGATGGACGGGTGCGTGTGCGACGCTTACCTCGGGAACACATGGCACCAGGATGCACTATGGGAGGAAGACAAACCAGCGGAGGCAGTGTGATGCTTTTGGCAATGTTCTGCTGGGAAACCTTGGGTCCTGCCATCCATGTGGATGTTACTTTGACACGTACCATGTACATTCTTTCATGGAAATGGTATTCCCTGGTGGCTGTGGCCTCTTTCAGCAGGATAATGCACCCTGCCACAAAGCAAAAATGGTTCAGGAATGGTTTGAGGAGCACAGCAACGAGTTTGAGGTGTTGACTTGGCCTCCAAATTCCCCAGATCTCAATCCAGTCGAGCATCTGTGGGATGTGTTGAACAAACAAGTCCGATCCATGGAGGCCCCACCTCAGAACTTACAGGACTTAAAGGATCTGCTGCTAACATCTTGGTGCCAGATACCACAGCACACCTTCAGGGGTCTAGTGGAGTCCATGCCTCGACGGGTCAGGGCTGTTTTGGCAGCAAAAGGGGGACCAACACAATATTAGGAAGGTGGTCATAATGTTATGCCTGATTGGTGTAGATGGATGGATGGATGGATTGATGGATGATTTTTTTATTGGGCCTGTGAAAATATATAAGGAGAATTGATTTATTAATCTAAGTTTAGGTCTAGTGTAGTCCGCTGCCTGTGCTGTGGACAGTCTCATTAACACTGAGAGCAGTATGGTACTCACCTTTCCACCGTAATCCTAGATTACAGAGGGCTGCTGAAGGAACATGTAATCTGTGACAGTGTCTAATCACAGGGTTTGAGTGCATTTCTGTCAGGGAGAGAGATCCATAGAAAAAGAGGGATAGAGGGAAGAATTTCACAGGCTGACCCTATTCTGTGTCTGTACAAAGCTGTTGTCTGGTGTATTATGTCATCTGATGCTGATTATTTTTGGCCGCATTCTGTTTAGGCCGCAGACACAGTGATACAGTTAGCAAAGACCCATAAGCCAAAACCTGACCTAAATGGCCTGATATTTGGGACGGTTTTCACTGACCACATGCTGACCATCGAGTGGAGTCTCGAGGAAGGCTGGCAAAAGCCGCATATCCAGCCTTTTGGGAACCTGTCCATACATCCAGGCTGTTCTGCCCTGCATTACGCTGTACAGGTCTGTCCTCGCCATCTGTGTGGTTAGACATCAAATAAAATCATTTGACATCCACAGCTAATGATTACAGTTTATTTATGTTTAAATGTAAATGCGTACTGTGTGCAGCTTTTTGAGGGTATGAAGGTGTACCGGGGGCCAGATAACAAAGTGCGTCTCTTCAGACCCATGATGAACATGAATCGGATGCAGAAGTCCGCCCACAGGGCCTGCCTGCCTGTAAGACTGACGTCTCTCCCCTCTTTACTCCATCACATTCAGTATATAATTAAGATAGCGACACTAAACTGCAGTTCTGTTTCTCATTTTCTTTGTTTATCTGTAGAGTTTTGATGGTGCAGAGTTGTTGGAGTGCATCAGGAAGTTGGTGGAGGTGGATCAGGACTGGGTTCCCCACTCAGACTCTGCCAGTTTGTACATCCGTCCCACCTTCCTGGGCACAGAGGTTATAGCTACACAAAACCCTCATTCTTGCAATAAACTCACTATTTCAGCTTTTCATGTCTTGTGTATTTCATAAATGTATACTAATGTCTGAACATGCATTTATGAATCTGTCCATAATATGTTCATGGATATAAATCTATGTTGGCTATAAATTCAAAAACCTACTTTTGTAGCTTGTAACCAATGTTCTCGTTACATATGCATGTGTGTGAGCAGCCCACCCTTGGTGTGAAGAAGCCCTCCAGTGCATTGCTGTTCGTCATCCTCAGTCCTGTGGGATCGTACTTCAGCACAGGAGCTAAACCAGTGTCTCTGTGGGCCGACTCTAAATACATCCGAGCTTGGAGAGGAGGGACAGGAGACTGCAAGATGGGAGGGTAAGCAACTTAGCGAGAGATATTCCACTGTGTTTGTTTGTGTGTCTTCATGACTCAGTATTTTACTGCAAAACACTGAATGAATGAGGAGCATTGTTGCACACTTATTGGCACGTTCTTACCCTTGATCCAAATCCTGCAAGCTTGGTTTAATTTTGAAAGCCTCATAGTAAACTTCTGGAGTTATGTGTGCTAATAGCTATTTTAAATCTATGCAATGTGGCTCACATGGCTCAAAACTTGAGAGCATGAGAGCAGAATTAGTCTCAGCAAAGCAGCCAGTGCTGTATCAGCCTCTGAAGGGATGATGCAGCAGGACAATTGGTTTTTTCAGGGTGAAGACAGATCTTGGTTTGTGAAGAAGATACAACGTGTGAAACTTACATTTTTTTAGAAACTATGGAGCGTCTATCTATGCCCAGTATGAGGCTGTGGATTACGGCTGTCAGCAGGTTCTGTGGCTGTATGGGGACAACCATCAGATCACAGAGGTCGGCACCATGAACCTTTTCCTCTACTGGATCAATGAGAAAGGAGGTGATGACTGTTGATAATCAAACATTTGTGAAAGTTACTCTTTCACTCTGTGTTTTGATAGATTGGTTATGTATTTTTACTTTAACAGACAATATAGAGTATATGGAAGTCAAAATATATGGAGCTCAAAGTAAATTTGCAGGACCTTCAAAAGCTACAAATCAATGATGATTTAGATTCTCATTCTCTGGCTTGGTGCAGATCACTAAAGACCTCTAGTGGTCAAAAAAGAAAGTGACAGTCCAGAGCAACTTTGCCATGTCTTCATAAGAGACACAAATGGTATTTGAGCAATTGTTTATAATGAAAATCTATGGATTTTTTTTTCTTTCCAGAGGAGGAGCTTGCAACACCACCTCTGGATGGCATAATTCTGCCGGGAGTTACACGGCAAAGCATCCTAGAACTTGCTCGCAAATGGGTAAAAACTGTCAAAACCATACTGTCAGATAAAAAATGTGTTACAAAAAATGTATCTTTAGGGATACAACAGCTTGTCACTGGGGTGGGGAATTGCCTTTAAAAAAGGGACCACTTTGTACCTCATCTGCCAATAAAATCTGCACATTAGCGTAGTAATATATAGCCCTTAAAGGGTTAGTTCACCCAAAAATGAAAATAATGTCATTTATTACTCAGCCTCATGTCATTCTACACCCGTAAGACCTTCGTTCATCTTCGAAACACAAATTAAGATATTGTTGATGAAATATGATAGCTCAGTGAGGCCTGCATTGCCAGCAATGTTACTGCACCTCTCAAGATCCATAAAGGTACTAAAAACATATTTGAAACAGTTCATGTGAGTACAGTGGTTCTATCTTAATATTATAAAGCGACAAGAATACTTTTTGTGCGCCAAAAAACAAAATAACGACTTTTCAACAATATTTATATGGGTTGATTTTAAAACACTGCTTCAGAGCTTTACGAATCGAATCAGTGAATCGGAGCGCCAAAGTCACGTGATTTTAGCAGTTTAGCCGTTTGATAGGAGATCCAAATCACTAATTCAAAACAAAAAATTCATAAAGCTCAGAAGCTTCATGAAGCAGTGTTTTGAAATCGGCCCATATAGATATTGTTGAAAATTCGTTATTTTGTTTTTTTGGCGCACAAAAAGTATTCTTATCACTTTATAATATTAAGATAGAACCACTGAAGTCACATGAACTGTTTCAAATATGTTTTTAGTACCTTTATGGACTTTGAGAGGTGTAGTAACATTGCTGGCAATGGAGGCCTCACTGAGCCATCGGATTTCATCAACAATATCTTAATTTGTGTTCCGAAGATGAACAAAGGTCTTACGGGTGTAGAACATCATGAGGATGAGTAATAAATGTCCAATGTCCTTTGTCGTGTCCAGTGTAGACAGCTTTTAGCTCTTGCGATGCGAGTGACAACGGTCGTGTCCAGTGTAGACACGGTGTAAGACTTTCATTCATCTTCGGAACACAAATGAAGATCTTTTTTATGAAATCTAAGTGATTTCTGTCCCTCCATTGACAGTTACGCAACTACCACTTTGACGCTTCAAAAAGTTCATAAAGAGATCGTAAAACTAATCCATATTAATTGAGTGGTTTAGTCCAGTTTTTTTGAAGAGACATGATCACTTTATATGATTAACAGTTTGAATTTAGGCTTTTATTCACATATAATAACAGTACTCATAAAAGAGAAAGCAAAAAGTACCCGGATTACCTACTTCTTCCGGCAAGATTCTGAAGCGTGCATACGATGGACACTTTACTATCCCATGAGGCCACGGGAGAGGATTTGTGAATGGCAGTGAAGCGACATAACTGACACTGGTGGGTCACGTGATAAGGGCAACATGGCGAATAAAAGAGAAAGCAAAAGTATGGTAGTATGTTGGCAGTATGTTCAGATTATATTCATACTACACTTTCATACTATATAGAACATACTTTTTAGAGGTTGTGAAGTAATTACTTATTCAAAATAAGTACCTACTCAAGAGAGTATGCGATTTAGGATGCAGCCCATGACAACACATGAGACAAGAACTAACAAAAAACAGAATCATGTGACAAAAGGTACAAAAGGTTTTTTCTTTTTTGTGTTTTTGTCCTGCATATGCTTGGTTCAAATTGGTTGGTTTTCATTTTTACTAACAGGGCGAGTTTAAAGTGTCCGAGCGCTATTTGACCATGGCCGACCTTCAGCAGGCTCTGGAGGAAAACAGAGTGAGGGAGATGTTTGGTTCTGGAACAGCTTGTGTCGTTAGCCCAGTTGGCAGGATCTTATATCAGGGAGAGGTGAGTTTAGTTTGTTTTGGATGGTAAGAGCACCGCACACTAGTTCACTATCAAAACATGCAGACGAATCAACAGATATCCACTTCTGGGTCAAAAACTTGGCAAATTTTTTGAGCTTTACAAATTTTCCACATGTTTTTCTTATACTAATCTCCTGACCATTAGAATCTACATATTCCATGTGAGGGAAGCTTCCCTCCACTTGCCTCTAGACTGTTAAAGGAGCTCACAGATATTCAGGTAAGACACCAGACTACACACACAAACACACACATGTACATTCATACTTGGTTAGTTTAGAAATTGATTCAGCTTAATATACCTGTTATTTAATTAATATATAATATTAATATTTATAACATATAATTATATAAATATTTGCATATTTGTATTTTATTTATTTGCTGTAATGGTGGAACACTTTTTAAAGTTTTCTCATAGATTTTTGTTCATTTGTTGTGCTGGTTATCATGTGGTGACTGAGCACAAAAATGGGGCCTATAAATTGTTTTGCCCTCGCCCCCCTGTGGTGAAATGGAAAAATTGAGATACTTTCAAGTTTTAAATTTGCTGTATTCTTGCAACTCCTTAACAAGAATTTAAAAAATAAATAAACAAATAACCCCACCTTTCTATTCCCCCATCCCAAACCACATGGGACAAATAGAATTATGAGGTTTTGGGTGACTTTTTCTTGGGTAATATTGTTTTCATCGTCATAACCTTTTTGTTTTACACTTTATTTTGGTGGTCCACTTTGGTGGACAGTCTACTAAGTATAAGTAACTTTGCAACTACATGTCAACTAACTCTCATTAGAGCATTAGTAGACTGATAGTAGACTGTTAGGTTAGAGTTAGGTGTTAGGGTTTGGGTTAGTAGAATAAGTTGTCATGTAGTTAAAAAGTTACTTATAGTCAATATGTCTGTTGAGGGAGCATTAAAAATAAAGTGTTAGCAGATATTAAGCAGACAGTCTACTAATACTTTAATGACTGGTAGCTGACATAGTTGCAAAGGTACTTATAGTTAGAAGTTGTTTAAAGTGGTCTATAGAATTAAAGTGTTACCCATTTTTGCCCTGTTGCAGTATGGACGGACCCCCAGTGACTGGTCTTGCATCGTATAAAGGAACCTCACTGTTGTCAACGTCCACAAGCTCTTCAACACATTTAAAACATGCACACTTTACAAAAAAAGCTTTATTTGTGGAGACATGGAATAATTACCTCCCACATTGATGTATGTTTTGTTTTGTCAAAGTTTACCAGCTAACTAAAACCTAGACTAGCAATAACGTGTTGCTCTTTAACAGACTGATCCACTCAGATGCCTCTATGGTCACATTTTCTCAAATACAGTTTATTCTAATAATCATTAACCAGCAAATCACAGTTTGTGACCAGCTGTTTCATTAACACTAGTTGAGGTATATAAGATATTTCCTTGCTGTATAGTTTATTGATGCTGTTGATAATATGATTATATGCAATTTCTGTCATATTTCACAAGCTCTTTAAACTTCTGAAAGACATTTATAGATATTTTAAGGTAGTATGTTTTTGTGGTAGAGCTTTATTTTTAAAGAAATTTCAATGTTTAATGTACACCATTTTAAGGAAATGTTTATGATGTAATGTTTAGCTGATAATAGTGATTATTACATCTTTTGTTTGTAAAATGCTTCCATTCCAAGTGCACAAACTTAAGAGTTGTATTATATGTGATGGGGATCATTTTTGCACTCAAAAAAGGGAACCTTAAAATCACATTATATTTGTTTGTAGATGTTTGTATGATCAAAGAAGAATAGAAATAAGATTTTAACAGTTACAAAAGCACAAATAAATTAAATTATAGACATTTAGAGATGTGTTATACTATACAGTAGATATTGTTAATTGCCAGAGTATTTTGGTGAAGTACTGAGTATTTTGTGATGTGATACCATGAATAAATATATACATATTTATTTGTTTGTTTGCTTGCTTGCTTAATATACCTGATAATATTTAATTAATGTATAAAATTAATAATAACATTTAATAAAATATATTTATACAGTATAATATAATAAAAAAACACTTTTGCATGTTTTTATTTTATTTGTTGTCATACGGTGGAACACTTGTTTAAGTTTGTTCATATATTACTGCTTTAATAACATTCTTTTTCCGAAGCAAGTGCTTTATGAGTGTGTATGTGTGCAGAGGATATGATAGATGAGGGAGAAAACTGCTGGGACTCTGTATTGTGATGATATATGAGAGGTTTGAGCTCCATTGCTCCACTGTCTTATGAACACACTTTACACACATTCATTATTATAACATGCCCTAGTTACCTCAGACATCATTAATTCATTCATACCTCTCTTCCACATACATACACACAACATGAAAATATGATTATATCCTCTATAAGTAAAATAGTACACCTTCTCTCACTTAAATTTCAGAAAAAAAGTTCTCAAATTCCTTCATAGACGTTTTATTTTTGCTGTTCTTCCTACCTTAGTAAGTCTCTGCTCCTTTAAATTGCTTTTAGGCGCTTTAAGTGTCGAAATTTAGTGTCTTGTTGAAGGGAAACAAGCGTTTGAGTACCAGAAAATGGGCGGGGCTTATTTGTCTGGATATTGTCTCTAATTGGTCATGTAAGATGGGACTAAATAATACTTTTATTTTTTAAGTCTTACACGTTTTTTTTTAACGAAATGGGTATTACAATGGACAAATTACATTGGACAAATTGGACAAATGGACAATAGACAAATTACAATTTGTCCAGCAATGGACAAATTACAATTTGTCAGTGACATTATTCAGGAGTAAATCATTGTCTCTAGACCACTGAACAAAGAAGGCATTGCTTTTTCTCGTTTCTGTACTTTTTCAGCTTTCAGCTTTTAATTACGTTTTTAATCATTTTATAATAATTTAATGAAGACGACATCTATTCTAGCCTATAATAATAATTAAATAATAAATAAGAGAGATGCAGTACCATCTTTCGACACAAGATGCCGTAATACAACAAATGATGATGGGTCTACTCTGAAAGGATTTGAATCACTGCAAGTTTTCATATTTATAGGCATGCAGTGAGGTGCTAGTCGGCAGGTGGCTGTGTGTGTGTGTGTGTGTGTGTGTGTGTGTGTGTGTGTGTGGTCCTGGTATTCCCTATACGTTATGGGGACCAAATGTCTCCACATGAAAAGTAATACCAGTAAATTTTGACCTTGTTTGGACATTTTTGGTCCCCATGAGGAAACAAGCTTATAAATCATACAGAATGATCTTTTTTGAAAATCTATAATAGCAGAAAGTTTTCTATGATGGGTAGGTTTAGGGGTAGGGGTAGTGTAGGGGGATAGAATATACAGTTTGTACAGTATAAAAACCATTACAACTATGGAATGTCCCCATAAAACATGGCAACCCGTGTGTGTGTGTGTGTGTGTGTGTGTGTGTGTGTGTGTGTGTGTCTGATGTTTCACTTTGTCAGTTGTGATCTAGAATAAAACATTTCAGTTTCAAAAAAATATATTTATGCTGCAAATTAAGACCAAATTCTTGTTTGCCAATAAATTTGACTCAATATTTATAGCCTCCACTAACCTCCAACATGGTTCAGTTAATGGTTACATAAAAGAATGTGAAGCTGGTTTAAGTGAACTTAATCACTCTCGAAGTGTGAAATAATGCTCTTGCCTTTAGAAAAGGAGAGAGAAATCAAAATGGACCTGAAGGAGACTGGATCCAGAGCGTGCTGGGATCAGATCACTTTTTTAAGCAGAAGCATATTGATTTATATGGAGCTGTAATTGCTACAATATGTTCTGGATGACTCCCCCGTAATTGAGGCCTGGCAAAGACGCACTCCTGGAAATGCCCAGTGCCAGGCAGCGGGTAGAGAGGCACCCCACCCAATCCCCTGTGCCAGCAAGAGGGGAGAGCATCCCCAACCCTGCCCTATCTTCATTTACGGCAGAGGCTTCCCTGTTCACAGGTTCAGTGAGCATTTACTCATCTGATAAAGGGCAAGAATTTGGCAATGTGTGTAAAAGCTGAAACTTGCAGTCCATTGATAAGATTGTACTTTCATTGCACCTTACAAGCTGGTATGGGTTTGTCATAATGGCCTGTGCTTTCTTGTTGCACTATAATAAACATAAAACCTTGACGGTACTGTATAGTAACATCAAGTGGTCTTTTTGTCTTATAAAATTAAACAAAAAATGTTCTTAAAGGGATAGTTCACCCAAAAAATGAAAATTACCTCATGATTTACTCAACCCTCAAGCCATCCTAGGATTATATGACTTTCTTCTTTCAGACGAATACAATCGGAGTTATATTAAAATGTCCTGGCTCTTTCAAGCTTTGAATAGAGGATGAGATTTTGAAGCCCAAAAAAGTGCATCCATCCATCATAAAAGATATCCACACAGCTCCAGGGGGTTAATAAAGGCCTTATGAAGCGAAGCAATGCGTTTGTGTGAGAAAAATATCCATATTTAAAACTTTAAAAACTAAAATAACTAGCTTCCGCCAGACGACCGTAAAAAGTGAACAGTTGTACCTATATGAACAGACCTGCGGTTAATTTTGCAATTAGTCTTAGTGGAGTTTTTCCTCATTTTTTTTCTTTCCAAAGATTTATAGCGACACACACATCGACATTAAGCTGGGTGTGGAAAAAACAAGTCAAATGTTTTACACAGATGATATTTCCAGTGGCGGAACCCAACATGACTTTGTTCTTAATGTATGAAATAATGGTGATAAGTTTCCCATAAACCTTTGATTTCACCACTTTCTAACATGGAAACCCAACATGAACCTCAATCAGAGGAGAATATTTAAACAGACTCAAAACTTGAGACCGCATAGCAACACTGAATGGCAAAACATAACATTTGACTAATGACAGTTTGATAACACATCTTGAAATAAGCTACAAGAGGAACAAACACATGCGCATTCACACAGCACAAAGAACTCTATTTCTCTCTATCTCACCCACTCAGAGGATTACAGTATCCAGTTTATGAAATTCCAACAGGAAGCATTGTGTCCAGTTATAATTAATGGGAGCTGACAGAATGATTGCAGTCCTTGTCTCGCATGCTAAATGAAGGACCACGTTTCCACAAATGTCAATGCATTATGGAAGTGGATCGTATTGAGTTACTTAATCAGAAAGGTCCTTTGTGTTGTGTGTGTAGATGCCTGGAAAGATAGATATTACAGGAATAATCAATTTAATTAGAAATACATGCATTCAAAAAAAAAAAAAAAAAAAATTTAAACAATATCCATTTGTTGCTTTAAAAAGGTAAAACTGTAGCAGCTGCGACTGAGAGATATTCACCTTAAAATATGGTAACATTTCAGGCATTTTGGGAAGCCATTTGCCACCAGTTCACAACAATATATAGGCCTATAATTAACTGATAAAATCTCTTGAAATAACTTGTTGAACACAGTTTTCTTTTCTGTGTTGATGCATTTCCTGTTTAAACTGGACATTTGGTTGGGAAATTATTCCCTATTTTGTTAAAACCAGTAAGATTTAGTTACATCACTGCCACTAACCATGATTTGATACTTGCTAGTTTGGTTACAGGTGGTATTAGGGAGCGGGACATTCTCATTCTATAAAACATTTGATTGGATAAAAATCTGTGTAGTACAACATGAGTCATCAACATCATGAACAATTAAAGTGAACTTTGTAAGCATTTAAGAATATGATTTTGGTATAATGCAGGACAGACTCAAACCTGCTTCTGCTTGAGCCTGTGATTCTTATATGTTGCGAGCACCCACTGCACCATGGTACCAACATGAAATGACATATTATTGTGTCTAAACCATCCAAATGGGTTGGGGCCAACATGAAATGCTCCTCCTTCAGATTATCTGATATTGTTCCTGAATGAAGCAAGGACCACCGTCTCAACTTCTAGTCAGGCAGGTTGAGCCAGACAGATAACACTGACAGGCATTGTCTCTGTAGAGCCTGAAGAAGGGAAAAAAAAAATTTTTTTCCTGGTCAGTGGGTTCACACAGACAGGCAGGCAGACGGCTCCAAAGAAGAGCAAGTTGGCAGAGGTACAGCGAATTTAAGTGCTGCCCAGTGCGGAGCAAGGAGAGAGAGAAGGTCAGCCCACTGCATCAGACACACAGACACACAGCAAGTCATCAGCACAAAACCACTGTATTACTTTACATGTAGCCGTCTCACAGTTCTGGGGGGTTTAATTCATTCATTCTGTAAACACAATGTTGTGGTTTGAACTCAGCTTACTGTTACTCTCCATTCACAGCTGTTGTGGAGAAGAACCACAGTCAAAGGGTTTATCCTTAAGTACTTATAGTGATTGCGTGACTTCTCTCAAATGATACATGTCTGTGCATATAAAGTAGGCCTACATGGCTAAAAAAAAAGATCTCTCCAACTAAAAAATGTTCAGTGACTGAGTCCATCTAAAATTTCTAGTTGGCTTAAACAGGCACTCATTAATTTTTTGGTTGATGTTGTGCTGGCCAATATAGCATTCATCTTGGACTTATTTAGGCCTACTTGATACTGACACCTGGTGGCGTGAATGTAGCAGTCACCCATGCAATTGCAGAAATGTTCTTTTCAAAGTCAGCCACAAATTATTGTGAGCATAAGTGCCTTATAACAAAGGGTTATGGTAATAATATGCAAGTAGTATTCAGCTAGTCATGTGATTTCAAAATGGCCGCCTCCATAAGGTGAGCCGCATGTAAAATGAAATGGGTTACAGATACGACTTCAGCCTTTTTCTCATGTTAATGAACATATTCACTATAATATACTTTAAAATATTTCATTGCAAACTGAATGCAATATTTTCATGTTATTTATTTACATTTAAAGCTGCGGTCTGTAAGTTTTGCCTCATTGTCGCCATCTCTTATTTGCGGAATTATCATCTTTACGTGGGTTGTGCATCGGCACGGCTCCTCAGCGCGTATGAATCTAATGTTTGCTGTCAGTCACCACACCGATGTGGATACTGTACTTCAGAATCACAGATTTTGCATCTTGGAACTTGTTCTTTATTTAAACAGACGTGACGTAATGACGCAAAGATGAACGGCTGCATGCTCAAATTTCCCGCGGAAACCCACCATTAGCACCTGAATTATAAAACATTAATACAAGTTTACCCTTGTGAATCGGGCTAAGGTAAGGAGATAGTTTTGAACACTGGCTGGTTATGTACTTGCTCAAAAATGGATTTTGAATAATTTTTAACCAAAAAAAGTTACGGACTGCAGCTTTAAATTAAAATATATAGTTTAAATTTAAATTAAATGCAGTTCGTTGATTTTAAGAGTGTTTTTTGACCCACTTAAGTAGAATTTTAGTACATCTTTAAATGTACTGACAAGTATTTATGGTAAACTATACTTTAATGCCATTTCTATGAAACCTGTATGTAATGATATATTCGTAATTACACATTTGTAATGACGAAGTTGCAATTTAGTTCCTTTAAAATATATTAACTTTTAATGTAATATCAAATAACACACTACAGTTAAAATTATAATTAAGTGCTTTACACATGCTTTAGTATGTTAGTCAATCCATCAAAATAAGCATACTTCTTTAAAGTATGATCAATTCCCCTTTTTTCAGAAGGATGGGATTTGAACCCATGACCTTGCCATTGCTAGCACCATGCTGTTCCAGTTAAGCTACAGGAACATCGTGGTACTGAAATGCTATCAAAGACAGCTTAGCTAAGAAGTCCTTTAAGGGACTCACCGTTCATTTGGCTTTGCTGAAGAGAAAATCTGTAAAGAGTTTTGCAATGATCTTTTCATCCTGTACATACTAATTAGATTCATTGTCCACTGTTGTTCAGCAAATATTAAGTTTTTGACTGAAAGTAAGAGGTTGACTCAGCATCATAACTTTATATATAAACTTTATTAGATAAGTGGCGTTACGTAATGATTGATTAAACAAGTTTTTATTTCATTTTATGCCACATCCCACTGGTTAAATCCACCCTGATTTCTTTTCTTCAGGCTACAATGGTCAGATAAACTCTCCTTGTGCCATATTGTAGCAATGGTCTTTCAACATCATCGCTAACCACTGAACAAAGCCTCGTCCTGCTGGCCGACCCATTGCCGACACCATCAGTGAGCATTGTTCTTTGATGAAAATAGCAAGAGAAAAACATCACAGACATGTCTGTGCCAGTCTTTGCTCAGTAAACACTGACCACACACAGCAGGAGGTTGTTGGGTGGTTTCAAAAATCTTCCAGAATCAGTAATACTGGCTATCTATTAACATGTCCCTCCACATTGACTACTGTGTCCCCTCTAACCACTTTTCTGTGAGCGTGTGAGAAAGACCGTACTATGTAAGCACTCCTATTGGCTCATCGTGCAAACTATGAGATGGTATTAGTGGAGAGAAATCTTCTCCCAAGTTTCAGTGAAAGCACTGTCTGTTCATCGAAGCAATGAGAGAGCTCATTCCTCTGAGGTCAGCCAGACCGTACTTTGACAAAACTTACCCAAGAAGCCAGGCTAAGCATCAATCATCTAGACAGGAATTATATCAAATAAATACTCGACAACCCCTTTTCCACGGATTATGTTATTGCAGTGTTTTACACATGTATGCGCTGATGAGTGTGGATAATGTGGTTCAGTTTCGAAATCAAATCAGATCATTTTATTGTCACATCACGCAATGATAGATGAAAGTCTTGGAAGCATATTCCAAAAATAATGCAGTGTAGTGACAGATATCAGACCAGAATGTGCACAGTGTGAAACAGTAAACATATAGGCTACACATATGCACAATATACTCGTAATACTCAGAGTATATAGACCGATAATCGGTTTGAATTGATATTTTTTGGCTACTTTATGCCATCATTTGTGCATTACAGTTACAGCATTGCTTTGCGTTCAACAGAAAACAACTGTTTACTATAGTAAAGCTCCTTATTTAATGCCCAAAACGAATAACATAACTTTACATAAATCTGATAGGCCTATACTAAATGTATTAATCTTTTTTATTATTATTGCAATCGAATTACCTAGGCTATTTATTACTGTGTCGAGAATCAAAAATAAAACGATTCAATCAATTTTGCATATCGGTTATGGGAAATGGCGTAAATTAAGTGAGTTTTTGCAGTGTGATATTTATGAGTGCGCCAGCTGAGACTGATAGATATGAAGAAGCGATTTTCAGTTTCAAAATCAAAAAAGTAACAAGAAAGAGTTATTTTTTAGCTCTATTAGATAAATGCGCGCGAAAAGAAATCGCGTTTGTCTGAGGAAACAATATCAACGGTAAGAGCTCGAGCGCTTTTAGGATTATCGGATTCAAATTGACAAAATACTGTCCTTACCTCTTTTATATTTACATTATATAGCCTATAACAAGAACTTTTACTTTTAAAATCTTTTAGCTAACGCTTAGTAATCTAATCGAGTCCCGAAAATAGTCTTGACTACAGAAATTCCTTTTAAAAAAGTTAAAGACCCTCTTTAAATTTATAGCATAATGCAAACACTGACATGTATGTCTGCTGGGAATATACAGTAGTGATGAAAAAGACACCGTTCAAATTACGCCTGGGAGTGTCTCTAAATTCAACTTCTGTCCTTTTCTAAAAACTCACCACTTTCTCTTACTCTCCTATTCGTTTTCATTCTGCAATGCAATCTTTTCTGTTCTATTAGTAAGTCCTAGAAAGATCCAAATTCAAGCCTATTCTAAGAAACAGATGACGTTATTTGACAGGGTGCCCAAAATCCTTAATGAGTAACTTAGCAAGAGGAGAAGGCAAATGCTGCCCCAGCTGTTTCCTGTTGAAAATGTCTCTGTAATGTAGATAAATGTGAGGGATTTTCTCTCCAAATCCGTCTCCCGTTCGCTAAATCTCACTTCTCCACAACGAGCCTGCGCAATGGAACAAAGTCGGAATATTGAGATGTGACATTGCCCGCATCTCATCCTCTTTCTCGCTTTTTAATGACTTCAAACAAGTTCATTTTTGCTGGGCTTTTGCTGGAGACCCAAGGGGATGTCTAGCGGTCATTTCTTCCAGGGGCACTGGTGTGATGTCTTTAAGGTAACTTAACCTATTTCCTTTGAAAGCAAATAGGCAGCTTGGAAACCATTATTGATTTCTCAGTGAAGCAATAGCCTGTATTATAGATCATATATAGACTGAATGATGTTTTAAGACAATTTTAAATATGATAAATGATCATTCTGCTTCTTTACGCAATTTGCATGACATTAGACTGTGCATGCAAAAGTATTCCACATTAAAGATCTGACAGCTGTATTATGGCAAACTTTTGAGACTTACGACAGATTGCATGATGTGTATGGTGAGTCATATCATGATGCACCAGGGAGTTCATTTGCGCAGTGCACAAGTCACCAACTTGTATATCACGACTCTTAAAAGTAAATATTGCTGAGTCGACACGAATAAGGGATTGGCAAATAGGTTTTGCAGCATACTTGTGCGTTGTGTGGTTGCGCATTATATTCTCTTTATAATGTAAAGTGCTTCCTCTTTGGGTTTGGCCGCTTTGCAGCTTTCCAGTTCCACCTCACGTATCTGTAGGTGAACCACAATGTTTTATCCAAGCAACCCAAAAATGCATGGTTTACAAAAGCGCTCTTCTTTTACCGGACACTGGGTTCAAGCAGGCAGCAGTATATCCTATTGGCACGGGTGAGAACTAGGCGCTTCAAAGCGCGCGCTGGAGACATTTCCGCGCGCATTTGTGGAGTAGTGCCTCGATATAACGCACTCTGTTTTAGTGAGATTTTGTGCGTATAGAGGTAGGACATTGACTTGTAAAGCCACCACAGAAACGGAGTTATATCTGATTGGGAGGCACTATTCAGTTAAATGCAAGCGCGCAAAAGTATCCTAGATGTATAGACAGGTGCATTGAGCAGTTCAACTTTTGTTTGCATTAAATCGTTTTTTGTTTTTCGGTTTTTTTTTTTCCCATTCTTCTTATGTGCAATGAGTAGTAGATGCTTTTAGTATCCTCAATATCCAGGCACCTGTCTCTGCAGGATATTTGATATGCAAAAGCAGATTTTAGAAACATGAATGATAGTAACATCTGTGCAGATAGATAGATAGATGGATGGATGGATGGATGGATGGATAGATAGATAGATAGATAGATAGATAGATAGATAGATAGATAGATAGATAGATAGATAGATAAAATGCCAATAATCCTTAATTATGTTTCAGTGCATAGACCTAATGTATTCCTGGTTCCCCTCTCTCTGGGATGCAGTGTACCATGCGCTGTCTCTCGTGCACCCACACCCTCTCACTGGTGCTGTGCGTCCTCGCGTTGACTCCCGCGACACTGGAGGCGGGGCCGGAGACGCTGTGCGGGGCGGAGCTTGTAGACACGCTGCAGTTTGTGTGTGGAGACAGGGGCTTTTATTTCAGTAAGTGCACATTTTATTTATTCATCAACTGCTGCTCTTTCTCTTCCTCTCTCTCTCTCTCTCTTCCTCTCTTCCTCTCTTTCTCTTTCTCCATGCACTAATGCGCCACTCATAAATAAGAAAAGCATCAGTTTTTATGTCTTGCTGTCCAGTTTTCCAAAATTTTCCCTTCTGCTTTTACTTTATTTGTCTGTTATATTGGATATAAAGTTTATAATACCCTAAATGTACACTACAGATCAAAGCATGTTTCTAAATATAAATGTTTATAATATATTACTTATGTTGCTCTCTAAAATGACTTTTCTAATCGCCCGACATAACTCACTTTTCAGACATTCCCATCAAACACATGGGTCAATTCTGCATAAAATCCACTTTTCATGATCCTATCAATTATCAAAGGAAAAACAAATGATAATTAAATATCACTTTTCACTCTGAAATATGTCATTACAGATGTAATGTGAGTGCTGCTTCACTTTTGTACAGTGAGCGGTTGCAATGCCAAGAAGGCAGCTGAAAAAAAAAAAATGTTCTGACTGATGCTCGTGTATTACATTTAAAGTAGATCAGCCAGCTGCTTTACCCCCAAAATGAGGTTGCTGGAATTTGGCGGACACGAGTAGGCAGGGCAAATAAATGTAGTGCACATCTTATTTCCAACTGAGTACGTTGGACTACCCAAAGAAAACCATTTTGAATCCTAGACTTAAATCTCTCCTTTTTTTTCCACAGTCCATGAGAGTTGCTGAGTCTTGAGTTGTCCCAATCAGCAGTATAGGCAGAGAGAGTTCTAGACCTTGATGGGATATGCTTTTACACTTCATGGACTTTCCTATCTTGATCATGCAATTAATTCAAACTTAATCTGTATTATTTATTAGTTAATTTGTTTGACAGGTGATCTATTTCAATTGCTAAATTTGAAGGGATTTTCACCCCTAAATTTAGATAGTCATTTAATTTTTTTCCCCCATGGAGCACAAAAAAAGATATTTAGAAGAATATGCAGACTGCTCATCTGAAAGAGGATGGTGATTTGTAACGTCAAGCTCCAAAAATGATTAGTTATTAACAGAAAATCTCATCTTCAGCCAAATCAAGTTGTGATACACGGAAGAACTTTCCTAGCCATCATTTCAATGTTTATTCAAGGGTGAATCAACATCATGGATCAATTTTGAATTACTCTGAATTTTGTTGAACTGAACATTGATATTGCAACATTTTTTTCAGCAATTTGTTAACCTTTTTACAACATTTGGCAATAAACATTGTTTCAACATTGAAAAAAATGTTAAAATAACTTTTAATGCTACATAGTTGTACAACATGACATGCAGAATAAGATGACGCAAGAACTTTCATTTTTGAGTGAACTATCTCTTTAAGGCCAGGTAGCTTGAAACTCAAACTGGATAACTGTTTTGCAATGCCTACTCAGCAGTAACTGGATCAGAAAATGTTTCTAATCTTAGACTATTCCTATTTTCCTGAAAAATCAATTGCCCTGTTTATGACATTCAATTTCAGCTGACCAAATGAGAGCAGTTACATCACAATGTGCAGCTATGCTGTTTTAATGTCTTCCACATATATTGTTATCTGTTTAAATTACCCGATGAGATATTTACGACGTGCAAATGGCTCGAGGAAGTATGAGAGTCTCAGGTCACCGATGATGACGTATGAAGTGATTATTTTGACAAGTGGACAGAACCCACTGATTCTAAGGAGACACATTTTATTCACTTAAAGTGAAGCAAGATTGAACTTCAAGTTAGAGTTGACATTTTAAGTTTCCAGTCAACAACATTTGAGCTTTTAGTGGTCACAAAGGAGCTGGCTGGATCGCTCATGGCTGTCAATGGCCATGTGTTTGTTTTATCAGTTCAGAGCCCAAAATAAATACGTTTATGCTAATCTGAACTTTCCGTGAAATTATTGCATCAGCGTGACAGATTCGGTGAAGAGCAAATAGATGATTTTATACAGATCATTTGACTTTGACCTAGTATGTAGAATAAAACTTAAAGGAATTTCTTGTGTACCCCAACAACCCCAACTTTTTAACTCTTATTATACTGGCTATCATTATGAATATTATTAAAGTTACTTTTAAACAGACTTTAATGGACTGGCATCAAACACATGAACCCATAAACAAACTGGAGTGTCCTCGTCACTGCCAGTGGAACTCCACTCACATTTCAATACTTCAGATTTCATTATCTTGACAGAAAGGTGAAATACTACTCAGTGGAATTTTTTTATTATTATTATTGAAACAAAATGTGGTCTTTTGAAAACACCAAAAAGAGGAAGACGCAGAAGAAGAAGAAACTGTCAGTGTAGTCAGTTTTTCCAACTGTTAACCTGACCTAGAAATCCCCGGTTGTCTTTGAAATGCCTCAGCAGCAGTCTCATCCCAGATTGTCTTCGGGGTTATTGGAGAGGAGCAGGACTCCAGAATGAGTGAGGGAGAGCTGGAGCACATCATCCTGCTTATTGCAAAGGGCACTTCATGGCCAGGAGTGTTTGTGCTGACACAAAGCTGCCCTTCCCTTCATGGTCATTCAACTGTGTAGTCTTTTGCATCAAAGCAACTCTGACGTCTGCCAACAGCCTGAACGTGTACCTCATGATGCATTCCCGAGACACAAACACACCGGGAATGTGGAAAGTTTTGGCTCAGTATACGCTGTAAAATCACAATTTGTCCAGAAGTGGGTGCAAGTCTCCTCTCACACGTTTGCTAGATCTGGCTCCTCAGGATGACAGGTGAATCTCCGCTGAAGGTTGCCTTATTCAAAATTATGTGAATCTTAGTAATTATGCTGCATTCAAATCATTTTGGGAAGTTCCTACTTACAAATTATGACCTATTGCGCATTCAAGTGATTTTGATTGAAGTAAAATACACTTTTTGGACTATTTCATGGGAAGCTTTTAGTCGAAATGCAAGACAATAAAAAGCAAATAGTGCACATTAGGTGTTAACAGATGCTTTCATCTATGTATTTTATCATTCTTGTGCTGACATGGAGAATTATGGGAAACATAGTTTAATTGCACAAGCCTGTGGCCTAATAAACTAGCTAAATGAGTAGCATTTCTGGCCAGCTTTATTGTTATTCTTCATAAACAGAGCACAAAATGCCTGTAAAGTAAACTGTACCACCAACATTCACAGTTACAACATGTTGGGCCCTATCATACAGCCTACGCAATGCGACACCAGGTGCGATGCAAGTGTTTTTTGCTAGTTTCAGCCCAACGCAGTTATCATTTTTACATCCAGTGCCACGTTGTTTAAATAGCAAATGCACTCGTGCCCATCTGTTTGCCCATGGGCGTGCTGGTCTGAAAATGAGGTGTGTTCAGGTGCATTGTTGGCGTGTTGCTATTTTGAGGCAACTGAAAACAACTGCGCCATTGACCAACAAAAACCTGGTTTAAAGTCAATGGTGCAGTATTTATTTATTTTTGTTATTTAAAGGGTGCATGTATCAGAATTACCTATTTGCAGTAATGACGAATAAAACTGGCTAATTATTTGACCAATCGTGGCAATACACACATGTATTTAAACTGACTCGTCAGGCTGAGGGTGTCTATATTCCGCCATGTAAATAGCAATCCGCCATGGTGCAAGCGCACCTGGCTTTTAAAGGGAATTTGATGACACTCTGATTGGTTTATTGCACGTGACGCCCAAAACACACCTATGACTCATTAAGAGACGAGGTACAACCCTTTTGGACAATGCGCAATGTGACCATTTTTTTCGTCGTAAAACTAGCAAAAGTGGATTCAGACACGTTCTAAGTGCATCTGCGCCATGCGCTTCAGACCATGAGCTTAGATCGTTAAAAGAGTGCCCATTATGATCAATATCAAAGCATTCTTGGCCATAATTATTCAGTTGACACCAACTCAACTTAGAAAGTCTGGTCTATCTCAACTGATGATGTTCATGTGCCCTCAAATTGCAAATATGATCATTCCAACACTATTAAGCATTGTTAATCAATCAGTGATTTATGAAAGATTGCAGGTGACCTCCACTTGGTAGCAAAGGTTGCAAAACAGAATGGATGTTCGGTCACGAACATCACTGATAGGACTACTTTTCAGTTTTGTTTGTCTGGTTTCATTATATTTGAAGCAGCTGGAGAGAAGAACACATCAACAGCACACAGTCAGGCTTGGCTCTTGTCCTAGAGCAGCACCGGATTATAGGGGATTACAGGATGATCAGGATGCCCCCTGCCCCCTCCTGCCCCGTAGTTCTACTGGACATGAAAATGTTGCAGAGGGCACTGGGTATTCTAGGTCCAGCACTTTTCGGGTGAGAAGAAGGTGTTTTAAGCTTTGGCTGTGTCTGATTTGCAAGACACACAAACAAATGACTTCTCATCAAAGCTAAGCATCCATACATGTGAAGACACGTTATTGTGTTATGGTCATTTTGACCTGTTGTGTTGTGTTCGGGTTATTTTGACCTGGAGAATTTTTTCTTTTTCCTGAAAATGTTAATGTTATCGCATTGGACTCTATTTGCTCACATAGAGTATAACTGAGTCACACTTGTGGTGTTCCCTATATCAAAAATGACCGGCCTACAAAAAATAGCTTATAAATCTCTTGTTATGCTATATTATTACCAAAAACTTTTTGTCAGCTTGTTTTCTTTCAATTAGGACAGGTTTTGTATTTATTTTTTGAAACTGACTGATTGTAGGCATCATTGATCTAAGCATGTATTGGTCAAAAATGACCATCTATTGAAAATTAATGGGGGAGATCGAAAATAAGAGAAACATTTAGCGTTCAGGAGTATGTTCATCATGTTCATGTTCACATATGTACATGTGTACTTGCAAAGATAAAGGTCTCAGACCTGTGCATGCGTGGATACGTTTCAAATAAATACAAAACCTGTCCTAATTGAAAGAAAACAAGTCAACAAAAAGATTGAATCCAATATTTGGTGATAATATAGCATAACGAGAGATTTATTATCTATTTTTTGTAGGCCGGTAAATATCTATCTATCTATCTATCTAACATTTAAAAACATTTTGACATAAACAGCAAAACATTACTTGGCTGTTGACAACCTTTAAACACCACAAACAGTTCATATCCAATCCTTAATGCCTGCAAGAGCCAACATCTCTTTGTATAGTAAACAGTGGCAAAAAGAGCCAGGAGAGAAAAAAAATTGGAAGGAAACTACATCTTGCTATAAACTCTTTGTGGTGCCATTGATAAAGAGGTAGTTTCCAGGACTATAGCAGCTTTCATAGTCCCCAGTGAACAGTAAACTTCCTGACACTATGCAGGCAGCGTATGGCAGCAGCTCCAAGAACTCCCTGTTCTTCAGTAATCATAGCATGGCTATAAAAGTCAGCTTCTTTCCAGCGGTGTTCCTGATTGGAATGTATGCGTCCTGATGCGCTTGTTTAGTTGGAAGCAAAGGTGTCTACCCAAAGGTGTTGGAACACAAACGTTTGTGCTTTTGAAACACTGAAACTGACGGCATATTGATCTTAATCACAGTGATGGAGATGTGCTTTGCACAGGTCTCACACAATGTTGTGAATGGGTTGATGGTTTTACTGGGGGAGGGGATGGAAGACTGTCAGCTGAGCCGATACATAATCTATCCAACAATGCAGCAATCTTCAATAAACGCATGACCTAATCTGTGGACAATTTATACGGATAATGAAAAACACAAAAGACTCTTATTAATCTGCTCGCCATACTGATAAAAAGAACAGAACATGAAAACAGGCTTGCAGACCAGTGCTGGCTAACAATAATACCTTATTTTAGGATTACAACTTTGACCTCTTAAAATTCAGCACTTCAAATCTCTGAAAACCGATTACACTGCATTATAAGAGCTGCTTTTGTTGTTTATTGCACCTGTTAGACCGCCACTCAATGGATTTCATGAAGGGTCATATGAGATATTTTGAGGAAAACAGCAGATGTTCATTTTGGGAGGTTTTTGTTTAGAAAGGGATTAGAAAATCATCCAGAAAACAAGTTTACAGGCTTGTGACAACCTGACGGATTGGTTTACAGCAAGATAATTGTGTGTTTGCCTCTTGGACTGCGTTTTGCACGTACAAATACAAATGGAAAATTTATTATTTAGTTAAAGATGTCAACAATAACAAACAATGAGAGACTCTTATGTGAGGCATTTTGTAACTGTACAAGTCAAAAGCCTGGGTGTTTGAAAATAATCTGAGCATTATTTCAGGCACAAAACACTGACTAAATAATAATATTAAATAATAATAATATTTTTTTATTAAACTCAATAATTGAAATCTAATTAAGCTCAAATCTGTGAACATATGAGGACATTGTTTCAATGCAGAAACTTGAAGGCCATCAAATGTCCAAACAAATCTACCACTAACAGTGTCCTACATAAATCCTAATCGTATTTAAATATAACAGCGCCCCCTAATCTCCCCAAAGTGTTCGGCACCCAAGAGTCATGCAGTCTGCAGGGATGCATGTTTGTCAGAATTAGAGCACCTCTCTTTCCAAAACAACACTGTCAGAGTGCAGCAAGTGCAAAGCAGAAGTTAATGCATTTTGTCAGCGCTGGCAGCCCTGCAAGCCAAGAGCTATTAACTCTGAAAGGGAAAGGCATTTCCTTCTTGTAAATGCCATATTAAATTATTATTATTATTTCATTTGGTAACAGGGAAAAGCCTATCGGAGCTATATTGCCCTATGTAAGTGGTGACTTGTAAATGGAGAGTGTGATATTTTTTTAAGGCCACCGTGATTTGGCGACATGGAGAAAGAAACACTAACTTAGTCAGGTGTCTAAGTGCAACCTTTAACATAAATCCGTTGTTTGGGATCGGACAATCCAAATCCCAAATCCCAAATTCTACAAATGTAGCCCAACCTCATCGTTAAACATAATGTCTAGGACATAATGTGCATTATATAATAGTGCATTGACCTCATTTGCAGCACACAAAATTTATACCCATGAGGCAGTTTCATTTTCATGTTCTTTCACTTGGGTAATTATCACCTAGTTCAGCAGCGACATTAACAAGCACACTGGGGAAAGTTCATGGTTCATCCTGGTCTTTTAGGAACATTGTTATTCTCAAAAGTGGTGCTGAGCAGGGAATTGTTCTCCGTAGGTTGATTTGACCCCACAAGGGCCGAAATTGGCCTCCCAAACCAGTGAGCTAGTTTAAAGATATCAGGTTTGAAACTGCAAAACGTGATATTCTAAACATTTGAGTCAGTGTGACCTCCGTTTAACTAGGAGTCTTGCCAAGAAGGGTCTACTCTGTGCAAAGCGATACCCTGTAAATTTCACACTGAAGAAATTCATGTCATTAACGCGTCCATATATCTGAAGAATCACAGCTACGGTCTGGCTGCTACACTAAGCTCTTATAGCGCTCATGACCAGGCTCTTAGCCACAGGTTACTACCGAAAGTTTTAGAGATTTAGCGTTTCGGAGAGTGACCTTGTGGGCCGTAATTGTTCCTCATGAGCTGGTGCCATGCCAAGAATAAAATGGATAAAGTTCTTGAACTCGATGTGATGACAGGCTTTATTTAACGTACCCTAGGTAGGACAGAATTTGAGCTCGCCATTAAAGTGCAGATCTTCCCTCACAGTGAAGATTTACAAGAGTGCTTTCGATTTTCGTATGTGTATCAGATGTTCTCGCCATACAAAAGGCTATTTATTAATGTTATTCCTATGCATCCAACAGGCAAACCAACAGGATATGGGCCTAGTTCGAGGCGGTCGCACAACCGCGGCATTGTGGACGAATGCTGCTTTCAGAGCTGCGAACTGCGGCGCCTCGAGATGTACTGTGCACCCGTGAAAACCGGCAAATCTCCACGATCCCTACGAGCGCAACGGCACACAGATATCACCAGGACAGCAAAGGTGTGCAGCCACGCTGATGATGTCACAACTGACCCTTTGTTAAGCTCCGCCTCCTTGGTTATTGTCATTTGTACCATTATTGGTCAGTACCGTTTTTAAGGTGGGGCTTAGCGAAGGGGTCAAAACAGCATTTGATACAATCGTACATTTCTGTAAAACCTTGGGACAGGTTTTATATTTTATGCTGATGCAGCATTAATTTGGTTGATATTAGTTAATAACTGTACTGATTGTGTTCCCCTGCAGAAACCTATATCTGGACATAGCCACTCTTCCTGTAAGGTAAGTTTTCCCTCAGTCTGAGTCGTAATTAACAGTGCTGCGTATGTGCATGACAGTGCTTGAATAATAACAACATTAAAGTTTAGTGTATTTTCTGACATTGAGTCTGTAAAATTCTGTCATAGACTCACTCACCCTATTGTTGTTCCAAACCTGTATGACTTTCTTATTTTTGTGGTAACACACTGTAAAAAATGATTTTCTTACTCAGTATATTTGTCTTGCTTTGAAGTACAAATATCTAAACATTCTTAAAATCAAGATATATTTACTTGAAAAGTAAAACAACACAAAATTTCATTTCAAGTCTTGTGTTCTGAGAAATTGATCAAAATTAAGTGAGTTTTTGCTAAAACGAAAACATATATCTGTCAGTGGAATAAGAAAAATGTTTTTCTTTTACTCCATTGGCACACTGTAAAAAAAGAATTGTTGGTTTAACTTAAAAAATGTAAGTGACCTGTTTGCCTTAAAATTTTGAGTTCATTCAAATGTTAATACAATGAAGGCGATTGGTTTAATCAACAGAAACTCAAAATTTTATGTTATCTGAACCACATTAATTATTGAAGTTGATTTGAAAAAAGAAAAAAATGTTGTGATGATAAATAGTGAAAATAATTTTTTACAGTGCAGATATTTTTTCTTGTTTTAAGCATTAACTCAATTAAATTAAATTAAGAATGTGTAGATATTTGTACTGAAAAACAAGACAAACTTACTAACAATTTTTATTTCCAGTGCAAAAGATTTTTGAGCTCTAAAATTACACAAAAAACCCTACCTCAAAAGTACCATAAAAGTGGTTCAAACTTATATATGTTCTTCTAAAGCCATTACAATAGCTTTTGTGAAAAACAGACCAAAATTGAAGCTATTCTTTGCTGAAAATCTTGACATCCGCCCTAAATTTCGTGTGAAGGAAATAGCGATGTCCAAACAAATTCTTCTTAATCTCAATCAAATCCATTGATCCAGTTTACAACATCAGTCTGAATGATTCAGTCTTTCGGCAAGACTGGTCTAGTTCTCAAGTTCTCATCTTTCCTCAAGGAAAGTTCAGCGAATAGTGACTTAACTTTGCTATTATATGACTTCAGAAGACCTGTAATATGGCACACAAGTTATATGGATCACTTTTATGATAATTTCGCATTCTTTTTGAAACTTGAGAGCTCCAGTCCCCATTTATTGCAATTGCATGGAAAAGAGCAACCGACACATTCTTCAAAATTTCAAGAATGAAAGTCATACGGTCTTGAAATGGGTGAGCAAATGATGACAGAATTTGTATTTTTTGGTGAGCTATCCCATTACGTCATCTCAGAACAGAATGAAAAATGCCGGTACATTGTGCTGCGATACATGCTAAGGAAAAAGCAGCTCTTCCCTCACCCCCGCTGCCCAAATGTGGGCCATCCTTTTAAGTGCTCTCAGTCGTCCTCTCTCGAAAAAGAAAACCATTAGCAAGTGAACTGCCTAAGTGGTTTTTGTGGTAGACCTGCATACGCTCTCCACAGACATATTTCTGCACCCATACGTCATGCGCTGGAAGCCGAGTCTAAGGTCACCTTAGATGTCTGCACGCTGAGTTCAGAGTCTGGCCCCTCACGCCGGCCTTTCTCCTCCACTCCCTGCATGCGGTTTCATTCCCAGCTTAGCTTTCGTGAATTACACTTATTAATCTTGCTGCGGTGAAACCTTTGATGTGTTGCTTTGACAGTAGATTTCCTCGGCATTATGAAATAACACTCCGTTCACCAAACAGCTGTGTTGTTATGGGCAGCAACAACCGTTCTGCTCTCCTTGGTTCGGCTTTCTGCGTTACTTCTCATCATCTGAACCGACATTTACTGCCTTTCTCTTTCTTATTTTCAGGAGGTTCATCAGAAGAACTCAAGCCGAGGAAACACAGGGGGCAGAAACTATCGCATGTAGAGGACAGCGAGGGGAACGGCTGAGAGAGACAAGTGAAACTGTTGGACAGTGGAAAACAGGGGATGAAAGAAAGACTGGTCTTCCAGAGACGTGCTCCACTGTAAAAAGAAAAAAAAAAAAAGAAAAAAGGAAAAAAAAAAGATACTGGATGTTTAAGCCCCATGTTAAGACAAACAAGCTTAGTGAAGAAAATCTGATGATTTCCATGCACTGCACCATTTCATACTGGGGGAAAATACTAAATTAGCTGCTATAAAGAGTCAAATGATAACTGTTTATCCTCCTTGTGTGAACGGTTGCACCTAATGGATGTCGAAAGCTTTTTATAGTGGCAAAAAAAATGTGTCAGAGCCCAAATATTGGCCCTACTCTAGTTCGCAGCACCGATTTAAGGTCCGTATTCCACTGAATTCTTATTACAATCCGGATCTAGCGGAAGAAAGTTGCAATATTTTATCTAAAAAAACAGCTTTTTGTGGGAAAACGTGCTGCCTTAATGCAAAACGTTACAAGTTCCGCTGCCAAGAGAGGAGTTCGCAGTGAGATCACGGACCGTGTTGACAAGAAAGGCTGTCTAGACAGTTTATACCAGATGGAACCCTTGCAAAACTGAACTACGGCTGCACAGAATGATGACCTTTAAATTACAAATCAATCTTTTCTTATTTGATTCATAGTGCAAGACCAGATCAAGGGGGATTATACAAAAGCCTTATGCAGATGTGCTGAGGTGCTCTAGAGAACACATTTAGGATTGATAGAACATGACCTACATCCTGCAAAACACCTTGTGTGTGTTTTTTTAAAATTGTGTGTGAGGGATCTTTGCTTCTTTTTTTAAATAATTTTAACTGCATGGTTTACCTTCTTTAGAAAATGGGAGGTGAAAGCCATTCACTCGAACAGTTATCCGCATGCATTTACACCAGTGTATCAGCACGTACAGGAAAGACAGAGGGAAGACAACAGAAACCATAACAGAAACATAAAAATTGCTAGCAATTGTAAGGTATAAACATCAATAAGAACATAATCTGTTTCAGCAACTACTTTTTATCTAACAGGAAGTTGCAGGTTTGCATCTTTATAGTGAAAGACTGGTGACATGAGCCGGACTGCAACTCTGCAACTAGCTGTATTAAAGGGATATTTCACCCCAAAATTAAAATTATGTCATTCCTTACTCATTTTACTTTACCCCCTCATGGGTTAACTTCCAGTCCATTTTTACTGCTCCTATAAAATAAAAAGACAATTGCAACTTATTTTGCGTAATACAACTTTATGGTCAACAATGTGACCATTTTTTATTTTAAAAATTCTCACAATTAACTTTTTTTTTCTCTGAAGCAGAAATGGACATCTATAAAGGTGAAAATTTTCAGTGAATAACAACTTGAATTTCTGCATTTCACACTTAAAAAAGGAATTGTGTTGATTTTGTCCATTTTGGAGCTTTATAGAGTGCAACAGTTGGGTTCCAGAAGTAAAACTCCATTCATTTTCTCCATAAGGAAACTTCTAAACTGTGAGCTATGAGGTTGTTAATCGATAGCATTTGCTTCTATTGAAGCCATCAGCCAGCATTATTTCAACTTAGTTTCAAAATAATCATGTTTAACAGTGGAATTTGTGGTGAAAAACTACATTACCCATGATGCTGTACAGAAAATTCCACCAATCAGAGAGTCAAATAAGCAAAACGCGCCAAAAGATCTCTTTAGCCCCGCCCACTCCCATTAAGCACTGCAAATGACGTAATCGAGTCAGTCTGCCTACACTCAAAATCGATATTTCGATATATTCAATATAATATTTTGCAATAAACTTTAAATATATTGTTTATTCATTCATTCATCATGTCTCATTCATTCAAATATATATTCAACATTTTTAAATGTGTAGTTTTATATTTCTCCATCATTTTTAATTTGATTACATTGTTCGCAATGCTTCATGGGATTGTAGTTCTTTCCCTCACTATAGCTGGTAAGTACACAGTCTTGTCCCTTTGTATTTTTGTCAGATTTTCAAATACTTTTTTGCTTCAAATCTAAGTTTGCAATGTTATGATTCACCTCGCAGCTGGTTGGCTTGGTTCATGGCCTATAACGCTTTAACGAAGACTTTTAAATCCGTATGGGAGAAATGAATGGAAAAAATACTTCCGGAACCAACGCCGCTGAAAAAGTGGGCGGGCACTGTTGCACTCTATAGACATGGTCACTCTATCATTATATAGCAAATATTTGTTTTAAAATTCTTCTTCTGAAAAAGAAATGTTATCAATGATGCTACATAAATGACAGAATTTGTGTTTTTGTGTGAACTATCCCTCTACACACCACTTTAAGTGGCTGTCAGAGGGGTCGTGGGGTGTGATCCAGCCGTTTTCACAGTCCCTCTGCATGGTGTTTTCCTCTTTTCTGAACCCTTCGGATCATGTCAACCCACACTGTTTACTCTGTATCTATATTCAACCTATATTAACCTTTGCATTCTCTAACCATAATCGTATGTGATGGCATCATATAGCGGAACCATATAAAAGATCAACCCACTGTATAATGGTGCTATTTTGTAGTTTGTTACTTGCAGGGGTTGGCTGAAAACATAGGTGATAGCTTGAAAGCTCAATGTTGGAGGTCTTCCCTTTTGCACAGCCTTGTGGCCACCATTGTAATAATATTCTTTTATTTTTAAGCTATTTCAATAAGGTAACAGTGTAAGCGAGCGAAAGTATTTTTGTGAGAGCTGTGAATGCATGGAAAAAAATGTGGCCCGAGATGGTTAATTGCTGTTTTTGTTTTCTCTACGGTTTTGAAATTATTAATATTTTTGAAACAATAATGTCCCAATGCCAAATAACTTGACAGAGTACTGTGAACTGCAAATCTCCAACGTTACCAAGATTTTGACCACCACAATGTAGCTTTTCATGCGCATTACATTCATTTTGACATCCTGGCACTGATTCTACAAATCAAGTATTTGTAACTGGCAAGTAAATGGGGCAAAATAGTCTTCAGTGTAATACAGAGACAAGAAAGAGTAATAATAGAGTTACACTACAGTTCAACCAGCTAGCAACAGTGTAATTTGGCTAACACTGTACGAGCCTATTCAGGACCGTTGGTTTTCTTTTCACCTGCCTATGTTTTTACTTATCGATATGTCTAGGGAAGTTTAATAGGAAAATTGCACCAAAATTATTTAAATTACACCAGTGCAATGAAGAAAGGTTATTTGTGTTTTAAATAACAGCACATTAGCCATCCGAAGATAAATCATCTACAGTAAAAACAAGATGGATGCCATTTTCAAAAAGGCAACTATCCATTTTTTGACATCCTAATTTGTGTCTTAAAGTGTTTGTACTTTTGAACTGGGCCGTATTTGTTTCAAAAGTGTGCATATTTTCTCAATCAGCATTAAGAAACAATAGAACAATGTAGAATCATATGCAATAGCCACCCAGAATATCTATGTAAAGTGCACAAGTTCTTTGATTGTAATAGACCTCCAGCAAAAGGTCCTCACAAAATACCAAAGACTTTGGTTTGTTGGTTATAGCTTTGTTGCTAATATCATTGGCAACATTAAAGAAACTTCTTGAATCTTCAATTAGACACACTAAGGAACATATTGTTACAGAAATATCATGCTTTTTTTTTAAGTGGTTCTGTTTCCTCTTAAATTGAATGTAGGATTTAAGACTGCTGAGGAGATTTGCTTGTGCTTGATAGTTTTCATCAGAACATGTCTACATAAATCCAGAGACAGAAACAGAATGACAAATATTAGAGGATTCTGGGCATTGATCATTAAAGCATTTTTTGATTGTGAGGCTTTCATTACTGGTGCTCAATTGCTTTCTGTACAAATATGAAAATACTGACAGATTGTTCACCATTCCTGCTGAATAAACCACTTGTCAATACCTGGAGTCTCAGAGTGATTATAGTTAAAGGAACTATACATTTGCATTTCCTTTCAAAACAGGAAGTCTGGGAAGGACTTGAATAGCCAATAAAATTTAGTTACATACAGTAACAGCCACAAATGAAGATTTGTTGCATGCTTTCCAGACAGTTTTAGGGGGAATAGGCTTTTCCTTCTAGAAAGAATTTGATTGGACAAAAATCTGTTAGTGCAGGATGAGTCATCAATTTTTTAGTTTGTTTTTCCCAGAAGAGAAAGTCTGTTTTGTTAACTCAAAGCTATAGAAAGCAATGTTCTTGCCTCTTGTAAAGCATCTTGGATACTAAAAGGTAATAAAGGTATAGCATTTGCCAAATCGTACATCAATGCCCTAAAACTGCACATTCTCTGCATGACAAAGTGATACTTCCTAAAATATGACGTTCCGCCAAAACAAACAAATCAGGCAGTGGCTGTACTGACAAGAAGACTGCACATTCAGCTCTTTCTAGGAGGCACTCAGTGACGGGACAAAGCTTCTTGTATGCTGTCAGCACTTTTTAATGGATATATAGTGGAACAATCAAGCCTTTTAATAGATAAATTGGCCACCTGGCTTATGTTCAGCAGACATAATTTGAAATGTGGAGCAGGCGGCTGGCAGACGTTGTCTCAATGTTATTTTGAATCTTTTTTTCATCCATTTTTCCTTGTAATACCAAATCAATTATTATGCCCAATTAGACAAATTACAGTCTGCAAATTATTCTGGATTCTCTGCAAAACCAGAGAAACCATTGAATAACCTTTCTAAGAATTGTAGTAGATTATCCAAACCTGACTTCAAGATACCTCCAACTTGGTCTGCACAAAAAAATACATTACAAACATCTGCTAATTGCATGTCATTTTACACTTTAGTTAAAGGGAAAGCTCACTCAAAAAGGAGGAGACATTAGGCAGAATGTTCGCGCTGCTCTTTTCCATACAGTGAAGCTAAATGGTGACCAGAGCTCCATAATGTCATAAAAAAGTGCCATAAAAGTACAATAAAAGAAGTCCAACAACTTATTTATTTGCTATAAGTCTTTTAAAGCAATACAATATGATTGTAAGATTAATAGAAATATTTCAAACAAACCAAAAATAAACTATAATTACTACAACTTAAAATAAAATGAAAATATAAAAAAAGCCAATTCAGAAATGATTAATAAATGCTATACTAGTATATAAATTCTAATATAACACGGCTCTGTGGAATACTTGATTCTGATTGGTCAATCACGCCATCCAGTAGTATGTGATTCCCAGATAACAACCGTTGAAAACAGATAACACAGGCTCATCCGGGTAACTGAAGAATGCAGCGCTATACGCTTGCTAGGAACGTTTTGCGATTGGTGAGCTAATAAAATATTAAAACTCAGTCAAATCAATATTTTGTGTACAGTTATTTAATTATGTCATCCAGTATCGTGGACTCGCACCCTCTTGTTTCATTTTGCGACTATTGTTTTGCACACTGTTGGATTATAAGATAACAAACAGGTACGATTTTAAAACAGTTTCATCTCAGATCAATATCTCTTATCCCCATAATTATTTGTGTGGCGAAATGCCATTTATTAAGTGGTGTGACTGTACCGTATCCCTTAAATTTCCATTTGAATGTGCCACGCTAACAACTACGCTCTCCGCGGAAGCTTTGTGTTTAAAGAACTAATAAAATATTTCGACTCAGACCAATATTTCGTGCCTAATTATTTACTTATCGGCAAGTAGCCATGTAATAAGTGGGATAATGTACATCCAGCCGGTTGTTATCTCAGAATAAACCCCTTCAGGCTGATACAACATCACCCTGTTGGGGTTTATTCTGAGATAACAACTGGCTGGATGTACATTATCCCTTACATATAACACAGAGACACATTGTCATGTCAAACGAGGTTTGTTTGTCTTTCCCATGACACAGAATTAAAATATGGCTTCATAAAACTTGAAATACAGTATTTTGGACTACTATTATGCTGCTTTTTGACACCATTCCTGGTCACCATTTACTTTATTTAGGAATAAATCAGCATGAATGTTCTTCTAAACATCTACTTTTGTGTTCCCTGATCGTAAACGTTTGGAACAAAATTACAGTTTTGATTTTTGGATGAATTATTACTTTAATAAGGGTTACAATTACAAAATCTACTTTTTTATAAGTCACTTTAGTGTAAAAAAAAACAAAAGTCCGCCAAAACATAAACGATCAGTAGATACTGCATGTCCAAACCACACTCCATGAAAACACTCAGTGTACTTTTAATCCTATTAAATCTTGCAATGTTCCAATGGCATCCTAGTCTATTATGACAACAGCAATGTACATTTCTCACACGTGCAACGTGCCAGTACCACCATTCCATATGACATCCAGAAATGGTAACCAAGGACAGCTGTTTGAAGGCAGCAGCTTCCCATCTGCTGGTCAAGTTCAGAGGGATTCTAGCTAAAAAGCAAGCTTGTGTATTTCCCCCAGACCGGGCCTACTGTAGCTCTCAGAGTGCCGAGTGCATCTAAGGACACGGTTCCTGGACCTAACCCTGAAACTGAAGCTTCGAGCTCATTCAACTTACGTGTGCTATTGTCTTTTCAATGACCTTGTGGTCTAATTCAGTTCGTTCTCCCATTTCCCAAACTTCCCCACAGTAGTTTCAGAAGAAATAGAATTAATATAGGGCTGAAAAGCCATTTTTTCACTGCTAATGAATACAAGGCATCAGTTAGCCTGCTGGAATGGCTGGTGCATGAAGATTTGCAATAATAAATTATTAATTTAAGTATTCTTAAGGGAGCAGCAACTATTTAAACACATCCCCCCCCCCCCCTCCCCCACCCCCACCCCCAGGTGCACTGTGACATCTGGCAGCTTTACAATACAAGCTTGAACAGCCATTGATGAAACACATTCATTCCAAACACCATGTGTTCAGAAATCATAATCAGATTCAGGTGGAACTTGACTGCTTTCTGTTGTTTTGATTACTAAATACATAAGTGACAGACTGCCAGTTCCACAATCAAGCACAAGCTGTAACACTTTCTAACGCAGCTGAGCGGGTGATGAAAGGAGGGTGAATACAAGGAAAACAGATGTTCTGTTGTATTATCGAAAGTCATACAGCATGACTTGCCCTGGTAAAACATACATCCAGGAATGCATAAATGGCAGTAGTCTATTTAAGTCTTCAAATAACAGCAATTCTCCCATATTTGTCCATGGCGTCTCTTCCTGTATGTTTATGTACAGTACATAACATATTCTAGCATTTAAAATGACAACATGAAATTAAAATCGACACAATTTACTTTCTCAATACCAGTGTTGTTACTGAAAACTAAAAATAAAATCATTTTTGTTATTTTGTTTTGAAATAAAGCTGAAATAAAATATTAAATGTAAAACCTAAACTTCTTTTATTTCAGTAGACATTTTTAATTTAAGTTGAAGTACTAAAGTACTGTACAGTAGAGGGCGCAGCTCAAACAAACCTTTCAGCTGTGCTGCCATTCTAAATTAAAGAAGAATAGAATGCAGGAGAAGGAAGTTCAACACTCTTATTTCTAAATCTAATCTAAAGTAATTTTTGCTTATTAGTATGGTTGAATTAGATCATTGAAGGTCAGCAGCAAAGACATTGGTTAATAAAGTGACATTAAATACATAAAGTATATTCGTGTAATTTAATATAGTTAATTATTACAGGTTTGCATAAAATTCTGAGATCGAATTTTACTGTTCATTTTGAGGAATACTGAATGTTTTCGTGCAAGTGAGTAAATGCATGTTCACATTTAGTCTAGAACTACAATAACCATCATATTCACACAGCGCACACAACACCTGTGCACTTTATTTCTCTTAACACGGGGACAGGAGAGCTGTCAGTCAATAAATTTGAAAAAATAACTTGCGTTACTTATTTAAAAAAGTAACTTAGATATTTTGTTGTAAACTGAAAAAGTAATGCGTTACTTTACTAGTTACTTGAAAAAGTAATCTGATTACGTAACCCAAGTTACTTGTAATACGTTACCCCCAACACTGATAGTAATAACAGTAAATTATGCATATTTACAAGTTACTAACCCTAAACCAAACCTTAACCCTAACCGTAACTCTATAGTAAGTACAAATAGTTAATTAATATTACTCGGTACTTATTTGAGTAAGTACAATGTAACTACGTCACCTTAAAATAAAGTGTAACCATAAATACAAACTTTCTTTGCCTTTGAAATGACCAAACAAGTGGATGACCAAAATACTCCATCCAATGGTCTAACCAAAAAAAACAAAAAACAAAACTCAGTTGAGTCAAACTCAATCAAACCATTCACAATTCTGTTTGGTGCCACTAGTGGCCCAAAATGACATACTTCTAATCCACATTTCACAGTCCACTGTGCACAATCAAATCCTGATGGATAAAATAAAGTGCCACCTTACATTATTTCATGCTGCATGTGTTGCAGCACTATTTAAAGGTGTTGCGAAAGCCATTTCATGTAGTATTAGCAATTAAGAACTGTAATGCCAGATAATAAAATCATCATACAGTCAACATACAACACCACACGCATACGCGAGGTGGACATCCACGCCCCTACACGCTCCCTTTCACCCTCTACCTCTAGATCGCTCCCTCCGTCAGCAGTGGAAATTCACTGGGAGCTGATTGTGGCAAGAGAGTGTTGGCTCAGCTGCGAGTTTTAAGAACCCATGATGTCAGACACATATTTTCCTTGGAGAGTTTCTCATCAGCTGCATTGTTCCTGGAAACCATGGTCTGTTCTCTGGGCAACAAAGAAGCCAACCCCATCTCGGTCCACCATGGTCCCGCTTGAGCCCCCATTGGCCCCTTCAGCCCCGAACCCATCATTTACTACACCACCAAACAACAGAAGTAAAGAAAATAATCTGGTAACATGATCAATGGGGAGAGCATCTTGGAATTGTGGCCGAAAAGGATGATCAAAAGGCGCTTTTTAACGTCTTCGGAAAATGGAAATGTATGGTTTGTGAAGATGTGCGTAACAAAATAGGACAGAGTAACATGCCTGGTCTTTTTGCCATCCGTTGGGAAATATGGTGATGATACTGGTGATGTCATCAAGCCAAGCGCCCCTGTTGACCACAAGACGCATTTGACCACTTTACAGCAGTGCCCCCTGATATGAGAAGCAAAGGAACTAAATGTTCCCATGAGATGCTCCCTGACAAAGTGCTTGGTTCATCGGTCCCACCGCTTAAATTTTTCAGTCCATTTCCGCAGTTCTTTTTTTCTGCATTATTTAAACTCATCACACAGCTCGAGTTCTGTTGAAGAATTAATGCTTTTCCTCGAAAGAGAAGCATCCACATGTGATTTTTAATTCAAACCGGCAATGAGTGGAATATCTTTGAGTCAGCGGCCATAATTGTACGTAACTTTATCCCACATGAAGAAGAAAAAAAACTGTCATTCAGACCACTCTCTCTTTTCCATTACTGGGTATTTTAGCTGCCAATTCTGGAGTGGATACCTGATCCATCAATGGCAAAGACCGTGAGGTGAGAGATGGGGCGAGATGGGGCCATGGCGGAATGCAGGGCCAAAAGCGTGATTCTGTGTAACAGGGAAAATAGCCAAAATTCTGATGTCATTATATATCTTGTGTCACCTCTGGTAATTCCCATGCAAAATATTCAGAGGACACAAATGGATTTCCATTAGAGTGCAACGCTTAAATTACAGGATGTTCACGTCTCCAGTTTTGCGGCAAAAGGATAGATTTGCAAAGGAGCAAATCAAAAGTCCCAGTCAGACTGTATTCCCAAAGTACATACTACAAACTGCAGAAAAATTGGATAGCGGACATGAAATACTTTTAGAAAGCTGACATGTCCTGCAGTGTGATGTGCTAATGCCATCTAAAGCTATTTTAAACTATCAAACTAGTGCAGTGGAGTTAGACTATCAAACTAAAGAGTGGAGTTAGACATATCACAATCACTGTGTACTTAACAGTGTATTTGCCTAAGAAAGTACTGGTAATATAAGGTAACTACATGGGTTAAAGGGTTAGTTCACCCAAAAATGAAAATTCTGTCATTAATTACTCACCCTCATGTCGTTCCACACCCTTAAGACCTTTGTTTATCTTCAGAACACAAATTAAGATATTTTTCATTAAAATCCAACAGCTCAGTGAGGCCTCTATTGCCAGCAAAACAATTAACACTTTCAATGCCCAGAAAGCTACTGAAGACGTATTTAAAACAGTTCATGTGACTACAGTGGTTCAACCTTAATGTTATGAAGCGACGAGAATACTTTTTGTGCGCCAAAAAAACAAAAAACAAATAACGATATATCTAGTGATTCAACAATATCTAATGATGGACGATTTCCAAACATTGCTTCATGAAGCTTCGAAGCTTTACAAATCATTTGTTTCGAATCAGTGGTTCGGAGCGCGTATCAAACTGCCAAAGTCATGTGATTTCAGTAAACGAGGCTTCGTTACATCAAAAGTGTTTCAAAATTTCAATGGTTCACCACTTGGGGGGGGGGGGGGGGGGGGGGGGTTCAGCAGTTTGATACACGCTCCGAACCACTGATTCGAAACAAATGAATCGTTAAGCTTCGAAACTTCATCACTAGATATTGTTGAATAAAGTCGTTATTTGTTTTTTTTTTGGTGCACAAAAGGTATTCTCGTCGCTTCATAACATTAAGGTTGAACCACTGTAGTCACATGAACTGTCTTTAGTAGCTCTCGGGGCATTGAAAGTGTTAACTGTCTTGCTGGCAATGCAGGCCTCACTGAGCCATAGGATTTTTAATGAAAAATATCTTAATTTGTGTTCCGAAGATGACGGGTGTGGAACGACATGAGGGTGAGTAATTAATGACCGAATTTTCATTTTTGGGTGAACTAACCCTTTAAGGTTAGGTTTATGGGTAGGTTCAGGGTTAGTACCTAGTTATTACCTATAATAAGTACATAGTATGTACTGTACATGGGTAACAGGATTGTAAAATTAAGTGCTACCCAATCATGTCTAACCAGCAAATCTAGCTCGGTCCTTTGTATCTTTGTGAAGCTTATTGGTGCAATAATAAAGAAGTATCTATCTATTTAGCTGTGACTGTCTAGCTAACATTTCAGTTACACTCAGGTCGAAGGTTCAAAAACCTGGCAAAACAGTGAAGCTAGACCACAAATGTACTCTGAGTGTTTCACCATG
The DNA here is from genome assembly GCF_019924925.1 of Ctenopharyngodon idella. Classification (NCBI taxonomy): domain Eukaryota; kingdom Metazoa; phylum Chordata; class Actinopteri; order Cypriniformes; family Xenocyprididae; genus Ctenopharyngodon; species Ctenopharyngodon idella. The sequence continues at coordinate 7,443,712 of NC_067223.1, read as the reverse complement.
GTGGCAATTGAGGCATGAAAGGAGATCTACGAATGTTAGCATGAAATTGCACATCAGAACATTAGATTATCGTTGTGAGGGCAATCAAAGGTGGAAAGGGGTCGCTCTGAAGGGTGAGACACATCAGAAAGTGGAGTGGCAACAGAGAAAGAGAGGTTAGAATAACAGAGCGTCAAACTGAAGTTCAGTTGTACTCTTGCTGGAACAGCCGTGTCTCCATAGACCAGTTGAGTCCTTCAGTAGAGGCTCTCTCACTCCAACACAAATACTCACTAAATAAAGGCTGAGTGTTCCAAGTAAAATCACTTCAGCTGAGTTCAATAACTATTATTCATGTCCCATTTCTTCTTGACTGTGCAACAGCCTCCATGATATTAATAAGGAAAGCCCTTATGTTTTCATAAGAACTGAAGAGGAGACTTGGAGAGCAACGTGAACACAATTCTTAAGAAGTACCCTAAAGGACTCAAGCTGTGAATAAAACAAAAAGTGTGACCAAAAAAAAGAAGTTTGTGTGCATCCAAATGTGGTTCCGTCAGATACCACCTTGTGAGGTGCTATCAAGCTGTAAGGTGCCAGTGATGATCATCCCTATTCTCAAGCAAATGACTTATGGATCGTTTCTTTTAATGACTCAATCAAATAGACAGAAGGAAAAGTCTCAAGCTGTGTCTGAAATCACCCCATACTCTTAAGGTGTTATCACATTTGCTGTGCAAATTTTGGCCGCAATCACTCCAATAGAAATCTGCATGATCTGGACATTCTTGTGAGGGCGAAACATTTCCTTATGCAGATTTCAAATTTCGCAAGGTTTTCATGCAAATTTGCTGCATTGACCAACAGAAAGCTGCTTGCTTTGAAAGTGACTTCTGTGTGAGCAGTGCTTCATGAATCACTACACTATTGGGTTAGGGTTAGTTCATCCAAAAATGAAAATTCGGTCATTAATTACTCACCGTCATGTCGTTCCACACCCGTAAGACCTTCGTTCATCTTCGGAACACAAATTAAGATATTTTTCATAAAATCCGGTGGCTCAGTGAGGCCTGCATTGCCAGCAAGACAATTAACACTTTCAGTGCCCAGAAAGGTACTAAAGACGTATTTAAAACAGTTCATGTGACTACAGCCTTAATGTTATGAAGCAACGAGAATACTTTTTGTGTGCCAAAAAAACAAAATAACGACTTTATTCAACAATATCTAGTGATGGGCGATTTCAAAACACTGCATCATGACGCTTCGAAGCCTCGAAAGCTGTGTTTTAAAATCGCCCATCACTAGAAATTGTTGAATAAAGTCGTTATTTTGTTTTTTTGTTTTATTGTCGTTGTAAACACCACTTTAATCCTGGGTAGAGGAACGTTTTACATTTGTAATTTAGAAGGGGGGATAGCACCACTTTTTCAAGGTTGTAGCCATTATTATGCCTTTCTAATCGAAAGATATTGTCTTGAATGTAAGATTAAACAGTAGACATTTTGGGTTCTTAACACCAACCTTTCACATCGTTCTTCATAATGTCTCTCTCAGATCCTTTAAAGAAGGCCACCAATACAAGTCCTCCTTTCTTAGAGAGGTCAAAGTTCTACCTACGATGAAATTACATATAATCCAGCACTGACCTACAAACAAAAAAAGGACAGGAAGATATTAGACGATGCCATGAGGAGGCGGCACCAAGGGAATTGGAGTTATCTGATTGATGACGATGTCTCAACAGGCATTCTCCCTTCTTTGAGCCTCATTCCTTTCAAATTGTAAATGTTGGCAGCGGATTACTACTACTGCTTTTAGATATTATACAAAATATGACCTCAGTGCACAACCTCTGACCTGCTGCATGATCCTGACAAACAAAGTATGGTAGGGTTGCGAAAGTCATGATGGAAGGAGACACCCTTTTCTCCAGATTCACAATGAAATGATCACAAATGTTATTTGCCCTTTTACAAAGCCACAGTGGGGTCTTTTAGAAAATTCAAAAACCATTAAAAATATAATCCTCCTAGTTTAAAGCATTTCCCAGTACCTTCCCTGTGGACGGGCATCAACTTTTCACCAAAGGTGAGCCATGGAAGTCATCAATAACTCAAATAATAGATCGAAACGGCCAACTCATCATCATCGGACACTATAAAAGCACATATTTGCTTCTCAGCGAACATGCGAGTGCAAAGCCAGGTTCCTGCAAGCAAATCAACCATCATCGCTCAAGATCATGGCATCTTCCTACATGTTCACGTTTGCACTTGTACTTTTAGTTGAGTTGACTACTCACTCATCAATGGCTCTGCCCAAGGTTAAGATGGATGAAGATCGTACAGACCAAGATAGAGTGGTGTCGATAGCAGGAGAAGATGATATAAGTGAAATAGGACCTGGGCAGCTCACCTTCAGAAGACACCCCATCATAGAAGGCAGACTGGTAGATGAAGACGGGACAAAACGCATCTTCATACTTGCCGTAAGTGTTTGCATTTCAATTTAATGTTCCATTTGTGTCATGTCAGATCAGCCTCAATGCTTGATGTTTTTAAATCTGCTTTGAAAACATATTTATTCCTTAACTTTTGACTAAATTTTAAAAATAGATATAAGGTTTTAGGGATTATGTATTTATTGGTGTTATAGAAAAGTGTGTACTGTAAAGCACTTTGGTTAAACTCCTGTTGTTTTTAAATGTGCTATATATTTAAAGGTTGAGTTGAGTTGACAATCAAGTTGCTGTCAGTTAAAACAGCTCAAACATGCATTTTAGTATGGGACTTGGCTAAAGCCTGATCTGTGAAACCAAGAGTAAGAGTTTTATTGCAACTTTTATTTCTTTTTTTTATATTCTGGTGAAAACCAGAGATTTCATGATTGTGTTTGCCAACACACACATACATTTACATGCACTTTACAAGTTTGATTTCAGTCAGTTTAAAGCAATTATTTGCCTTTAAGAAACTGCACCAGTTTGATTTTGCTGGCATGGTAAGAGTAAGGTGGCCTTTCTATGGGTATCTAACAGGGCTTTCACAATTCAAAGTTGAATCGTCCTCACATTGCTACAATTATCAGTGCAGTAATGGAACAGTCAGAAAGGACTACGGGAAGGACACGGTCACAAGAGGGGAAATGGAATCTATGGATAAAAGGGCCCATGGTGATATTGTGAAAATTGGCTAAGTAAGGCATGGGAAACTTTGTCGCAATTTGACACATTTCTTCCATGTGGGGCTCCATGCACTGGATTTGCTCCAGTAGTTTGGGAGCAGTTATGGAGAGGGATCTTGAGGCTGCCCTTGGGCGTGTGTTGTTCAAATTAACTTAAACATCTCCATGTGTGGTTTCAGACTTTAATTCTGCAGAAAAAAATGCCTATAGAGGGAGCAGTGTTTTGGGTTAGGCTGCTTCTGTTCAAGTGGTTGTCCCACGTTTTGATGTGTTGATTTAAAATGCATTTCCCTTTTCCACCAGGACACTGGAATAAAAGGGTCTCCTGGGAGGGAAGCAAACCTTTCCTTTTCGAGAAACTTCCCTGTACTGTCGTCACGTGGGACGGATCATGCTTTGGATGGATTCAACATGAGGGATGAGCGACGCAGTGTGGATGATGTCATTCCTGTGGGCAGGAGGGACATAGACAGTAAGCACTGCCAAGTTTCTTATCTTCTTCCTCTCCACTGGTGAGATATTCTTACCTAGCCATGAAAGTAGACTGAAATTGAATCGCATGAAAGTGCTTTTGAAGGGTTTTTAAATAATTGTACATATACTTGATGGACTGGCCATCCATCTAGGGCAGTGGTTCCCAACCCTGGTCCTGGAGTACCCCCAACCCCTGGAGTCTCTACTAACAAGCTGATGAGTTTAATCAGGTGTGTTTGATTAGGGAGACATCTAAAGCCGAGTCCCAAATGGCACACTTCTATGCACTTTCGGTTTTGTGGACTTACAAATGCTGCCGCGTACGCATGTCTGTTAAGTCTGAGACCGTAGGGTGTCCCATTTGTCAATTTTAGGCTTCAGAAGGGTGCTCACAAGCGGCCTTTGCGGCCAATATGAGTCCTCGATGCGCACTTTTGCTGAGCCCGCACTGGTGCCGGAAGTGCGGACTCATAGGAAGACTGCGAGTGTTTAGGGTGCCATTTGGGATTCAGCCTAAAATGGTCAGTGCTGGGGGTATTCCTGAATCAGGGTTGGGAACCACCAATCTAGGGTCTAGGGGAGGGTTCCACAAATCCAGCCCTGGAGGGCCACAGCCCTGCAGAGTTTAGCTCCAACCATAATCAAAGACATCTGAACAAGCTAATTAAGGTCTTCAGAGTTTTGGTAGGAGAGTTTGATCATGGTTTGAGCTAAACTCTGCAGGGAAGCAGATTTAAAGAACCCTGATCTAGGGTATTTCCTGAGAAGCTGGGATAGGCTTCAGTATCCCTGCATAGGACAAAAAGTTTTGGGAAAAAAAAAAAAAAAAAAAAGGGATAAACTCTAGATGGAAGAACATTTTACAATGCAAATGAAAAATGTTGTTTTTAAACGACATTACCAAACTGAGCAGAAACCCAGAGTTAAAAAGCAAAACCTGACATCCATTACTTTCTGAAAAACAAAATAGAATCCCAGAAACAGAGCCAGACTATCTTATCTGGTTTAAGCTGGTCTGAAGTGTTCAAAACCCATCTAAAACTGGCCAACCAGACCAACAAACAAGCTTAGGTCATTTTAATCTTTGTTTCAGTAGAGAAAATACCAGTGAGTAAACAAGTTGTCTTCCAGTTACATTTAATACTAAATTTGTTTTGCTCTTCCTGTTCTCTTCACAGTGCTGAGGTGCATGATAGGGAGAGTATACAGGCCCTGCTGGCAAGCTTGAAAGCAGAGCAGCTGACAAAGCACCTGCATGATTTTCCCAGCTCTCCCTTGATCCTTCAAGATACTCTAAATATAAAGAGGACAAACATACTTGTGTGATTTAAAAACAACTGAAATAAAAGTTTATTAAAATCTGCAAATTATGGGTTGTGTTCAAGGAGAGCAGAAAGCATACATTATAAAATGTACTCCAGTCACACGATCATCAACTAAAATGATAAAGTTCTATCTCTGCCAACTCATAATCTTCTCCCTTTCATTTCAAACATTCACACACACACAAATATATACACACACTGTGTCAGTAATTTGTCAGTTTTGGAACAATATGAGGGCGTGTTTAAAAAAACAAAAACAACAAAAAAAAACAACCCCCTTTAAATGCATTTAGACTACCAATAAATAAAATGTGCTTGTTGCCAAAACACAGCATCATTATTGATAAGAGAACATGGAGTAAATTACAGTCTGAAAAAGCCAGTCAGTTTTCCCTGACCAGCAATGAGCTTCTTGCTGGCAGCTTTACTGTTCCTTTTCCCCAGGCCTCCAACGGGAGCCTTGGCAGGGGGTCTTTTTTGAGGGGGCTGGTTCTCTTCTTTTCCCTGATCAGCGCACTCTCTATTGGCGAGCTTTCTCTTCGAAGTCCCGGTTGCTCTTCTGAGCTGTTCTGGCTGGGTCCCCTTCCCACCTGCTCGGTTCCAGGCATTTCCACTATGTTCCCCCAGAGCGGATTGGCCGGGACCTTCACACCTCAAGTTAGTGGCCTCTGGGTACACATCCACAGAAAAACAAGAAAGGGGGGACAAAAGAAAAACAGTGGACTTTGAGAATAAAGTGAAACAATAAGCAGGAATAAAAAAAAAAAAAAAAAAAAAAATAGGGAGGGCTGAGGACGGAAGGGTAGAAAAGGTTATGATGAAATTGCTGACGTTAGTCTGCACTTTAACAGGCGGTGTGTTTATTTTACAGCGCTGAAGCTGAACATTTGTCATGTAACCTGGTGGAGCGAAGCCCGCGTTCCCACAAAAAGTGAACGAGGGGTGGGGGGAACGTGTGCTCTTAGGGTTTTTATAACAGATGTGGGGGCGGCCAGGTTTTATGGGATGGGGAATCGTTTAAAGGTTGATCTTAAGTACCAGTCCCCAAGCAGGGACTGGGCAGGGATCGAGGCCTGGGCTGTGGAGGTGGACCTGGGCATCTTTCCGACTGTGTGGCGTCAGAAAAAGGGAGCACTTCTGCGTGTGTGTGCACACTCAACAGACCAAGCATGAAGGTTATTCAGTACACTAAGAACTGAGCCCCCTCTTGTTTAAGAAAAGAAGAAGAAAAAAAAAAAAAAAAAAAAAAAAAAACAACAACAACATGAAATAGACTTGATGGACACCGATTTCTTGCCAGTCGGTTACAGGGGGCAGGACTCTCATTCTAGAGAGCCCTTGATAGGACATGAACCTGTGGCATGCAGGATGAGTAATCAATATTTTCGTTACGGTTTCTCAGAAGAGAAATCCTACACATTTTAAAAGAATTTTAACAGCTAATATTTCATTTTGGCAACTTTTAAGAGGACACAACAGCATCTACATGGTCTCAAAGCCCGACGACTATGAGCGACAAAACAACTTTTTGATTGCATGCCGTCTTTAAACTTGGCAGAAACACTACCTTTGGGCTTGTTGTCCATCCCAGTGGAGTCACACTCTTCCTCCACAGATGCATGTAAAGAGATGGTTCGTTTGGGCGCAGGTTGCACACAGGTGGGAAGTTGGCTAGCACTTGGAAACTCCAACACCCGGTTGAGAGGCAGCTCGTCATCCTTGTAAGTACATGCAAACTGAGAGCGGATGGTTGGCCGCACAACCTAAGGAAAAAAAAAAAAAAAAAAAAAAAAATACATTTGTAAATATAAAATATTGGTAACTGATCAGGGGTGTGTTTCCCAAAGCAAACTATGGTCACAAGTTCCGTTGTTACCAATAGAGATCAATGAGATTTACAACCATAGTTGACTAACAATACTTTCGGGAAACGCACCCCAGGTTGTTTAAAGCTTGTTTACAAAGAAGTTACAAAAACTTAAATGATCAATAAATGTATTGTATACACATACATTAGAACAAGCAGCAATTTTTTAAACCGCAACAACAGCTGAAAATGAACATATATACATATATATTATATTATATTATATTATATATTATATTATATTATATATAAAAAAAACACACACACACACTTGCAAGACATGAATATGATCAATGAAGGATGTATGACATAGTGCCACTGCAGACAAATGACATTCCCATCAACTACCCAGAAACTCTCTCACACTGGCCTCTGGTCATCAGTTCGTCCTTATTGTTCAGCCCTGCTGATACAACATGGGTGGAAATGACCACATCTAAAATCTTATGAGAAAGAATACAAAAAAGATAAATATTGCGGTCCGGAGGCCGTGAGGAGCATGAAATAAGGAAATGGTAGCTCGCACAGGCGTAGTGAACCTCTAAGGTCTCAAGGGTCTCAGAGAAGCGCTGATCCACCTCTTTCAGGGCCTTTGATCCATCCCTGCTAAGGATTATCAGGATTCAAGGCTCTCTCTCCCTTTAGGCTAGCTGGCCGCAGTAGGAGAGTGGAATTCAGGAAAGTAAAAAAATAAAAAAATACTGCAGGCATAGTTGGGTGCGACTGCAAAGTGTAGAGAAAAGGGGGCGGTGGGTGTATGTGGGGGGGGAAGAAATCAAAGCTTGAGTGCAGCTTTTCAAAGCACTTTCTCAAAACAGCACCTAAAACAACAGAAAATCGCTCAGACTGGGTGCTTTCGTATGGGAGGCTTATATGGTACGTTGGGCAGCCCTGACTGCATGCCAACAGAGAGCCCAAGAAAAACTTGTCCACCAGCTACTTCCTCTGATATGAACGTCATCATTAAGCCTTCAATAAGATGAGGGGTGTGTCTGCGTGTTTGTGAAGCATACAATGAAATGACGCATGGTTGAATAACACCTGTCCTGGGAAAAACCAGAGGAGCCAGCTGACACAGCACTAGTAGCAGTGAGATTAAGTCCCCATTTACACATGGTATTAACATCGGATCAACTTATAAGTGTTAGCTGAGACACATTACTGTTAACACTTGGTAGCAATGTGCATCGAAGTATTGTGGTCACCTGTGATCAGTTTGAGGGGATGGTTTCTGATTTTAAACTACTCATATGTATATATATATATATCCAAATTTTTCACATCACAAAACATTTTTTTTTTCTACACCATTTACACCGGTTCTTAGGAGCATCCACTTGAGATTGGGTAACTTGAAGATCTTAATATCAGAGGTTTGTTTTGAGCGCATTTTGTGCAGCTGGAGATATGCTAACTTTATGTAAAAAATGTACTATCATCTTTTTATATGTGTAATACTGGCCCTCAGAGTACCGACTCTAGTGTGGGGTTCATTACGTGTTCATTAAACCTTACTACATAACTGTGCTCAGAATAATCTCTCTCTGCACTCGTACTGCTGGAGGAACCTCTTGATCTCTCCCTGTGCCAATCGACGTCAGTTTGTGATGAAACTATTGGAGTACGACTGGATAAAGTCATTCTGCAGACAACAGGAAACAATAACCTTTCAAGTTTCCCTTGCTAGCCGAGTAACTCCACTGATATGGCATGTTCAAAGTGAAATTGATGCAGAAAGCTTCCGCCCGTCCAGTTCAGGAAGCGGTGAGCTGCCCGGGGACCATTACCGCTCACTAACACAGGAAGGCGGCCAGAAAGTGGAGGTCTAAAGAGACATCTGCTAGTGCAATCAAATAAAGAAGCCTTTTAACAAAATGCGCCTAGCATACATGTTCACAGAGCACTCACCATTTCTTGGTTGGTGAAGATGCCCAGTCCTCAAAAAATTAAAGCGCCATTTATCATCACATTTAAAACGTGTTAGCAAACCAGAGACTAGTTAAAGTTGGTTTCAGAAACGAGCCTCTTTGACTGTCAGGCATCATTTAGTTCCTATTTAGGCAGTTGTTTCATATTAAGGGATTTATTCCTTTCAAGAATTTTATGACCAAATAGTAAAATAAATCCTTACAAGGCCAGAAGACAATCCTAAATTTTTAGCACATGCAAATATAATCTTTCTTCTCACAGTCCTCCAAGACTAGCGAGGCATTATAAATGTTTTCTGGATAAGATAGGCTTTAAGTGTGCAAACGTGCATCACTGCCAGAGGTTATTGGTTAAAGTTTGGAGTGTACTGTACTACACTAAATTTCACACTCAGTGGTTGTTTTTATATAACAGGAAACCCACTGCACAAGCACCATGCATAAAAAACAGCTGTATAAATTTGCACATTACACAACAGAGGAAGCAGATGATATAGCTTGTGAACGTGCATTACTTGCTGTCTGCTTTAAAAATCAAGCGTCACATTCAATTTTTGTTTGACCGCTATTTGAGACGGGGGTCTCTGCTTACAACCGCGATGATTCTTTACCTTGGACTTGATATGTTCTTGTTGGCTCAAGACGCGGTTCCGTAAAGGCTTTGGAGAAGTTCCCGTAGGAGCTTCTGGAGATCTATAGGCAAAAAGTGAGAACAAGTTAAATAACTGAAGAATAAAACAAGGTGTTGAAATGCAAATGAAAATGATTCAACATAAAAATAACTGCAACAGACAGCTGTTTTAATTAATCCAATAAACACAAGTTATCTTTTTGCCACACCTGTCAAAGGTGAGTGAACTGAGATATAAAATAGACAGGATATTTATACCAACTCTACAACAACAACTGTAATGTATTTACTAACTGTATTTTTGAATTTAAGTAAACAACAACAACAACAACAATAATAATATTATTAAGTTTTTAAAATGTTTTAGCATACACTATATTGCCAAAATATATTATATATATATATATATATATATATATATTATATTTTATTTGATTTTATTTTTATATATATATCATCCAACATCAGTGCCTGACCTCACAAATGCGCTTCTAGAAGAATTGTCAAAAATTCCCATAAACACACTCCTAAACCTTGTGGAAAGCCTTCCCAGAAGAGTTGAAGCTGTTATAGCTGCAAAGGGTGGGACAACTCCATATTAAACCCTACAGATTAAGAATGGGATGTCATTAAAGTTCATGTGCACGTAAAGGCAGGCGTCCCAAAACTTTTGGCAATATAGTGTATATTTTTGTCCTATGACAACAGTTTTATCCATTTTATCTAAGGGGCCGTTTACATGACAAAAAAATAAATAAATAAAAAAAAATAAAAAATAATAAAAAAATGGAAAACTTTGTATGCATTTCGGCTGTTCACTTACACGACAACAGAAAGTTGTCCTCAAAAGTTGTTGATTTTTTTTTTTTTTGCAGACAGCCTATCAGTAATCATGCTTGTAGGGTCACATGAAGTTCAATACTGATCAGTTGATGGCAAAATGAAAGACCATAGCCATACTTAGAAAGTATGTTTCAGTTTTCTGAAAAGATTTGTTTCATTTTAAATGTTTGCCTAAAACGTATCATATCACAGCCTTCAAAAACTTGCTGTCCAGTCTTCAGTAGTGTTTATTTACAAAGTGGCATGACCAACTACTGGCCTGCCATGCATAATACAGCGTTTTTAGTCTTTTCCGAGCATGAATGGGGATCGTTTTAATAACGATGTCATCTGTATGTGAGAAATACAAAGGTAAAATGTTTCCAGATTTTGGTACATCATTGTCGTGTAAATGTACCATCAAAGTGGTGCAACTCACTTGTACAGAGTAAGAAGACAAGCTCCAGCGTTGCCATTAAGAACCGCATGATCATCAGAAAGCAGTTCCGCCTTGTTCCTGCAGGGCGGGGCTAGTGCCTCTTCATCCAATAGGGCCATCAGAACCTTCACAGTCTCTCGGCCCCCATAGGCAGTACAGTGGTTAATAGCATACGCTTTGGGCTAAGAAGCAAACATATTGTGTATTACTAATAATGTTGGTTTGGAGAGATCCAGAAAAAAAGAATACATAAACTATATTTTACCCTTGCTGGACTAATTCCTGTGCCAACCACTGACTGCGTCTGCATGGTGTGTATTTGACTGATTCTTTCCTTGAGACTTTTGGCAGTGTCCTCTGCTGCAAGGTATACTGGGTCTCCACCACTGCGGCCTTTGACCAAAGCAGCTCTAATACTAGACACCAGCTTGGATCCAGCTTCTCTGTTTGGGACAAAACAGACAGGTCAACAGCTGATTAGAACTATAAACAAAAAAAAAAAAAAAAAAAAAAAAAAAAAAAAAAAAAAAAAAACAACAATTATATATATATATAAGTTTCAATAACCTCTCCAGGCCTAGAAAGTTTTCCATGACTGTCAAACTCCTGAATATTAATTGTTTGTTATATAAAAGATATTTGTTGCAGAAAAATAATTTTACATGATTAAAGTCTAGTTTGACCACTCTATAACTCATGTAAAAATGTGGTCTAGAAGGGTCCAAGAGGTATTCGTGCCAGACCAGTGCTATTGCTGAACTCCACCTCACTTTATGTGTGAATATATGAAGAGATTAATAAATGTAAACATTTGGGCTGCAGCGGGAAAGAGGCCGCCCTGAATCCCTGACCTTGCTTTTGTGAAAGGGAATTACAGTAACAGAATCATCTGGGAAAACAGATGTTAGCTGTACGAGAGACCCCGATTCCCCCGTAAGCAGTGTTTGTGTGTGGTAATACAGTACTCCATAAGGTGCTGGGAGGTGGGGAACTGCACAGGCAGGGTAGCAGGCTGATGAAAGACCCCTTTTGGCTCTGCGCTCGCACTCTCTCATCAGAGAAAAGAGACGTGGAGGTGAACAGGACCACATGCAACAGGTTCAAGGCACTTCCATCAAAAATGAAGTTGATGCACATGATGCAGTGCAGGAAATGATCTTGCGTCCTTTCTGAATAACTCAATCATCTATACAATTCAGCTTTATGTGTTGTGCTGCCAAATGTCTAGTGGAGATTTGCTTGGACGTTTTGAAGTGCAAGTTATCATGGCAGAATCTCAGTGTTATGACGTTTAATCAGAGTTATCAAACGAAGGAGGGACAAGTCGCCATTTGCTGTTTGGTTCAACACACTTTGATGTTCCTCAGATAAACATGCTTGAACAATTCAGGCGATTTCATTAATACTGGTGCAGACGTAATTAAAGGTTGCTTTTGAGAGAAGAGGAACAAGCGTCGATAGATGGCAGGTAAAAGACGAGAGGATCCGTTTTCAAGATGTGAGGAGACCAACAGATCTACAAATACAGATAGCAGGAACATTTTGTGTGGGCCAAGCAAGGTGATACAAAATCTCTTGTACAAATCAAAGGCTTCTATTCTCTCATCTGGGGTTGTGCACTAATGATAGAGAGACGCAATGGAAGTCAAGGCCAGGTCATGACATTTCTTGCTACCGATTCAGAGCAATAGCTATCAGATTAGTATACTACTCATACTACTGCTGCAGTTAGTGTACACAGCATGTACAATGTGCAACATACAAGACACCAATTTTCTGTATGCATAGAATGACCAGCAACATCTGCCAAAAAGAGCAATATACAACAGGCATGGTTCATGGCATGGAATAATGTATCCCATAATGCAATGCACTCAAACTGACCTCCCATTTCTAGTGACAGAATAATAGCAAGTAAATCACAAAATAAATAAATAAATACTTGTTTAAATAAATAAATAAATACTCAAAAGACATTTTACACAAAACTGGGGACTTATGCATAGGCAACATTATGTCATTATGTAACAAACACAGTGTGAAGTCATGTGACGTACTAGAAACTTTTATCTTGGAATAATGCCCAATTCTTCACTTATTACTTTATAATTGGGTCAACGACGTGATGGGTCATTTTTTTTGTCCAAAGGCCTTATTATTATTATTATTATTATTATTATTAATAATAATAATAATAATAATAAACAAAGATATGACATCCAAAGTATATAAGGTAGTACAACTAGATCTCTTTTATTGAATCCAAAAGGTTTTAATTCTATTTTGCTACATATAAAAGGTATTTTAAAGATTTTGAAGTGTCAAAAGGTCATTCGGTTTAACCGTCCAAAAGCCAATACAGCCATTTCATTTGTGATTAAAATATCTTAAAATGTAATAAATGTATATATTTTTTATTCTGGCATAATTTTATAACATCATATATCAACAAAATTGTATTAAAATTATGTGTAGAAGTCATTGCTTTGTGAGAAAGAACGCCCATTTCATTGATGTCATTTGGAGTAACCAATATAAAGGGACCATTCTGCATCAACACATGCGGTCAATATCATGTGACAGGATGTGACATCATTCAGACACCTGCAAAGGACCACATGGTCGTGAAGCAAAGTAATGAACTCTCTTTTAACTATTTGAAAAATTACTGTTTTCACTTGCTCATGCGCATATCCCGAAACATCAGGTCATTCGGTACAACCGCTATAAAACATGGAAAATGTTGTAATATTTTAAAAACTTGTACTAAATATAAAATGTTTGATTGTCCTTTTGCAAGTTAGCAAGCTAATTAGCTAGCTAGCTAGATATCAGCCTGTTAGCATTGTTTGAAAATATCAACCAGTATAACCAAAAGTGTCATTCGGTAAAACCAAAATTTTGGTTAAACCCAATGACTTTTTTGGTGACAAATTTTGTCCCTCTTGTAAAAAACAAACAAAAAAAACAAACAAAACAAAAGCAGTGTTAATTGATTATTAAAAACCACATAATCTCATTGTTAACATTTAATAAAACTCCAAAAATTAATTCTCTCCATTATGTTTTTTTACACTTAAAAACCTTATTCGTCAATGACCCAATTACAATAATCATGTTCAAATAAATAAATAAATGTTGATAAATATACACACACTGCACAATATTAAGGTAGTATTCCATTCTGAACACAGCAGATGTCTTGAATCTACATTGTAGCTGTAGATATTTGCCAATGTTGGACAAAGTTCCTATAGAGTTGTCAAATAAAGCATGAGAGCATACCTTGGATTGGGGGTTTCTCCTAAAACGTCTTGACACTGGTCGACAAAATTGAGAAACTCCAATAAACCCTTTATGTGCTTCCTTAAGGGGTGAGATTCAGGTGGGGCGTACCCTTTCCCTCCCAGCTGTATGGCCCTGACAAACGATGTCACTGTCTGAACATATAAAAAGGCAATTAATTAGCATTCATATTAGGTTTAAAATGATGTGTAGTTAAACAAAAATGTGAATTTATCCTTTTGAAAAGTACAAGCAATTGCAAATTCACCAAGAAAAGAGATGAGGCGTTGTTGCATGCAGCATGTCTCAGGTCAGTAAAGGCGATGTGGCCCAGAGAGCGATTAGGGTTGTCCAGGGTGTACGCGAGGGCCAGATCATTCTTAGAGTTCACCAGAAGGCTCAAGTAAGAACAGAAAACTCTCCTGATAACTCTCTGTATCTGAAAAAAAAAAAAAAAAAAAAAAAAAAAAAAAAAGTTGAACAACAACTTAACAGGATAATTGGGATTGTACTAAAACGCATATGTTAATTGAAAGAGTAAATGGTTTGTTTGTTTTTTAACAGGAACAGTTCATACTCTTCCGTTCTGCAATACTGATGAGTCAGTTAGCGGACTTGGACTCATGTTGTATAGAGGACGGGCTTTTTCCACAACCCCTTAAGCTTAAACAGGCCAGGCTCATAAACTTCATCACCCCCAGTATTACAGTGGCAAAGCCCAGCGTCTACTTGCACATAAATCAGAGCCCAGCAGAGCAGCTGTGAACCGAACTGGGCAAGAGTAGCAGTAGTTTCAACACACTATACAAAGTGCTTTTAAAACATCCTGTTCTCATTTCTCGATTCTGAATGATTCGATATTCATGTTCTTCTGAATAAGAGGCACATCCCAGGGTGTGAAATTTAACAGGAAACAAAAGGGAGAATGACAGCCAGGAAAAGAAAACTAGAGTAAGATCTCGACATCAAATCAAAAGTGCCAGAATCAACATTAACTGACCCTTTGTTAAGCTCCGCCCTCCTTAGTTACTTTCGCAAGGTCCAATAAGCTTTAAAATGTTCCATAGGATACTGATATGCTGATTAATTGTGCCAATAATGCCAGTTAATTGTAAATGTTTGTCATTTGAGGTTATTGGACAATCTAATATATCTATCCATCTAATGGGAGTTACATTTCAAACCAGGTCAGCCTTTTCAAAAGTGTATATATAAATACAGGGGTTGGACAATGAAACTGAAACACTGGCCAATATAGTGTTGGAGGATTCATCCCTATGTATGCTCGGCCTGGTGGCCAATCTTCACGGATTTTACATTCCATCAGTAAGAGCAGAGTGTGAATGTTAAATTAGTAGAGCAATAGCACAGCTGTACATAAAATATTGCAATCCACACAATATAATGAGAGACATATCAAAGTTCAAAAGAGGACAATTTGCTGGTGCGCATCTGTGACCAGGACAGCAAGTATTTGTGGTGACTCGAGAGCTATGGTATCAAGGGTAATGTCAGCATAACACCAGGTAAGATGAACCACATCCAACAGGAGTAACACAAGAGGAAGCTGTCTGAAAGGGATGTCCAGGTACTAACCTGGATTGTATCCAAAAAAAAAAAAAAAACAGCTGCCCAACTCACTACAGAAATAAATGCGCAACTCAACTCTCCTGTTTCCACCAAAACTGTTTATCGGGAGCTCCAAAGTGTCAATATTCATGGTCAGGCTGCTATAGCCAAACCTTTGGTCACTTGTGCCAATGCCAAAAGTCGGTTTCATTGGTGCCTACAGTGCAAATCTTGGGCTGTAGACAATGTGAAACATGTATTGTTCTCTGATGAGTCCACCTTCAGAGTTACAGTGTGGAGAAGCCCCAGATCCAGACTGTTGTGTGCCCAGACTGGTGGATCAGTGATGGTTTGGGCTGCAATATCATGACATTCACTACATGTGCTTGATGGGCGCATCACTGCCAAGGACACCGAACCATTTTGGAGGACCATGTGCACATAATAGTTTCAGCATGATAATGCACCAATACACACAGCAAGACTTGTGACAGAATGGCTTGAGCACGAAAGTAAAGTTGAACATCTCCCATGGCCTGCATAGTTACCAAATCTAAAAATTTTTGAGCCAGTTTGGGGTATTTTGGAGGATAAAATGTTTTCCTCCACCAGCATCACATAGTGGCCACTGTTCTGGAATCTGTCATTTCCAAGACAAATTGATGCTGTATTGGCTGCAAAAGGACAGCTACACCATACTAATAAGTGATTGTGGTGTTTCAGTTTCATTGTCAAATCCTGTAATTATGTATAAACTGTGTAAATAAATGTTTATTAAATATATATATATGAATATACCATGTTAGAATTTAACATGTACATAAGTAAATAGAGAAAATGTTATTTGTCTTGCTTAAATTGTGTGTTCATCTCATTTGCTGTCATAAAATGGTAGGAATAAGATCCACAACAAAAAAATAAAACAAAATAAAATATACAACACTTATTCTTGTCTCATGTTAATCCTACCACAGTTACCTGTGGACTACAGATTCCAGCCTTGTTAGATGGAGTTGCGGGACACACAGGAAGAGATTCCATTTTTTCCAAACTCTCCTTTTCACCAATGAGAAACTGAAACAGCTGCATCTAGATATCAAGATAAGACTGCAGATTAAAGAATGCACCAGAGATTAAAGATCTTTCAGAGAGACGACTGAAAGAACAACCAAATCTGAGGCCTACTGGCAGCACTCACCGCGGTTAGGGGCTCCTCAGGGTCCTCATTTATCCGAAGCTCCTTGAACATAATGAAGACGTCAATCAAGTCCACAGTATTTGTGCGTTTCAAAAAGCAGTCATACTCTTTTCGGATGAGGTCATAGTTTTGTGGAAGAGGGATATCGTTGTGGGATAGCTGGAGCTTATCCAGAAGGAAGTATTTCCAGGCAGCCAAGACTTCACTCAAAGCAACACCAAAGTCCCCATATTCCTGTCAGGAGCAGAGCAAACACAGGGACAAGCATATTACGCACAACCGGTCAACAGAAAATGTACAGATACAGAACAAAATGTATGATTCAAACTTGTGTGACTCATTCTTTTTCCTATTGCTACATGTATAAAGCTGAATTTTCATCAGCCATTACTCCAGTGTCACATGATCCTGATAAATTATTCTAATCTGGTATTTTGCAGCTCAATAAACCTTTCTTCTTATTATCAATGTTTAAAACAGTTGTGCTGCTTAATATTTTTATGGAAACTGATTTTTTTTTTTTTTTTTCCCCAGGACTCATCAATCTGTGATATAAATTCAAAAGAACAGCATTTATTCAACTCTTTTGTAACATTATAGATATCTTTACGTAACTTTTGATCAATGTAATGTATCCTTTCTGACTAAAAGTACTCATTTCTTTTTAAATCTTACTTGCCCCAAACGTTTGAACAGTAGTGTATGCATTTACAGACCTGGGAGATCCAAAATTTCGTGCTTGGTGACTTTAAAAATCATTAATTATTTGCAAAAAATAATAACCCAGATTCTCAAGATGTGGAATAAGTCTTTAAACAAAATTTCTAACAATGCAACATTACCTGCTTGTTGACCCCAGCCATAGCAAGTTGCAAGACCATCAGCATCCCATCAGCCCCTTGAATGGTGGTCCTCTCAGAGTCCAACACCCTGTGACATTCTCTCCTGAAGACCCTGGTCATTGTTCTCAGGCTTTCCTCCATAACCACCATTATTCAATCTTTACAAAATCTTCTACAGGGCCAGAAAATTGAGCAGGTCAGCAACAAAATGATTATGAGCAGACAGCAGAACATACATGCAACCCAGCCAGCATCACATATATCTTTCCAACTCTACCACTGAGCTAGAACAGAAAGTCCAAAGACATCAAGCAAATCACAATAATAGTCAGGAACAAGAGGAGCCCCTTTGCACTTTATTAGGAACAGAACCTTCAAACCTCTTATGTCAACTTACCAACACTGATATTTAGACGCGTCCTAGGTCTCTAACGTGAAACATATGGGAAAACAGACGCCAGTAAATGTAAGTTATTATAAACTGGTGCGCTGCCTGTAAATTTAAATCCACATGCCAGGACGCCTGGACCAATCACAGAGCGCGATGAGTTGGCCACGCCCCGCCAAACAGGAAGTCAAAAGCACAACGGAACAGTCCCGTTTTCTTTCAAACCGAGGTGCGTATCAGTGTTGATTGTTGACAAGAAAAGAAATAAAACTGGTGATGTGGAAGAATATGAGAGTTACATAAACACAGTTTATGAGTGCAGGGGCAGGACATTTCCCCTGGGCTATAAATCGGAGAGAATGAGAAGAGAAATCAACAAACACTCCTTTTACTCCTTACTGGCAATAAACTAAAGCATTAATCATTGCGTTTTACATTTATTTATATCGTTTGTGCATTTTTTAAGCATATCCACAATAATAAGAACAGTAAAACATTTAGCATGTACAAATGTATGATTATTTATAAGTTAATCAAATATAAATAAACTTGTGCAGGGGTAAAATTGCTATTTACAATAAATTACATAAAGACGTGCATTAATACATCTTTTACTTTTTCGAATGATGCAAAATTCTTTTCTGATATTTATATGGGCCTGCGTCACGATTGCGTCACTAACCTGGAAGAAAACAAACACGATCACGTGACCAGAAAGCGCGCTGAGAACAAGCAAGCCTCGCATGTGTCCTGTGCACGAGCTCACTCATTCGATCAGACGATCTTCATAAAGTTATCCCAGGTTTGTCGTATAAACTATAAAGCAATAATATTTATTTTCATGTGCATGAATCGGCTAGACTCGTTGCACATCAGTGTGATCTCTGATCTGACAGAAGTGTAACGTTAGTTTACTAACAACTTCGACAATGAAATGTATGGAGAGCGTAAAAAATAAATCGTTATGTATTAATTGTTACATAACATAAGGTGCAGTAGAGATTAAGTTCTAGAGTTTATTATTTTTGAAGATTTTTTTTTTTTTTTTTTTTTTGAATGAGTATCTACACAGCACACATTTCATCCTATTACAGCACATCAGATATAATACTTAATGTACTTTTGTTAACCGTTACGGCATTTTCATTTTGTTTTTCCCTTGTTACTTGTCATTTAGAAGGGAAAGTAACTCCTTTTCATCCAAATAAAGACTCTTTTGATGGAAGATGCCAGATGATACAGTTCGCTCTGCATCCTACACAGTGCCCTGCGAGGACTATGTACATGTAGTGGAGTTCAGTCCATATGACTGTGGCTCACCTGCGTCGCTCCTGGCGTATGGAGGAAATCAGTATGTGGTTGTGGGCACTTGTCGTTTTAAGGTAAGAACAGTGCTCTATAATCTATAACCTTCTCCTGGAGATCTACCTCACTAAAATCCATCTCCCCCACACCTGTCTATGATTTGAACATCGGTGAACTGGTTCAGGTGTATTTGATCACAGGTGAAACAAAACATCCTAAATAGTTTTCAAGATAACTAATCTCGAATACTATTTATGGTGGATAGTATGCGGATGCAAGGTGGACAAAAGCACAAGCAGTTTTACTGACAAAACATCCATGCTTACATGAAATTCGGGGGGGCTGTTTAGAACGGATTACTAACATACTGCAGTATACTCTTTAATTTTTTAAAGGCACAATATGTAGGATTTTTGTATTAAAATATCCAAAAACCACTAGAACAATGTTGTATATTTTATTGACTTGTGTACTTGCATTATCCTAAATGTTTCCAAGAATGTTTAAATCCAGAGAAATAAGCAATTTTAACCAGGACACAGACCCTGTCCGTGCGTCGCCAATCAATGACATTATACCCGCGTTAACCTTGATTTCCGGTTTTATTTTGTAGAAACCATGGAAACACCAAAGACGTTTTAATATATTATGTGTTTTATTAGACAGGTGATCAACTGTTTGGATACATTCATTGACAGAAAACTAATCATTGTTATATAGCTCAACACAGGAAGTCTTATTGTTTAAATCTCGTTTTCTTAATTTACAGCGAGCATCATGTTTTACCATGCCTAATATCGATCTAGCTTACTGCAGTGTGCAACAAGTGTCTCACAGTAGCCACCGACCGAACACACAGAGTAGTATTATAACAGCTTTCAACACACAAATGTATCTAATATGAGAAAACAGCGCTGCGTTACCCCACGTACGCATGACCGGAAGAAGCGGAAGCGGCGACTGCGGCATAATAAAAGCTCCACTGCTCTCGAGCCGTGTGTCGCGCTTGTCTCTTATTAGCAATCGCTCCAGCGGCCTCGTTCCGCTCCAACGGCTTTCAGCCACACCCTGCTTCATACTACAGTAATGTTAATAGATCTTTAATACATTAGCTCATCAATGAATATGATTTCTGCCCAAGTCTCGTTGGATTCTTTTCCACCGTCTGAAGACAACACCTCCCATTATTCCGCAAAATCAAGGTGTCATCAAGCTATGCCTTTGTTTTGAATAAGCGACCTCTAGTGGCAAAAAATACGGAGCCCCGGACATGACATGCAGGAAAAAAATAGTAGGCTAAATCGTGCGCATGATTTACTAATTCGTTCCCTCGATTTACTAAATCGTGCGCACAATTTAGTAAATCGAGGGAACGAATTAGTAAATCGTGCGCACGATTTTATTTTTTTTCTTGCATGTCATGTGCGGGGCTCCGTAAAAAAATTACATATTGCGTTTTTAAATGGTTTGTAAAACCAAGGCGTCAAGACTCCTTACTATGGTCCTGTTAACAAATTCAAAAAACTTTCCTAAAAGGATCACTTCCTACTGACCGCCATTTTGCAACCAATTATAAGTTGCATATCGAATGTAAATGTCATTATTTAATATTATATATATTATGTTTGAAATAAATGATTTACTCACCCTCAAGCCATCCTAGGTGTATATGACTATCTTCTTGGCTAGTTATTTGAATTTATAAAGTTTTAAATATGGATATTTTTCTTACAAAAACGCTTCGCTTCAGAAGGCCTTTAATAACCCCCTGGACTCATGGATTACTTTTTTATGGATGGATGCATTATTTTTGGCTTCAAAACGCAGGCCCTCATTCACAACCATTGTTAAGGATATTTCTAAATAAATCTCTGATTGTGTTCGTCTGAAAGAAGATAGTCATATACACCTAGGATGGCTTGAGGATGAGTAGATCATGGGATAATTTTAATTTTTGGGTGATCTATTCCTTTAAAAGCATTATATTGCTTTGTTCATTGATCACGCAAGAAATGAATGATCAATTTTAATACATTTATGGGAGTTATGGGGTATAGTATTGTATACTACATATTTTGGCAAAAGTAGTGGGTTGTCTAGAAAATTTAGACATTCAGAAATGTGCATAATAGCTGCATCCGAATATGCATACTTCCCTTCTCTATAGAAGGCAAAAAACAGTGTGAAAATAGTGTGTCCGAATTTACAGTATTCATAAAACAGTAGGCAAAATCAATTTACTATCATATTAGGCTACAGGATAGGATTTGTGAATGGCAGTGAAGCCATGCTGTAGGTCACATAACGTTTGTAGTACATCTGGATTGCATTCAAACTAAAGACATTCATATTACATAAAATATACTTTTAACTGTGGCAAAGTAAGTGCTTATTCAAACGAAGTACCTTCTCAGAGAGTATGCATTTGCAGATGCAGCCAAAGTACATAGTACGCATCTAAAGAAATAGTATACTGTTCCATATCGATCTATAAAAGAAAACAATGACATTTTTACCAGGATTGTGCCTATCCAACAGATTGTCTTGTCTGTGTGTCAGCATTTGAGTGATGGTGCATTAAAGTGATGAAGCCTAGTGATTTGTATTTGTGCAGGAGGAAGACACAGAAGTCGAGGGTGTAGAATTCACCTCTTTGCAAGTGTTCATGCACGGAGTACGTGTGGATGCCATCGCATGGAGCCCTGAAACCTGTCTGGACAAGCTCCCTCTGGTCATCAGGTACGGCTTTGAACATGTACTGCTTTTTTATGCAGGGGTGAAACCGAATGAAACTGATGGATTATAATGTGACATTGTGTTTGTAATAGAAGATGTGGAATTATGATGATCTATGGAAGGAGCACAGGTCTTGATGCCAGACACCATACAGTTAATCTACAGCCGGGTTTTCCTTCACTTCATTAGAGGCTCAGACACAGCATATGATAATTGATTTATTTTACCGCACAAATCCTGATATTCTTTTAAATGTTAGATAAATATGCTTTCTCTGTATTGCACTATTGAATTTCCCTTCCTAATTGATGTCTGAGTCAATTGCGATATTTGAGAGTTGAGATATTTTACCACACATGCACAAACATACTCATTTTTGTTCAAATAAATGTGCTTTCTCAGAATATGTTTTTATCACTGAGAGACCCATTTTCCAGGGGTCAATTCATTACCAAGATTTGTATGTTCATGTCAAGCAGTGGAAAGTGTCTGTCACAGCTATAGTTTGATCTGGTTTGTATCAAGAGTCTAATAAGATGTTGTCAGTCTGACATATTCTTCCTTAAGCTGTGAACTTGGGAGTGTTCTGCTCCCGGTGGGGAAGTTTCCTGTAGCTTTAGCAGCATGGGAAGGGCAGAGTTATTTCCTGGCCATGCTGTGGTCAGGGCGGAAGGTGTAGCATGCTTAACTGTGTGCGCTGCCCCTTGTTTGGGTTTATTTTCTTCTTCACTGTAGGTGTACCTCTTGGGAACGGCGTACTAGAGATCTTATTAAGGTTTCCTGGGCGTGTGGGTTGACACCGAGTCAGAGGTTATTGACAGGTTGACTGGTTGCCTGCTGGTACTGCTGGCATGGAAATGATTGGTACCGTTGTGATGTTACGCCATCTGCGCAGCAATCTAGCCAAAAACAACTCACAAATGAACATGTTGATAGAGCTTTGTGATTGTAATTGGACCTTTTGTGGCAAGAACTCGTGTGATTCTTATTTGTTAGAAGATGTAAGAAGATTTTGTGTCTGTGTGTGGTATAGTAACATTAAAATGTGCGTGCGATTCTCTAACTGAAAGTGTTTTTCTTGTCAGAGGTGAGTTAGTGTAATTGTGTGAATAATTGCTGCTGCTGATTAGTGGCAGAGATGTTTTATTAGGTTTGGTTGGATTTTGAACAGACAAATGTGAAAGTGGCGTGATGAAATTCTGACTTTAGTTGTTTGTCTTTAACATTTTTAATCTCTCCAGTGTTTTATCTTCTGACTGTGGTTTATTACACACCCACGAACATGATGCAGTGCTTTATTTTATCATTTTTTTTCTTCCCGTTTCAGGTTGTGCACCGCTGCGGCAGACAGAAAAATCAGGCTATGGACATCCGAACTCCAGAACAGCTGTGACGTAAAGGTAGCTCATTCATGTTGAATATACACAATTTATTCACAATAATTTTGCTGGTAATATAAAATTAAGTGATATGTCAATATCGAAATGATTTTAATGCGCTTTTAATTGGCTGTTAAACTTCAGTAAGAAAAATGGTGCTTAAGTTCCATGAATCAGGTCTGAATCGATTCAAATGAAAGGTCGGTTTAACTATCCATGAGCATCACCACTCAAAAAGTCTGAAAAATATCAATATATGATCAAGGCATTGACTGTACACCCATTCATCTGTATGGAAAAGTTTGTCTTTGTCCTCGGCTGACTTGTTCACTGTATGAATGTTGTATTCGAATTCTTTGATTTCTTGTGTTGCCTAGGTGATGGAAGGCCACACCAGCTACATTAATCATCTAGTGTTTGAGCCTGCAGAGGGAAAGCAAATAGCCTCTGTCAGCGATGACCACACTTGCAGGTTAGTTGCACTTTAGTCCGAGTGTATGAGTGTGAGAAAGCGAAAATATGTGTGTGTGTGTGTGAGTGTGTTCTGTTCTCTGTTAATGATGCAGAAAGTCTTGACCAAATTTCCACACTGAAACCCGACACTAAACACAACACGGCTTGCCGTTGCTTTGCGTAAGCGTCAACCGCCACTTGCTCGCACAGTTTTTCTAAGTAATTGGTTAAACGTGGAAATCCAATCAGTAGCCATGGCTTTTCCTCTCCACGGCCACAGTTAACGAGCTCCTTGAATGTGGCCCCACCAATCAGCCACTGAGGTAAGTGCGGTTTCTTGGCAGTCAGAGGTAATGTAAGAGAGCACTCCTGGAGTCTCGGGTCTTCCCTTTTGCGTCAGAACCATGTAACTGACACACCTGGATGTTGCAGCGCTGTGGCCTGCCACAACTCAATGGCCCGGCTTTAGTCTTCCCAGCTTGCAAACCTTAATGGCTTCAAGGTGGATGAGGACCAAGACAGTAGTTTTCCTTCTAGACATCCAAATTTCAGCAACTGGATCCTTTATGGAGACCTTGCCATGACAGTTTTATGGTATACGTCTTAAAGTTTGGAAGGTGTAACTATGCTTTCTCAACATGGTCAGGTGATTTTGCCATTTCTGTGCCATTGGCTTAAAGATATTACATCCTTTTAATATTAACCATCATCTTCCCCATCAGCAAGCTTGAAGCTCTGCTCTAAATCCAGTACATTTCTTGATGCACGCAGCGCCAGTGTCAGCATATGACCCCATGTCAGCACTGACCCATTGCGTTGCGATAATGTTTTCATACACTCATCATAGCGGTGGTGCGTCATTGAGAATAAGAGTGCTCTGGGTCCATCGCTCTCCTCGCAGCTGTTTTATTGATGTTGGTGGAGCTTCAGGCTGTGATGAAAGGAGGAATCGCTGATCTTTATCACAGTCGGGGTGAGACTGTTTCAGTTTGCAGCTTCGGCAATAATGGGCTTCTTCTCTGCTGGATCCTGGATGTACTGAAATCCCTTTTGTAATCCCTAACACCCCTAAGACTGGCTCAGTTAGACTCGGCTTATTATTTTGATTAAATAATAACCATTTCTTATGAATAAATCATGGCCCACCCGACAGCACAGTAAGGTGCAAACCACTGCAGTTACCATATATTACTAATCCTGAACTGCCAGCTCGAATGAGAGATTTGATATCATGATTTGAGATTTGGTGTTTCGTTGTGGTCTTGCTCATAAGGAAAACAGCCAAATGTTACCCATTGTGCCCTCCAAAACCATACTTAACACATGCCCGTCAGAATTTAGATGCAGATATTTGATATATGTTGCTTTGGTCAGTAGATTTTGTGTCAGAGATAGTGCGTTTGGTGGGAGAGGAGAGGGGCCACTGAAGGGATCGAAGCAGGAAACATCCGCCATAAGCCTCAGTCTCCCTCTCCTGTGGAGCCAGAGAAAACAGTAGAGCGCTCCATCTGCAGAAAGATTTAAATTCTGTCACGTTGAGAAAATATGGGACGCAGGAGGAACAGCGAGGTGGAACAAGAGAAAGATCAGGTTAATGTTAGAGAAAGAGTGAACCTTTTCCAGTCAGGCCACACAAACTGTGCTTTTGATACAAATGTGGCTTTCAGCTGGAATGTTTTTGCGTGCATGACACCTTTTCACCTTTTCTATTCAGCAGCATAAGTTTGGGATGCTGGTCACCAGAATGGGATGCTAGTATGGTGGTGTCCATACAATGGTTCTTAACTTGCTTATCCAGCAAGCCTCAGTTGGTCTGCAGCCTTATCAGAAAGCATGGAAATTCATCGTGTTCTTTCACATAGGTATTTAAGCTTTATCTTTCCTGCCTTTTAAGATATTGCCATTGAGGGTTAATTAACCACCTCAATCTTAGAATCGAGCAGTTTCAGATCTCCTCTAGTGTTACGCAATTCTCTGTGTGTGTGCCGAGGAAAGAGTGCAACTTGTTTCCTTTGATAACTGTTGGGAGTGCAGGTAACACAAGGAAATGCTGAGTTGACAGAGTTCACTGTAGGAGAATAGGGCATACCTGCAGTTCTAGAGTATGAGAAGTAATGCAAGGAGTGTTCTGTTGTATAGAAAAGTGGTTTGATCCAAAATAGAACATCATAAGTAACTAATTTGAAACTTAGGTAGCAACTCCACTTGACACTCGAATAGCACTGTGCATAATCGGCACAGGAGATTTGACTACAAATTGAGTCTAATAGTGCAGCGCAGGGAGTTCCAGTCCTGCTCCTAGAGGGTCACCTTACAGGTGTGTTGGCGCAGGCTGGAGTTAAACTCTGCAGGAAGATGGTCATCCAGGTTTGGACAAACCCGCAATAGAGTTTGGCTTTACTATGCTGCAAAACTGATTACCCAATATTTCTCATCTAAGGATACATTTGATGCTGTCTTAAAATTTGACTGACAAAAGGTACCTCGGAAGGCAGCAACATGTTGCTGCTTACGGTTTTGAACCACCTTCCAAAGGTGCGTGTGATGCCATAAAAGACTGTCTATACTGTCAGAAGAAATGTGCAAAAATGGTACCTTTAGAGGTGCAACAACTTGTTACTGGGGCAGTACCATCAAAGAGCTATGTTTGTACCTTCTATACCCCAAAAGGGTGCATATTAGTACTTTAGAATATGTACCCTAAAGCAGTGGTTCCCAACCATGTTCCTGGAGGCCCCCCAACAGTGCATATTTGCATTCCTTTGTCTGACACACCCAATTCAGATCTTGGAGTCGCTATAATGAGCTGATGACCTGAATCAGATGTGTTTAATTGAGGAAACATGCAAAATGTGCAGTGCTTGGGGGCCTCCAGGAACATGGTTGGGAACCATTGCCCTAAAGGTATGCACTCTTATGGTACTACTATGAACCAGCTCACTAGGTTTTGAAACTAAGCCAGTATATTCTATAAAGTGAGTCTGGTGATGATGGCTGTTTTTGGGTTAGTTTTGTCCACCAGTTTCTGTGTGAGGTTTTAAACTTTTCATTCCCTTCATGATTGATAAACTATACTAAACCACAAAAAAGTCTCATTTTGGCTGCCGAGAACACCTGAATGTAAACAAAACTATTAACACTGTTGTTTTAAACGGTCAGGTCAGAACTGTTATTCATATCATATTTGACAAGGAATTAGCCCCTGACCTGGTCACCACCATAAATGTTTGTTTCAACAGTTCTTAACTCAATTTCAGCATTTCTCACCCCTACCCCATCCTAAAAATCACATTGCATGCTCAGCTCAGCTTCCCGGTTGTGCAGTGTGGGAAAACACAGACAAGCCAGACAGACCCTCCCCTTGTTTTCCCTCTTAGATCTTCCGTGACTTCAAACACTTCCATCTCTTTCAACTCGGATTGTACATGGCTGTTGCGTGTTATCCCACAATGCTGCGTCAGTCATTGAAGAGCCTTACGCAATAGCAGTAGCACATTGTCTGTGATGCTTCCCACTTTTTTGTGTGCTTAGTGTCTTAATCCTCATTTGGCATTGTCAGGGTTGTAGAGAGCTGACTTTTCGCCTTCTTGAATACCCTGGCAGTTGTCAGGGCTGGCGGTTTTGCGTGCAATTGAACTCTTGCTTGGCGAGGGGTTCTGAGTAAAGGGGTTTTAACCATGTTTGTGTGGTGTGGTCTGAAACCTCACTCAAAGGAGCTTGATCAGAGCAGAGATGCCCCAGACGAGGGGAGACAGTTCAGGAGTTCCTGGCAAATGTGTTGGACAGAGCTTAGGTGCTTACAAAGACCCCTGTCTGGGAGCTGTTGAGCATGAGGCATGTCCTCCAAGTACCGCCCAGCTGAAGATATTAATCTGCCCAACTGCACGGTTGACATTCAGACAGGCTTTGGAGTGCTTTTGGCCTTCATTTGATGAAGACTTCTCAATGACCTCATCAACCAAGCGGTTGTGCGTCTTTCCTATTAATGGAAGGCTTCTTTTTTTTTTTCCCCCTCTCTTTCTCTTCCCCCCACGCTTTCCCAGAAAACCTCCATAGTTTCAACTCATTTGAGGGAACTTGTGGTTCTCTTCACTCGGGCCTCTGTAATGTGGTAAACCCAAGATCTGATCTCCAGTAAAACCATCCAGAATCTGATCTCCAGTCTTCTCCATCCAAATGATTTATTGCGTCTGCTTGCAGGCCTCTTGCTGTATCTGTACTTGCCCTAGCTTGCCTTCACTAACTTCAAGAAGCAGATTTGGAGTGAAAGTCTTCTGTGCCTTGGAAGAAAAGACTGGGAGGTATTGGCAGTCCTGCTTCTCAGTGGAACTCCAGGTCAGCTGCAGGCAAGGGTTCCTGTAGTTCAAAATGGTGCTAGCAACTCCAAGGTCATAGGTTTGATTCCCAAGGAACACAGTTACTGATAAAATGTACACCTTGATTGAAGCCCTGAAATGATAGTGTATCACTACTGTCTACTCATCTATAGGTTGAAATCTTGCCGAAATCCACATCTATTGAAGTTGTATTCAGACTCTGTAGTCTTCAGTCATCCTGTTGTTTTATTGTAGGTTAGTGGTTTGTGGTCTTTCGTTGGCAGGAAGTTATTTTTAGCATCTGTCTTTTTTTTTTCTGTGTGCCTAATTGAGCTCTTATTGGGATTATGCTGCTTTTGATTAGTGTCCTGTTTCTGACAGCTCTTTTTTTAGTTTGTGCGTGCCTTTGAAAGGGTAAGAACCAAGAACACATGAGGACAGGGCTGATGTAATAACCCATTTATGACCTCAGTCTTTTTTCCTGTTGCTGGCTTATTTCCTCTGTTAATGTGACCTCCAACTTTATTGCACCGCTTATAATTTGGATTAAATTGTGAATTTCTTAAAGTCCTCATGAAATCAAAATTGTCCCTATCTACTTTGTTAGCGGACATTACTAGTCTTGTGGCGAATTAATCCGAGCAAATTAATACACAGAAAAAAATGTGTTTGTCGTGGTAATCTTTAATCAAAATCTATAAAAATTTGCTTCCGCTCTGGAATGGCGTTCCTTCTCTGAGGACATCAGTTTGACGGTTTGGGTTGAATATCCTTAACCACTCCCCTCCAACCGTCAGTCTGCTATGAGTGAGTTTCTGCTATATTCCGTTTCACTTGGAAATATGTCACAACACTAAAGTAAAGTCGGTTTCAACTTCCTGTTCACGGAGACTTTAACACCGGAAACTAAAATGGGGAAAAAACGAAAAAGAACGTCCACATAGTTAAAAGTGCACATGGCTTGTTTCACTCCATAGTAGATTTTCTAGAGACTTTATCCCTGTTTTTCATGTAAAATTTAACCTACACAATGTTTTGATCAAAGTATTATCTTTTGGCCATCATTCAGCATAGATTTTGTGGTTAAATTATGTTCACATAAATCATCTCTGCATTATTGTATTTTCCTGAAGATTATATTGTTGCTTTCCTTCCTGAAGAGTGTGGGATCTTGATGGTAATGAAACCACTTCATTCAGACTGCGTTCCCCTGGTGTAAGCGTCTGTTGGCACCCCGAGGACATCTGTAAGGTCAGTAACAGAAGTCTGACAAAGAACTAATGTGTAATTTTATTTCATAACATTCACTCTTTCAATGTAATTTTGAGTTCCAGATTGTCAGTGTGGTTTCAGACTTAAGGATCCCACTACCAAAATAAATCAATACATCTTTGTTTGATACAGTTGATGGTGGCAGAGAAGAAAGGCACTATACGGTTCTATGATCTTGTTACACAACATGCCATTCTGTCTCTGGACAGCGGGCAGATGCCGCTCATGTCAGCTGACTGGTGTCTCACAAACACTATTAAGGTTGGAGCTGTGGTGGCCAATGATTGGGTGATCTGGGACATTACCCGCTCCAGGTAAACACAACTTTGTTTCTGTGGTCAACGTCATCGTTAATGGTTTGTTATGTTTGTGCAGTGAGTTGCTTTTAAAGCAGAAATGTTTTGTGTGGTCAGCATGACCCAGGCATATTGTCTGCTGTCTCCCCTGTTCTACTTAATTTAGTTTATCTTTCTGAGAATCAAGATTTTGTCCATAATTTGCAAAACACATCAACTTAGCTAGAGAAAGATACCTGCGTCAAATAAAAAGGCAAATGTAGAGAATCAAGCCTTAAAACCTTTTATAGTCTTACATGAACTCCTCCACACTAAATCACCATAACGACATTCAAATGAGCAGTTATGCTGACCATGATGTAATGTGGGAGTGAATTAAACTGTCTGTAAATGATACTGATGTGTTTTGCCTGTAGTTATCCACTTGAGAAGAGGCCAGCTCATGTTGGCAAGGCTAGGCATTTCAGGTAAATTTTTACTATAGATCAAATCATTCATTATTTGTTGGACTGCGTTCATGACTATAATGCTGGTGGCCTCTCTTCTACAGATGGTCAAGGGCAAATGAGAATCTTTTCGCTACCACAGGCTATCCAGGAAAAATAAACAGTCAGTTATTGGTGCATCATCTGGGCCATCCACAGGTTTGTAAAATGACGTACTTGTCTGTTTATGTGTTACCTACCTACCTCAAGCCTCATGGTACACAATTGTCATTGCAGCCTGTGATGATTGGTTCAGCGTCTGTGGGGGCTGGTCTAAGCTGGCATAGGACACTGCCTCTTTGTGTTGTCGGTGGGGACCGAAAGCTGTTCTTCTGGATGACAGAGATGTAACCTGGATAGAATTCAACTGGAGAGTGTTGCTGTTTTCCTTTTTCAATAAATAAAGTCATATTTTTCATGTGCTGTCACTGTACTTACTCCACTGTGTCTTATTTTATAGGTCACTTGGGTTAGAACTCAGACTAACAATTGTGGGAAACAAGACACTTTTCTCTCTCCCTAATTTTTTTCCCTGTTTCTGCGAAGCATTGTATCAGTGTTTTTGGTGTGGTGTTCTGCCAAGATGGCTTAAAGTTGAGCCAAAGGTCGCCAAACGGCAGGAGCTGGCAGTTTTCATTGCAGAACGGTTGAGTGTGAGAAAAAAACTCTGTACAGGTGCTCATATAGACCGTCTCATTGACTCCACCAGGATAATAATCTGCAGTCCCATTCCTAACACTACAGGGGAACTTCCTCCACTCGACTGTGACGCATGTGTGGTGGGGGAGACAGACGCAATGCTATTTGTGCTTCAACAGTTGAACCCTGAAGATGAAGACAAGCATGGGAAACTAAAGTGCAAGGGGAACACAAGGCGATGTGAGCTATGTTTTTTCCAAGAAAAGCACAGGAGACTCTCAAAGGGGGGAACAAGGGTTCTCTCAGGTCAATTGTGCTATGCACAGTTGTGTGGGCAGGAAGGTGTGAGGCCAAAAGGTAGAAAAGTTGGGTCAATAAGAAATAAGAACATCCACAATCTTAAAAAAAAAAAAAGGTTCAAACATGTACTAAGTTTTTACAAGTATGCTCTCTATATCTGACAATAAATGCAAAGTTCTGTCATGAAAGTCTAGATGGCACAGGCTGATGGGTCCTTTAACTCAATATGCTTGCAGTCACATCATT
The DNA here is from genome assembly GCF_019924925.1 of Ctenopharyngodon idella. Lineage (NCBI taxonomy): Eukaryota > Metazoa > Chordata > Actinopteri > Cypriniformes > Xenocyprididae > Ctenopharyngodon > Ctenopharyngodon idella. Next base: position 7,412,352 of record NC_067223.1, on the reverse strand, counting down.
CTCTATAGGGGCTTTTGCACCGAATAGTTCTAGGAACCCAGTTATAGTTCCCCAGAAACAAATTTTTTCCCTGAGCCATGTTCCTGGTTGCATTCGGACCGGCAATAGGACCCCTGAAGCGTCCGACAGCGCCGTCTTTAAGCGTGGCATTTACAAATGCTAAAAACAGCCATCGCTGTTTTCCATGTTCGTGAAGTAAATGTATACACAGCTTTTAAAAATTTCCAGGTGTGGTGTTTGACCAATCAACGTACACTTGCTGTACATCACTGATCCTATAGTGCTGGTTTAGAGCCTACTCTGAAGTAGGAGCTAATTAACAAAAGGGGTTCCTAGAACTAAAATGGCAAAATCTGGGTACTTCAGCCAATAGTTCTAGGAATTATGGAAAGTTTCCTCTGGTGCGAAAGCCACTTATAGGACAATGAGCCCCTTGCTGTAGCAGTTGCAGTGTGTTTTCAGAAACCCTCCACCTTCCCCAGCTCCACTTGTGTATAAATCTGCTATGGGTAATTCATGTATGCTATATTGTACAGCAGCAGCATGTCTTGCTCACAGCAGCGTGTCCTGTATGTATTGGTAGTAACAAGTCTGTACTTTCTCTGCAGCAGCAGCATAGCAGATCTATTCTGCCAAGACAATATCAACATTATCATATTCGTTACCATGCCAAACACTCTGAGAGTTGTCATGACAAAACTTACTATTTTAAGAAACTTGATGACAATCACAAGGGGATGCAGGGGTCCTTTATGATATAATTTCCATGACTAGCAAATTGAAGCACTTTTGTTAAACATTTTTTTCTAAGAAATGATACAGTAAAATATGACAACTTCTTTTCAAGAATTTCATTCTTTTAATGAGAATTTTAATGGAAATTAGTTGGTCAAGAAGTGCAGCAACCCTGGAGAAGTTTCCCTGCAGTTCCTGAGACTTTTGCATGGGCTCCATTTGTAACAGTAGGTCATATTGTGCCTAGGTGTTAAGGTGTGATTGAAACGGGTGCATACAGAAGTAGGGAGAACTGAACCTACACTCTTTCAGGCCCGAAAGACAAGCCTGTATGATTCTTGGAGCCCAGAAGCACACCACCATCCGCAATCATAACATGCTACTGCTCTCCTGGTCTGCTGGTTTTGTTTGAATAAGTTCAATGTGGTCTGAAACGAGGCTTTGGTAGCGCTGAACGTGGCTGGTGCTGGACCAGCTGCATATAGCTTGGAGAAATCAATGTCAGCCTCTTCCACATACTCTCACACAAGGGACACTATTCCAAAAGATACAATAATTTTCTGAAAGAGAATTGAGAAACTGAAAGGATTTTTAGGGAATATGATACAGTAAATGATTACCTTCCAAAAATCTATTTTGAATTATCAATATTTCTTTGGGCATGATTGTAACCCAAGACTGCCATCTGGTGGCTGGGCTCATTACAGTTGGTAGTGAGGGCTGTGCCAGAGTTCTGTGAAAATCCCTTTTTATTCTAAATCAGTGCATGATTAGAGTATGCATCATATAGGAAAGGATCTGTTTTTTATTTGGAATATTTCAGTCATCCAGTGTCAGCCTGCTAGGAAAGATGGCACAACAGAGGCAGTGTTGTGATGGAGTACGCTTAGGCATTTCTTCCAGCAGATGCTCTCTGTCATTAAGAATAAAGCCTACGCAAGCCCTCCTTCAAAGGCTTAATGCCTTAAGCCTTCAAAGTTGGCGAGTAGTTTTAATGACTAAAAAAATCACCATGATCAAAGCAGCTCCAACCAGGTTGAGAGCTTCCGCATGGCTCAGAGGCATAATCCTATTCACTACTTAAGACAAAGCAAAAAGAACAAAAGGAAGGAGTGCTCTTTTTGATTCCAGGAGATAATGTATTTTCATGAGGGCTCTCCTGGATAAAATCTTTTTAGGACCGATATTTGTGGTTGCACTTTATTTCACAGTATGACCAATGGCTGAAAAGTAATTGAACAGTGATGTAGACCTACCTATGGTGGGAATAGTAAAGAATGTGACAATTCTGTTTCCGGTTCCTCTTAACGATTTCAGTTCTTTAGCTGTTACTAAACAAAAAATTACATCATTCACATTGCTTCATGGGAGTGGGTGTGCTAAACAGTTATTTTTGTGCAATTTGTTGTCACAGTAGGCCTACTCTGATTGGTGGACTATACACCGATCAGGCATAACATGACCACTGACAGGTGAAGTGAATAACACTGATTATCTCTTCATCACGGCACCTGTTAGTGGGTGGGATATATTAGGCAGCAAATGAACATTTTGTCCTTAAAGTTGATGTGTTAGAAGCAGGAAAAATGGGCAAGCGTGAGGATTTGAGCGAGTTTGACAAGGGCCAAATTGTGATGGCTGGACGACTGGGTCAGAGCATCTCCAAAACTGCATCTCTTGTGGGGTGTTCCCAGTCTGCAGTGGTCAGTATGTATCAAAAGCGGTCCAAGGAAGGAACAGTGGTGAACCGGCGACAGGGTCATGGGCGGCCAAGGTTAATTGATGCACGTGGGGAGCAAAGGCTGGCCCGTGTGGTCCGATCCAACAGACGAGCTACTGTAGCTCAAATTCCTCAAGAATTTATTGCTGGTTCTGATAGAAAGGTGTCAGAATACACAGTGCATCGCGGTTTGTTGCGTATGGGGCTGCACAGCCACAGACCATTCAGGGTGCCCATGCTGACCCCTGTCCACTGCTGAAAGCGCCAACAGTGGATATGTGAGCATCAGAACTGGACCACGGAGCAATGGAAGAAGGAATGGTTTGAGGAGCACAACAACGAGTTTGAGGTGTTGACTTGGCCTCCAAATTCCCCAGATCTCAATTCAATCGAGCATCTGTGGGATGTGCTGAACAAACTAGTCCGATCCATGGAGGTCCCACCTCGGAACTTACAGGACTTAAAGGATCTGCTGCTAACATCTTGGTGCCAGATACCACAGCACACCTTCAGGGGTCTAGCGGAGTCCATACCTTGACGGGTCAGGGCTGTTTTGGCAGCAAAAGGTGGAGCAACACAATAGTAGGAAGGTGGTCATAATGTTATGCCTGATCGGTGTATATAGAGCTTTTGCAAGTCAGTATTTTGGTACATACCAAAATACATGGTTAGTGTATTTTTTTTTTTTTTTCTTTTCAAAAAATTGAAAATAGGTGTGCACATCCAAATCCCAGATTTGGGCTTAGGTGCAGGACAGTTAGCGTTCAAAATCAATTCCCCTACGGAGAAAATAAATGGAATTGTTACTTCCAGAACCCGTTTGTTGCATTCTACAATGCCCATTATATTACCAAATAGAACTGTTCTGATGTGACGTGATAAGCATTTAGGATTTGTGGGAAGAATTTCACTGGAACCATTAGTGGTTATCGTATTGCTATGGTAATGCACATTTGTTTAGTAATAGATTTGGATCCAAGCTATGGTTTTCAGAGGGATTTGTGGGCTGAGTTGAGCGCCGTGTAAAATGAGATACGAGAGACGATTAAGTGTTTGAATTTGGTTTATGAAAGCAGATGTCTGCTCCTCTCCTCTCTCCCACATTTATTACATTATTTGCCTGACAAACTCTCTCTCTCTGATTCATTTTATTCAGCATGTTCAAGGCAAACAAAGGTCAGCCAGCTGATAGAACCTCATTTACCCCTGAACTCAATGAATTCCAGGACAGAGTGACCTGGTTGCTCGTTTTGTGGTTTCTTCTAGAAGATGATTTGGCCTGCTTGGGCCAATGGGGAGGAATATGCTGTGACCTGGTAGCCTAATCTTTTAGTGTGAATGGAACAGTTGCGTAGTTGTTCCAACCTACAAACCACAAGCTGTCAATCTGTTAAAAGTTGGGCTAATCCATGGTCTCTTTTCCTGCTGGAGCCAAAGCAAGAAAGCTGATTCATTTATGATCATACTATCAAGATTTGTTGTTTTTATATATATAATATATATATATATATATATATATATATATATATATATATATATATATTAGTTTCAGAGGGTGTGCAGCTGAAAGATGAATTTTGTGGAAATTGATGAGTAACTGTCTTTCCCTCAGTAACATCTGCATTTGATCTGTTTTTACTGAACTGGAAAACTGTGGCATGAGGTTTGACAGTTTGTCAAAGCATTTCTCTCTCACCTCTTTATATTTACCACAGTTAAGGAGAAAGTGTGTCTCTGTCTCAACCTCACCAGTGTCACAGTAAGCACAGACCCGTACTTCCTTTGGCAGCCATGTCTGTGTCTGCCTTTTTCTAATGCCAGACTTTGATCGATTGGTGAGATATTTTAGAGATTGTCCTTTCTGTTTATGGCCTGATAACATTCCACTTTTTTTTTTTTTCTTTCATTTTAAAACATGAGTCTTTTCTTTCTTGGGTTTTAAGGGCTTCATGTTGTAGGGGGAATTTTTGAGGGATAATTTTTGAATATGTATGAGAGCATGTGCCTAGTTTGGCCTGGCATGTGTTTCTACAGAATTCAGCATGCAGGGACTCTTGTGAGGTATTTTTCCCATCTCTTTTTCATTTAATGTAGCAATTAAAAGACTTCTGGTCTTGTCAAAACATATTGCATATACACATTACACTACTGCAGCAGTAGTCAAAATAAAGATATTTATTATTTTTGTAAACCAAACTGTCCATTACATCCATAACAAGGTGATACTGACACATATACACATTTCAACTCCAGGCCTCATGTACTCATATTCATGGTTTCCTTAAATGGGTAGTTGTTATTGATGATAGATCTCCCACTGTGGTTTATTTCTGTCCCAGTCTCTCCAGAGCTTTATGTAAAATCTTCAGGTCATCCCTCATTTGCCCTAAAGCATTCTGGATTTTAGAAGGCTCATCTAGGACCTCCATGCTGCCAGTGTAGGGATCATATCTAATGGAAAAGGGTTTCTGGATTGTAGATGAATATTGCCTGAGGAAAGACAGCAACAGCAGTCAGTAATGATAACCTCAGTGAAGAGATCTACAGATCATCTGAAAAAAAAAAAAAAAAAAAAAAAAAAAACCCACCCACCTCAGCTTGTGTTTGGCGTCCTCAAAACTCTCGGACACAAAGTAAACAGGCTGATATGACTGGTCCTGGTATGGCTGGACTGCAGTCTCAGCTGGGTTGAATGACTTGTATTGGGGCTCATTAGAAAGGGCGTACTGGAAAAAGACAATTCATTATCCGTTTAATTTTCAAATAAATGCTGTTCTTTAAACTTTCTATTCATCAAAGAAACAATGCATCATGGTTTTCCACAAAAACATTAAGCAACATGACTGTTTTCAACATTGATAATAATAAGAAATGTTTCTTGAGCACCAAATCAGCATATCAGAATGATTTCTGAAGGATCATGTGACACTGAAGACTGGAGTAATGATGCTGAAAATTTAGCTTTGCCATCACAGGAATAAATTACATTTTAAATTGTATTAAAATTGAAAACAGTTACTTTATTTACTGTAATAATATTTCACAATATTACTGTTTTTACTGTATTTTGGTGAACATAAACGACTATATACAGTGCCACTTGAAAGTTTGTGAACCCCTTGCAGAATCTGTGAAAATGTGAAAAATTTTAACAAAATAAAAGAGATCATACAAAATGCATGTTATTTTTTATTTAGTACTGTCCTGATTAAGATATTTTACATAAAAGATGTTTACATATAATTCACAAGACAAAAAAATAGCTGAATTTATTAAAATGACCCCATTCAAAAGTTTGTGAACCATTGATTTCTAATACTGTGTGTTGTTACCTGGATGATCCACGACTGTTTTTTTTTGTTGTTGTTTTGTGATGGTTGTTCATGAGTCACTTGTTTGTTCTGAACAGTTAAACTGAGCTCTGTTCTTCAGAAAAATCCTCCAGGTCCTGCAGATTCTTCAGTTTTCAAGGATTTTTTGCATATTTGAACCCTTTCCAGCAGTGACTGAATGATTTTGAGATCCATCTTTTCACACTGAGGACAACTGAGGGACTCAAACACAACTATTAAAAAAGGTTTAAACATTCACTGATGCTCCAGAAGGAAACACGATGCATTAAGAGCCAGGGGGTGAAAACTTTTTGAATTTGAAGATCAAGGTAAATTGTACTTAATTTGTCTCCGGGAAACATGTAGGTATCTTCTGTTGCTTCCAAAGGGCAGTACTAAATGAAGAAAATTGATATTTAAACAAAATAAGAAAAAATTGGACATCTTCATCCTGTTCAAAAGTTTTCACCCCCTGACTCTTAATGCATCGTGTTTCCTTCTGGAGCATCAGTGAATGTTTGAACCTTTTTTAATAGTTGTGTTTGAGTCCCTTAATTGTCCTCAGTGTGAAAAAATGGATCTCAAAATCATACAGTCACTGCTGGAAAGGGTTCAAATATGCAAAATATGCTGGAAATCTGAAGAATCTGAAGGACCTGGAGGATTTTTCTGAAGAACAGAGCTCAGTTTAAGTGCTCAGGACAAACAAGGGACTCATGAACAACCATCACAAAACAAAAAAAACAGTCGTGGATCATCCAGGTAACAACACAGTATTAGGAATCAGTGGTTCACAAACTTTTGAATGGGGTCATTTTAATAATTTCAGCTATTTTTTGTCTTGTGGATTATATGTAAACATCTTTTATGTAAAATATCTTAATCAGGACAGTACTAAATAAAAAATCTCTTTTATTTTGTTAAAATTTTTCACATTTTCACAGATTCTGCAAGGGGTTCACAAACTTTCAAGTGGCACTGTATATAGTGGTTTTGCAAGTCAGTGTCGTAATAAGTGCATTAAGCAGGTGTCTTCAAGAGTAAACAAACAAACAAATAAATTTTTGTCTTACCAAAAGTTCTCCATAGGAGGACAGAAGTCCAGCCCCATAGGCCTTTACGGTTCCATTTTGCTTGCAGAGGCCAAACTCCACTGTAAACCAGTACAGCTGTGTGAAATTCAGAGAAATTTAGTCTTTTGTTAGGCTACTACACATAAAAACATGTACAGGACATACATGATGCATACTGAATATAAAATTGTTAATATAAATGGTTGGCTTTGAGATTTCATTCAAGGACAGAATCGTTATAGATAATGGCCTTTTAACCAGTTCTTGAATTTGTCATTTGAATGAAGCAACACAAGGGGGCGCTAAAGACTTGCTTTAACACACAATTCTCCCACTGAATATCTCCATGTACTCACTGTGGACAGTTTCTCAATATCCTCATCTGATGCTCCAAGTGAGGCAAGGCCAATCTCCTGCAAGGTAAAACATTCAGTGTCAAATACAAATTGTTATTTAATATTAAGAGGCTGAAGATTCAAATAAGGCCTTTCTGTATTAAATTAACTTGCATTGTGAATGGCATTATAATATCCAGGTTCATGCATTTTCTATTTTGACTTTGTTTTGTATTATGTATGTTATGAAATGATTTGTTATATAGTATGGACATTTCACCTGTGAAAACTGAGCAAATTCTTTGTCGGCAAGCATGGGGATATGTCCAAGTAGCTCATGGCAGCAGTCACTGTTGATATTAAAATTGAGTTAGTTTTTGTTTTTGGGGTCTTCTAGAAAAGTTTTTTCATGCTTGAATGTTTAAAAAACATAATTTTTCACATATTTTACATTGTTGCAGCACCTCTCTTCCCAGTCTGTCAGTAACTCTCTGTTTAGTTCCGGTCTCTATGAAGCCCCTCCTTCTGAAAAGCACAATGTGCTCTGATTGGTCGACTGGACCAGTGTGATTGGTCAACCGCTTCAAGAGTGTTTCAGAAATGTCACGCCCCTTACAATAACTGTAAGTTTCAACACACATAAAACTCAACCAGGCCTCCTCCCTTTCTTTCTGTGTCTGCCTTTGGCGGAATATTGTGAAATGGGGAATATTGTGACGTCAAGGCATTTCAGGGTGTTCAGAAACAGTGTTTACTGATATAGAGAATAACTCCCTTTGACTTTGTGCTGACTTTGCAGACATTTTTCATGCTCAGACAGCAACATTACGCAGTAAAGAAAGTTGAAAATTTAAAAAAGCATAATAGGTCCTCTATAAAGAGGTTTGCAAAATGTGTCACTGTACGTACGGTTCAGGGGAATGCATGGGAGCTGAAGGGTGACGAATGTACTGGGTACACTGGAACACCCGGAATGCTAGACTGGCTAGGAAGTCCCGAGCAGAGAGCAGCCCTGCCACTGGCCGCAACTGAAACCCTGTCCTCTCTAAACAAAAGCACACACAGACACAGAACATGGTTAAAATCCATGTAAATTGCAGTTTTGCAACTTTTTGCACACAGAAATTAAATAAGCAGACATGTTTACCTTTAAGAAAAGCAGACACCTCTCCAAGCTGAGGGATCTTGTCTTCCCCATACAAACATTCGCTCTCCAGCTGGCCCAGGGCTTCTAGAAACTGTCTGCAGGCGTGACTAGGGTACAGACTGCTCAGAGTCCTGTAGACCTCCCTCCTGCCTCATCACAAAAAGCGCTCTTTAATTTGATATACAAGTTGGAGTTGAAGAAATAATGACTGCAATAATTGGGAAAACCTACCAGGTTGCAGTCTCTTCTGGAGTGTAAACCACTACAGGTAAAGGGTCACCACTACAATGACAAAAGAAAGATTTTTTCCCCCCTCCTAAATTATATTTACATAGTTGATGATTGAAGTTCATGCAGTAATTATACATTTAGATATATTTTTGAGCAAAATAATGATTAGTTTGCAAAATGCACATTTTATAGTAATAATAGTAATAATAATTATTATTATTAAAGTTTATACATTAATTTATACATTATATAAATTATACATTTATAAAAGAATCTGATTAATTAGCACAATGCACATTTTACAATAATAATAATAATAATAATAATATTTTCAGATAAAAATTTCATATTCCTTACTGCTTATAGTTGAAAGCCAGTGCAGAAATTAATTCTCTTCGTTTTCTGTATTCTGGATCGCTGAATCCCTGAATAATACAATCATTCATATCACTGGTGTTACAGTTGATCTGAATAATGCACAAGCAGAACCAGGATTATAAAATCCTGATCGTAAATATTGTCCTGCTTTAAAAACAGCATCAGTTCACTTACAGGATGGTCCTGGTCCAGATCAGGGTCATATTTTGTTATCAGATGATTGCATTTGTCTAGGTCAGAAATCTTCTTTGGAAACCAAGGAACTATATGATAAAAAATAAAATAAAATACATAATTGACATAATTGAAAATTAATGTCTTCTGGTGTTATACGCAATATGGAACAGATAAATCACCTACTCTTTTCCTCTTGCACTATTCGCACTTCATCAGCAACTCTTTTTAAGGAGTTGATGAAAATGTCAGTGTCGGAGCAGTGCATTTCACATCTCATGAAGAACTCCAGATCCTCTCCAGTGCTCTTCTTCGTCTTCCTGCTCGGTCGACTCTCCAGATGAAGGAGCTTGGCTTCGAAAGTCTAAGTTGCAAAACCAGACAAAACATAACGTATAAAAACTAGAAATATCATTTGTAAGACTTGCGTAACACTTTCCAGTGTACTGATTCAGGACTCACAAAGATGAACATAATGTGAACTGTGAGAGTGTACACTTGTCTCTATGTTTTTAGAGTTGTTAACCTGTTTTATGTGTTTGTTTTCAATTTTATTTGCAAAAGTCTTTTGTTTTTGCTTACCATTTTGAATTAAAATTGGGGTGGTAATGGGAGATGGTATAATTATGGAGTATAGAAGCAATATGTTTGATTACCACAGTAAATTCATGCACAGAACTTAAAATGTCCACGTTTTCTATTGGTGTTAGGTAACACTTTATTTTTAAGGTGATATGTCGTGTTACATGTACTCACTGTAGTAATAACAGTAAAGTATGCATAATTATAAGTAACTAACTCTAAAATCTAACCCTAAACTTAACCTCTCTGCTATAGCCTAGTTAGGATTAGGCTACTCAGTACATTTACTTAACAAGCGTAAAATAAAGCGTTTTTGTCCTTGACATTAATTTACACAGTTTTGATATAGATTTTTAAATATCCGTATTTTGCAACAAAAATGTGAATATTATAGCCTAGCATGGAATATTAAACTAAGTAGGCTAGCTATAAGTTTGAGACACATAACGTGGAAAAAAACGCTACAGACGTTGAAACAAAATGTCTTTGTGTGTTACAACAACTGTAATTAATGAATAAAAAGCACCTAAGTAATAGTACATACCTCAAAGACTTTGCCAGCCTTGAAGAAGCCTGCGTTTTTCTCATTTTTGAGACCAAAGACGATGTTGAGAGTAACTTTGCCGCTCTTCTCCTCCTCAAACACGAAACTGTCCCCGCAGCGCGATGGGCCCGGAGATGGCGAGCAGCTCTCTCTGTCGCGCCGCGCGTCCTCGATCAGACTGCGCTTTCTGCCGCCAAGCGGAATATTCTGCACTATACTGTCCGTCTTCATCGATTCTTAGTAAAATAACTGACCACTACATCTAAAATAAATATATCCAATTAATCGTCGTGTTGACACTAAATAAGGAGTTCAAATCTACCCAAATGCGAAGAAAACCCTATGTTCACTGAGGGGCCACAGCCTTGCAAATTTATATCATGCAGGACTTTATGTAAATGTGTTGCGCAAATACACGTCTGATTTTATGCCGAAATGCGTCATGAATTTGTCTTTTTATTTTCCGGGCACCAAATAAGCAGTGACACGTGACATTTCACAGGCGCTTCACAGCCAAAAGCGATAAATTACATAAACTAAACGCTATTTCCGTGAAAGGTCAGAACTAAATGAGTCTTTATTGGAAATATATAAATAGATAAGTATCTTTTGTTTTTAGGGTCCTAAATGATGCAAAAGTAGGGCGTTGAGATTGTGCTGCTCTCCAAGGTACTGAAACGGACTTCTGCTGTACACATGCTGTTTGTTCACTTGCATGCGATAATAATAATAATAAATTATTTTATTATATATAATAATTTATTATTATATAAAACATATACAAATGTATTTATTAGTAGTGTAGTAGCCTATCCTAAAAATAATAGGCTAATAATAATAATGAAAAAGAAAGACATAATAGTTTTTAATAATAACATATCTTTTATTGATTTTTTTAAATACATGTGACAATGCATGCATAACATTTAAGTTACAGATAAATGATAAATGCAGTATGCTGAATTGCGTTCACAGTCAAGCGAAACTGCAAATTATTAAGCTTTGGTTTAATAAAACATATGAACGCATGTAAAAATAAAAGCACTCATAAAAATAATTCGTCCCCCAAATACATTGGCTCAACACATAAGCCTTTGATCCTGTGATTCACCGATTGCGGGTTGTTTGGGAAAATTACAGGAACATTGTGCGACAAGAAGAAGCAACAGCTGAAGTAAATTGTGGACGGTAGGCAATCTGTATTTCTGTACGATTAAACTACCAAGATTCTAAAATACATAGTAATATATCATATATAAAATAACAAATAACCTTTTGCGAGAAGCGCGCTCCGAATGCCGGAAGCTTTTTTTGGTATTTACATGCGATTTGTTTTACAGGGGTATTTGTTTCGTGTTATTTCGTTATATGTCAGATAAATACGTAGTGCCTATATATATTTGGACTAGAAAAATGAGGCTATAAATATTGTCTACATGCAATACATATCTAATTTAATATTTAATATAATGCTCTCTCTGTCACAGCTTGATTAGAAAAACTATAGATGAGCCTAAAAAGCAATATAGATGATGCTTATGAAGCTTCTTTGATTTTTCAGCATTTCTTCTTTACTCCCCATCGTTTCACTCCATCTTCCGCAGGGCATTGCACAGGATTGAGATCTCACCTGGGAAGATAACAAAAAAACAAAAACATAAATTTGTGTTCCATGTGGATTAAATTCAAACGTGCACATATTAACATAACAAGTAAGGCTATAAAAAAAGTTTTAGTTACTTTTTATGAAAAGTAATGCGTTACATTACTTTTGCGTTACTTTTTCTCACCTGGGCTGGGTTTGCTTGGTTTTTTTTTTAAATAACAACAAAAAAGTTCTATTTTTGACAAATGTTAAATAAATAACCCTCAGGCTAAAGGAAATGCATATTTACGCCTGTACAGTAGAGGGCGCAGCTCAAACAAACCTTTCAGCTGTGCTGCCATTCTGGATTAAAGAAGAATAGGATGCAGGAAAAGGAAGTTCAACACTCTTATTTCTAAATCTAATATAAAGTAATTTTAACTTATTAGTATGGTTGAATTAGATCATTAAAGGTCAGGTTTCTCTCATCATGTGGACAGGAGAGATATCAGTCAATAAATGTGAAAAAGTAACTTGCGTTACTTATTTGAAAAAAGTAACTTAGATGATTTGTTGTAAATTGAAATAATGCATTACTTTACTAGTTACTTGAAAAAGTAATCTGATTACGTAACTTGTAATACGGTAACCCCAACACTGATTACGGGTGAAGAAAATTAAGTTAAAACTCTGAATTCTTTATTTGAAATATAAAATAAAAATGAGTAGAATTTATGACAAGCTAAATGTTTGGAAGCGAAGATGTTATGAAATAATGCTAGGCTATGAAGAGGTTCACAACACTGTAAAAAATCTCAACTCATTATATTTTGTTACTTTTTTGTAAATGGGCTTTTTTGAGTTTTACTTACTCCCAAAAGTTCAGATAATTTTTTTATTTTCTCAATTCAAATACATTGGACAAATAAATTGGATAAAGACAGGAAATTAAATTTAGTAAAAGATTTTTTTTACAGTGAGTGCTGATCTGAACCTTAAAATGCTTTGTGACTGTTGACTAATGTATTCAGTTTGACTTAATGATACTAAATAGTTTTTTTTTTTTTTTTTTTACTTCATTTGTACCGGTTAGTTTCTTTGTTACTGCAAAAAGTAAATTTTTTGATACATTTAATTTTACAATGTATATTTCCAGAGTCTTTAGTAGAATCCCCCTTTTTTATATAAAAACATAAATAAATAAATGAAAATTAAGCTCATTCCTATTTACATTCAGTACAGAATTCCTACTGAAAATCCTGATTTTACTTTATTCATTCTTGTATAATTATGGGGAGGACTCATAATACTGAAGACACACCACTGATGCTGTCAGCCAGGTTCTTCAGCTGCTGTGTGCTGTCCAGCACCTCAATGCTCTGTGTGTAGGCATTGTAGTGCACGGTGAAAGGTCTGGGAATGGTGGCAGCAAATTTCCTGCAATAAAAAACAAAAGATGCATATAGATAACTGTAAAAAGAACTCTGAGTGAAAGGCAGATTTTGTTGATTTAATTGCAGTCACTTTACCTGACTTTTTCTTTGGCGTCCTCAAAACTTTCTGCCACAAAGTAAACAGGCTGGAACTCTGTAATGGGATACTTCTGCAGGCAGGTCTTCTCAGGCTCGAAGGGCTGAAGTTTGGGCTTGTCTGTTAAACAGTACTGCAAGACAATAGAATGACATCTGAATTTTAGTCTACTCTCCACTATGGCCATATTTTTGTGCATCTGTGTCATGTTTCTGTGTATCACTCCCCTAGTCATACCATAAAAAAATATTCTCTAAAAGCTCACAGCAAGAACCTAGTTTACTTTGTTGGGTTATACACTGTAGCACAGGGCATGAACCAGGAAGAAGTAGAAAGTATGCACCTGCAGTTCGCCATAAGATGAGAGCAGACCTGCACCATAAGCCTTTACTTCATTTCCTTGCTTGCACAGACCAAATTCCACAGTGAACCAGTAGACCTACAAATAATAATAATAATAAACATTTTATAATCATGTAGTGTTTGAGAGAACCAAATGTACTGTGTGGTCTCAGTTAAAACCTGGAAAATTATTGTTATTGTAATCTAAAGTACATACTGTAGCCAGTTTCTCTATGAATTCATCAGGGGCGCCCAAAGATGCAAGTCCAATTTCCTGATCAGAATGAAAACATCATCATATTTTGATATTAAGTATTATATTATATTATTGTACAGTTACATTAAAGAATGTAATATCAAACCTGTGAGAACAGGGCAAAGCTTGGGTCAGCAAACAGTGGGACATGACCCAGCAGCTCATGACAGATGTCCCTGAGGAAATAAACACATATTTTAGCCACTGTATTATTTCCAATCTGATCACTTTCCACAATTATGAAGTGTATTTGTGACGATGTGTATACTCACGGTTCAGGTGTGTACATGGGTTTGGAGCTATGGCGAATGTACTGGGTCGAGTGAAATACACGGAAGGCGAGACCAGCTAAGAAGTCACGCGAGGAGAGGAGACCGGCCACGGGACGCAGACGGAAACCAGTGCACGCTGAGAAATCAACAAAGGGTGAGATATGTAAGTAAAACACAGTTATTTTTATTTTATTTTATCACACACTAAATCCTCATTTTACATCTCCAACTAAAACACTATTTAATTTAATTTAAATAAATTTTTTACACGCTAAATCTTTATTTTTACACCTGACTGTATGACTTCAAACCAGCTGGAAGATGATCTTACACTGCAGGTAGCGTGAGATGTCCTCAAGCTGCGGGATGTTGTCCTCACGGTACCCGCAGTACTTCTCCAGCAGTGGAAAAACACGGTTGTGTTCACGGCAGGCATGTGTGGGGTACAGAGTCTTCAGCTCCCTAAAAACCATCCCCCATGTGGCCTTCTCTTCAGCCGTGTATTCAACTTGTGGAATAATCTGTCCACTAACAGAAGAGAGAGATGCTTAGCTCATTTTTAGGACACAATGTGTTTAAATACTTTTCTCTAAACAGTATCTTTAGTTTTATTATAACTCATACAGGTTTGGAACGACATGAGGGTGACAGAATTTTCATTTTTGGGTGAACTGTCCCTTTAAGAGTCCAAATGCTTGTTGGGTCTCATTGTACTTTATACCAAAACAGCTCTAAAACAGGGGTGTAACTAAAACAAGCATAAACAACTTACATAGTGTTATAAGTAATGTTATAAGTAACTGAAATGTCAGGGCATGTCAAAACACTAAGCATACACACGCAAGCTTGCACGTCATATCTGTGTGAGAATAAGTTCAGGAGTGATGAGTGGTGTTATTATTGATGGAGCGTGTATGTAAATGTGAGCTTCCTCAGGGGGCGTAGCATTCAACGCTCCTGCCCTTTGTAGTGGCCGTGTGAATAATGCATCTCAATTATGATGACAAAGCTCCTGGCGCTCCGGACTGTGTTGGGACCCTGTAATTTAGCCCTTTTGTTAGGCAGTAGGAGTAATTTTCCATAGAAAGCACAACAAAACAACAGGGAAAGCGCTAGAGGTGGGGACGATCTCTGCAGCCCATGGGAAAATGGGGGAGAAAGAAAGAACGGTGAGGGCAATAGTTACTGTCTGTAGTTGTAGGCAATGTCAGCAAATTCCTTCCTCCTGGCACGGTACACGGGGTCCGTAAAGCCCTGCGAATGAGAACAAGGTTAGGGTGTGTGTGATCTGTGATCACAAAGTGGATCTATACGGCTAGTTCTGATCTCTCAGTAGCCTTTGACAGTATTACTCAGCCTCCTGCAGAAGACTCATTCAAATGAAGCCTTTGTAGAGTGTTTGCTGCTCATGATGAATGCATTTCAGTTTAATGACGGCTGGAAAGGGGCAATTATTTATAATTACAGGGGCTCAATTAAAGCGATGACATCAATTTGAGGGCCCCCGTCCGTTTCCATTAGAATAGAGAGTGATGCAGACTGTGGGCTTTTAACGTCGCATGGACCAACTACGCGTCTACAAAAATACACCCACACACGCATGCGTTTGAAATAAAAATGAAGAAGTTCCTCTCACGCTCACTTTCGCTCTTTTCTCTGATCATACAGACGGTCACTTCAAAAACAGACACATACACACACACACACACACACACACACACACACACACACACACACACACACAGTGTCTTACAGGATGGTCTGCATCCAGCTCGGACCCGTAACTGAGAATCTGATTGGCAAAGCGGTCCAAGTCCTGGATGACATTGGGGAACCATGGAACTTTAGATGAGAGGGGAAATAAAAGAAGAATGTTAATTAAAGGAATATTCAATGCGAAAAAAGCACACTTTAGCGCACTTTTAAAAAGAAGTAATATTTAAATTGAAATAATATATGCAGTGTGAACTGAATGTAATGTTTTTCAGACACTTAACTGCATGCTAATACATTAAAAAATGTATTATAACCTAAATTAAATGCAACTTTACTGCTTTTTTGTCCCATTAAATACATATTTATATACCATTTCAATACCATTACCCATTGTCTTTTATATATGTTTAAAGTGTACTCTTGAATGTAAGCATTTATGGTAACTAAATCATACTTTACTGTCATTTCTACTGAATCTTGTATGTCATGTATTTAAATATATTTGTAATTGCACAGTTGTAATGATGAAGTTGGACAGTCATTTAAAATATATTTAATTTAAATGTAATATCGAATAACAAAATACAGTTAAAAATATAATCAAGTAATTTACATTTGCTTTAGTAAGCCATTTAGCTTTAGTCAACTTCTAAGTACACAAAAAAGGGTTATTAAAACATAAGTAAAAAATAAAACTTTGACTTTTGCCCTTTTCAAACGTGTACTTATGTGTGTTAAGAAACAGTGATAAAAGTGTACTCTCTTTAAGTACACTTAAGTAGTCTTTTATTCCATCAAAATTACATTATCTGTTTTTGTAAGCAGACTACAAGTGCACATTCAATACAATTAAGTGCACTTCTTTTTCACAAGGGTAATGAACTTACAATGCAGGTCTATGGGTTAAGACACTGCACAAGAATAAATGCTAAAATGAACTCTGCTTCAAATGTATATCCATAAAACTAAAATATTATACATGCTAATGTAAGAAGAGTTTAATGAAATTACTGATTATATTCGTAACTATCCACAAATTTCACTCATTGGAGTCATGGGAATAACCTATTCATCCACTTAGAACACTAGTCCCACTACTAAAAAGAAAATTTAGACAACTTTACACCTCAAATAACACACATTTCTGTATTGATGAAGTTGTCAGTTGAAGAAGAAGCTGTCTTCCTCTTTTAAATCTTCCAGAATTACTCGCCCCAAACACTTCCATTGAAATTCCTGATTTCGGTTTCAGTGAGACCAATAGTGTTTCCATTCTCTGAGTTTTTATTAAATTGAGATTTATTAACTAAGTTCTGGATATGTGAACTTGCTAATATCGATTGGTTGCTAACATTGGCATGCTAACAGAGATGGATGACACAGTAGTAAACAGAAAGCATTGTGTGGAGAAAGAGCCAGTCCAGGCTATGAGGCTAAATCTTGCTCTACAGCAGGCAGAGCTGTGTATCGTCTAGATTTATGACAGTTAAACTCTTTGGAGGTCCAGCCATCAGTACATAGTTCAACAGTGAGCCTGAGGCGGTCTGAACAAAAGGCCAACAACTGAAGACCCTGACTGGTTTTCCTCATCAGCCATAAATATCCATAAATGTCCCCTGCTCTGTGTTTTCTTATTGTATAGAGGGGGAAATTGTGATGGGTCTGTTGGTCTGTCAGTCTTTGTATTGAACTTTGACCCCCACCCTGCTGAACTGACTCTTGGAGAGAAACAAGACATTTCAGTCCATCTCTATGAGTCTGTTTGTCCTCAAAAGCTAAACTAATGTAATTCTGGAAACAACCATAAGAGGGGCTGAGTGCAAGGGTCTTTGCCATCCATCTGCACAGTGACATTTATGAGCGATTACAACATGTGTTCTATTTCTGTTCTTCATATTCTAAACTATCCTGTTCTTGCTCTCTCGTTGTGTTTCTCTCTGACCTCAAAATGCCTTTTCTCATAGGAAGCGATGAGTTATTCCTCAGACTGTTGCCCTGTGTCTCACCTGTGTCTTTCTGTTTGTTGCGAGACAACTCATGAACTTGGCCACTGATCTGAGTGCGCAGACTGTCAACAACTTCATCCATAGCTTTAGAGGAGGCTTGATCCACGCTGATGAAGAACTCATATTCTTCTTTGTTCTTGCGTGATGGACGGGACTCAATGTGGGTCAGGTTAATGCCTCTCTCCTGCAAAGCACAGACACTATGTTTATGTATAAATATTTCATTATATCACATCAATTAAAATTATTCAATGTGCTATATTACAATATCTGAATATCTCTATTGTCTTTTGCTTGTTTTGCTTATTTCAGAAGATTTATATATTCCTGCTTTATGATGACATTATGATCATTTCTAATAAATATATTTATATGTGTGTGTTTTTATGTATATATATATATATATATATATATATATATATATATATTAAAATATATTTATTCAAATGATCATGAGAGTGAATATATATATATATATATATATAGTCAAACCAAAAATTATTCAGACACTTTGACCTGACCATGTTTTGCTTAAGTGTTACCTGACATAATTAAGATTAATTTTTTCTGGCACAGTTTAACTCTGAGATCTTGTCATATTTTATTACCATTTTTTTTAACTATAGTGAATAAACTGTATTAATGAATGAAATGTTCAAGGTGTCTTAATAAATTTTGGTTTGACTGTATGTATATATATATATATATATATATATATATATATATATATATATACAGTATATATGTATACATATGTATATATGTATACAGCTCGATACATTGAACATACAGTTGATTTTACCTCACACACATTCAAATTGTATCATCTATATGTATATAGAGAATAAACACTAGGTGGCACTCCAAGCTAGTCCATCTAAGAAATAAGCAATTTATTAAAAAATGTGTAAGACATACCATGAACATGACATGATTAAGAGTGTTTGATAGGCTTCTGTGCAGTGTCGTCCTCTCTTTTCATAACTAACTTGGCATTTAGTAAATTACTGTAATGCATCAGTAACCACACTGTACTAAACTTGCACACACACACACACACACACACACACACACACACACACACACACACACACACACACACACACACAGAGCAGCAGCTAGGACTGACTTGTGCAGCTTTTCTTCAGCCAATAGGAGAGAGGGTGTTTTTGTGCTGTTTAAGCCAAAACATGTTTGTATTTATGTGTTTTTACACACACACACACACACACACACACACACACAGAGGGAGGACACCCATTGCTGTTTGCCATAGGCCCACAGAAGAGGCGGATGGGTTTTACAATGTTTTGGACCCTCTCTGGTCTGTTTTCATCTTAAATATTTTCCCTCCCTTTCCATGTGGTACTGATTGAGTCCATGTGGATCCACATCCTTTACCACTCAAAACACAACACAGCAGAGAATTGCAGCATTATTTTTCTGCACGCTTGGCATTTTTTTTGTAGTGCTGGGTTATTATAACTGTGTCCAGCTTGTCAACAGGTTCAGTCAAAACATTCGTCGTATCTGTTTTAAGATCAATGTCAAGTGTCTGCATATGTTTTGTATATGTATAATGCCACAAAGCCTATTTGGTTCTCATAAACTACAGTAGTCAACATTTAAAGTGGATCAAAAAAATTCATCAAAGTTGTCCTAAGAACTAAGTTGTCCTAAAAAGAAGGTTTTAGGGCAACTTTGATGAAAGGTTTTGATCCACTTTAAATGTTGACTACTATAGTTGAAAATACATGCTAGTCTATTTGTGGTTATTTCTGGTTTGTGTTTTATACTGTCCTAACAATCTAAAATATAAAGATATTAATTAATAGTATTATTGGTATTGTGTTATTAATAATGAATATAACAGCATTATTTTATTAATTAATAATAACCATTACTCACTATAATTATTCACTATAACTATAATCAACCAATCAGTCTTTCATAAAGCATCCTTTCCCTTACAACAACTTCGATGTGGGCTGCAGGAAATTGCTTTTAATTAAGTCTGAAGTGTGCACAAAGTGAGGGTGGAGAAGGGGGTGTTTTAAGGGGGTGGAGTAGGATGGTCCAGAAGAACCAATCAGAATCCACAGGGCAAGCTTTTATCTTTATAGTAGCATTAGGGGGTGCGAGTTTGGCCCTTTTCCATTATTGACCTGCACGAAAGCACCAGAGAAGATTCTAGACTCATTAGTTTGGTTGCTGAGTTTCAGGAACGTACTGCATACATTGGTATGTAACGTTGTGTACTGAAAAAAAGAAGACCAAAATACTCTTTTTTGTTCATTTTTCTTACATTATATTTTACTGTTATATGAATTTTGACTTAACATTAATCATAAATATTAATTTTCCCAAAGACAAAAAACATTGATTAATTATTATCAAGACCACCATACTTTATCAGTATATTTTCTTTAGACATAAGCCAGAATGTTAGTTAATGTAGGTCAATATAATAATATTTTGGAATTTTACAACTTAATTTCACCATAACCAAACACTAAATTAGCTATAATATATATAAAAATGAGTATTCCCTTCAGATAAAACTAAAAACATTTTGTTAGTTTAATTTAGCTAACTTACTAACTTCAAAAGACCTTAATGTGATGTCTGAAAATACTATGCATCATATTCTGTTATGTTTCAAAAGAAAATACCAGAAAAATGAATAAAACCCACAACAATTTCTGTAGTCGGTAAAGCTAACCAGTATGTTCTACACATCAACACTGGTGTCAAGAGAAAACACTGCATGATTTTTTTTTTCTCTATGTGGCCCATTGCTTTTAATATAAAATATCTAGATTTAGACCACCTATTTCATTAGATTTAGACCACTGATTTAAACCAATTTACAGTACAAATGCTTGCTTTAAATAAATGACAGTTGTTTCACTTTTTTCAGCGTGCTTATGTAGTTATAATTTCTTTAAATAAATTCAGTAATCATTGCACGTAGGCAGAAGAAAAGTCAATATCCAAAAACAAAGTGTACTGAACTTTGATACAAGTAGGGAAGAACTTTGGAGATGATTCAAGAAATCTTGGCATTCTTACAGGACACATATGTGCATGTCTATGTGTTTTTATGTTCTGATAACTGAACACAAAGTTTAATTAATCAGCATCATTACTCCATTCTTTAGTGTCACAAGATCCTTCAGAAATCATTCTAATATGCTATTATATATATATATATATATATATATATATATATATATATATATATATATATATATATATGTACTCTTAGGACTTCTGATGACAAATAAACAGGGAGGTCTGTGTGCAATTAACATGGAGAAAGAGTACACATTGTTCATTTACATATGGAATTTTAACGATACAAAGCTGGTTGAAAATCTCCAAATTTGTCCTTTAATATATCATGGTGATTTGAGGTCAGCATTTCCTTGCCGTTTTATCAACTGAGGGCATGTCATAAACTTCATTAACCCTGCTAAAGTTACATCATGTACACAGTATTGCCTAATCCACCACAAATATGTTCAGTGTTTTGCATTTCTACAAATATCCCACTATCATTCCGCGGTCCTTGACCCTCACGTTTTGGCTTTAGATAAATGCAAGTGTATATAAGAGAGAGAAAATGAGAGAAAAATGGACGCTGAAAGAAAAAGGGACAAATGATGCAATGCAAATGTGTTGTGTCAAGATACTAACCCCAAACAGTCTCAGAGCTTTTACAAGAGCGCCGACCTCCTCTTTCAGAGAGAAGATGCAGGACACCACTCCTGATTTGTTTAACGGTTCTTCCAGGTAGGACGAGGTCAGAGAGCCCTGGTAAACAAGCAGAAGTCGAGACACTCACACAGTTACACTCTTCATCATCAAATGAGTGCAGAACTGCCATATAAAATGGCATTTTTGAGGGCTTTGTACTTGTTTTGTTTGATCAGCGCCCACATTTCTTGTCCTTGAAATTAACATTAGTTAATCTTTCCCATAATGCCGACTGCCAAGGGACACAGAATGACGCATCTCTGCTTGTGAATACAGCATTGTTTTTTTAAAAGATGCAACCGTGTCTGTTACACATTAGCAACTAATCTACTGATGACTAACTTTCAAGGCACACTCACCTTTCTAAGCAATTGCTGACAATGGAAATTAATGTGAAAATAATGAATGCAAATATTGTTTGCTCCAAATCAAATAATGTAAATATGTTTAGAAGCATAATAAATGATTTAGGGGTATAATTATATTACTATATTGCATGATCCTAATGTTGCATCAAAAGTGTGTGTGTGTGTGTGTGTG
Source organism: Ctenopharyngodon idella (assembly GCF_019924925.1). Classification (NCBI taxonomy): domain Eukaryota; kingdom Metazoa; phylum Chordata; class Actinopteri; order Cypriniformes; family Xenocyprididae; genus Ctenopharyngodon; species Ctenopharyngodon idella. Next base: position 7,390,095 of record NC_067223.1, on the reverse strand, counting down.
TGTGTGTATGTGTGTGTGTGTCTGAGCAGAAGGACTTTAAAACTCATGACCAAAGTCACACTCACATTCCTGTGAACCCACATTCCTGTGAATCAAAGTGTCGATATCATAATGTTCACCCCTATTTTGCCATAATACATATAAAATAAAATATACCTTAAAATAAAACAAATATTAAAGCAATTACTGTATTATTGACTTCTTTGATAACATCAGATTAATATTTCTGATACTTCATAACTTTCAGCCCTATTTTGCCATAATACTCTTTCAAGTACAATATAGGCTACACCTTGAGGCACCCAAACATACCTTAAAATAAAAATAAAACAAGAATTCATATTTCTGATTGCTTAAAATTTGATTAGTTTTAACCAATTTAATAACTGTTCCCTGGACTTCCCTTTATTTTTGTGGTCTGGAGAGAAATTTCCTGTCAGGTCTAACAATAATAAGAGTAAACTGGACTGTCATTGACCAAAGGTAGATCCACACAGAATTTACACTTCTATATTGACTTTTGTAAGTTTTCTGCATTACATAACCAATTCTAGTTTGCAACCAAGTCATTCTAATTTTCTAATGGAAGTGCTATAATAAAGAGATTATTTTTAAATAATATGTACAGCAATATAAGCATAACAATACTTTAGAAAATAGAAAATTGTTCACCTTTGTCTCCAGTTGCCCGTTAATCTGCTTGAGACCTGCGTCCATTCTTGCTTCAGTCTTCAGGTGATGTTGATTTGTTGGATGCTTCTGTGCACTTTGTGCAGCCCATCCAAAACTCCAGCAATTTAAAAGTACCACGTGACACCACACCCCCTGAACGGCCCGTGTGCCTGTCACGCGACGAGTTGCCCCTAAACCACTAAGATGTTTGGGAAGCTGCCACCACAGCGCATCTGGTTTGTGTTGTCCATTGGGAAAGAGTCTCCCAGAGGGAGTTTTGGGTGAGGATGAGTGAGTTCAAAGACCAGCATTTCGTAACGACTTTGCTCGTTTGCTTTTCTTCTTGCTTGGTGTAATAATTATGTAATAATTTTATTAGTTACATAATTGATTTAATAATTAATAAAAGTAGAAGGAATTTAGTTTTCAAGAATGGAAAAACTGATGGAGGATCTCTTTATAAATTACTATAAAAATATACATTGGTGTTCTGTTTATGACCACAAGATGGCGCCAAGTTAATTGAGTCCAGCAGGTGAGTAAACATTAGTTAGCCAGTGTGAGAAAGAAAGGCCTATATATACCACAACTATCTAACCGTCAATTAGGTAAAATACTTTATAAAACCAACACTAACATCTTGGTTATATATTTATAATGTAGCTTGTCAGGTTTTGTCGACGTATTGCATAGCCTAGGCCTGTACATCCTCGTGTCGTGACTCTTGTTTGTTTGGCGTCAGGTAAAAATACTCTTCTAATAATTTATCTTTTGTGGTTATCTAAATGCTTTTCAAACACCATAGAAATATATAGGTCTACTTGGCCTATGTTAAAAACGAATAAGGCCTCTACTACGTGTTTAAGTCTTTGTGGGGGGTTAAAACACCCTGAAAAGCTTTATTAACATAGACAGCATATAATTTGCTGTCAGTTTCAGACTCTGGAGACATTTTCGATAATTGAATCCATCTTTTAATTTGTCTTTAAGTTATTGTATTGACACCTTTGGCCCACACACACGCCTTGTATTTAAGCTTATACAAACATCCATGACTTTACCACTAGATGGCAGTAGGTGTCTGCACAATTTACGAACCGTTCTGATAAATCCACTGTTCAAAATATACAAATAGCCTAAAGATAATTAGACCTACACTATAAGTAAAGAAAAAATCGTACCATAAACTCCAATACAAAAACACTATTCATTTTGTTGCTACAACCGAAATTGACTTTATTATTAGTTTGTGATCACTGGATATGGGAATATTGCTTTAGAATGTCTATTTAAACAGTGACCCATCTTCTACCTGATCTACTTAGACATGAAGTCCTCAGAAAGTGCACAACAGCAGACAAAGACTCTTCTTAAATGAACATCTGGACACCACCCTTCAACATCTGCAGATGTTTTCAGATAGGGTAAGTTTAGGATACAGTATACTCCATCTGTATAGAAATTTTATCACAAAAACACATCAAGGCATGGTGGTAGTTAAGCACATATTCAAGCTAAATGAAATGAATGGATATGACCAACACATCTGGCCTTTGCTTTATATTGTTAAGGGTTTCTCGAAAAATCATAGCTGTGGTTTGTTTACTTCAAGGGGCCTACATGGAAATCATGCTTTTAAAAAGAAAGATGTGTAACTTTTACATAAAAATTAGTACAAATAAGATACCAGATACCAGAATACTGGTAAATAGTGCACTTTCGGTCATTTTTTTGTTGATAGCAGTTGTTTTAAAGTATGATAACAAATAATTTAGCCCCCAAAATTCTTAAAAATAATAGTTCTTTGTGGTTCCATGAAGAACCTTTAACATCCATGTAACATTTCCATTTTACAAAGTTCTTTATAGTGGGAAAAAAGGTTTTTACATCAATCAAATTTTCTTCACAATAAAAAATGGATCTATTAACAACTGTTCAGAAACTTATAGATCCTCAATACCGCGAACAGTGTGTTTTAAATGTTTATGTATGTATGTCCAGTAAACGTCTTGTTGCCTATACTGTCGCTGCATGACTGCAGTGGATCGCGCGCTGCAGACTTCCACGCTCGTGCACATGGTCGTTAAGCATGCGCACGCAGTTAAAAAGGAATCATCGGTGTTTGGTTCTTTTGCGAATATGACCGTTTCATTTGCTTTAACATACTCTCATCCACTAACATCAGAAATAGCAGTGCATAAACGCCACGCATCTGCTCCAAAAAGCAGCAATGAATCATTGAAGCGATAAAAAAAAAAAAATAAATAAAACTTTACAATGTAGTTTTAACAGCTTACAAATTGAAATATAATCCTGCATATCAAAACCGGGCTTATAGGAGAAAACAAAACGGCTTTGTAAGGAGTTGTTTTGTTTTTATTATTTTACAGCAGCTCTCCGAGTTGTAAGACAGGCAGAGGTGTTTCAATAGAAGTTCAGACGCCCAGATGTCATATTAATTATTACACCCGGGAATGACTGGAACCTTCCCTGAGCCTAGAGTATCATGAAAAAAAAGAGGGGCTTACAAAACGCTAATTGGACTCTGCAAATGCACTGACAGAGCATGGTGGATATGTTTCAGAGAGTCCCAGCCGGAGTGAATAGAACCCACGCTTCTTTTCTAAACGCCCTTGCTGCGCTAAAAAAGGAGAAGGGGAAAAAAGAGAGAGGGAGAGAAAAGAAAGTTGGAGGGGGCTGGGTGCTTGAATGCTGGCCTGATCTTGAATGCCTCAGCCAACTAAGAGAAATTACACAATTTATTGCCCCCCTCCCTCTCCACTCCACATGCATCGCGCGCACACACAACACTGGCGCAGGCAAAGTCATTCAAACAAAGTTGGTTGAAAGTAATGTGCCATTATCATGCTCTATGAAAGAGGCGAAATTAATCGAGAGATATAATGTAAGTAAATGGAGTGAATAAGGTGTCAGGAGCTTTTCTTAATGCGCGTCCACAAAATAACCCATCCGTTCCGCCTTTCCAGCTGTGATGATTTCTAATAATGACTGACCAAATTCATCTTGCTCTGATATGGAACAATATTATATGGCTGTAACGCGTTACCGTGACAAGCGTGAATTCATAACTAAGCTATACATTTGAGTCCAATGAAAGCAAAGTGCTGTGAATGAGTTTATTCGCCTCTGAATGGATGAGAACAAGTGGGTCTTGTTTACAACAGTAGTTACAAATTGTTTGCTATATTTGCTTAAGATCTGATTTATTTTAATGATGATCGACATTTTAGAGCAGGATTCTGTGATTAAATAATAGAGTAAACTGGGGCAAGTTCTCACAAACACTAATCATATGCACAAAAAATATGTTGAAAGTGATTTCAAACACCTGAAGCCTGTCCTCCAAACTACATTTCCTATTTTATTTTACTTTTTTTTTCGTAAATTTCAGGTCAGGGAAAGTTGTCAACTATGTTTCAAATGTTATGAATTTTTATCATTGATGCCAGTAACCTATTTAATGGCCAAAACAATAGTTTGATATTTTCTCTCCTTATTTACGTTTCTATGAGTGGTTTTGTGTTTCTAAACTTTTTCATTGTTTATTTTTTTCTATTCTGCCATTATTATAAAAGAATTTGAACAATTTCATGGTATTTCGAATATATATTTAGCTGTAAATACAGTCCATCGTCTCCGTAAACATGCTTGGCTCTTGTATTTTTCTTGTAGCTTTTTCCGTGTTTTAAAATGTGTTAATCGCAAGTTTAATGACTCGTTTCTCAAAGCGCCATGAAGAAAAATCGAAATGCGCCCTTGTTAAATTTTACAAGGTTACGGGATGCCTTCATTGCAGCTCGAAGTTCGATGTGTGCGTGTGTTTGTTCTTCGAGAAACACTTGTCATAACCGAAAAACACCTCTAGTCATTCTTTACGAGAAGTTGTTTACTCAGTGGCAGGAGCGGCACGCGCCTGGCGTACGCAACGCAGGCGCATCTCAGGGGGCGTGGTCAGGGGAACGCGCGGCGGGCCGTCGGCGTATTGAAAAGGCCGCGCTGTTTCCATCTCCCAACTCAGAACAGGTCGAGAGTCCGGAGCACCCCTGCCCATTGAAGCCACACGTGAACGCCACGAGCAAGACGCACGGCCACTGGGCAGTCCAAAGAAAACTTTAGTGCTTCTCCTCGCTCTCTTTTTCTCCATCCGCGAAATGGACATCACTGCCAAGATGGAAATAAGCGTAAACCAGCAGCAGTTCATGCCACCTGCCTGCTTTTTTGCCTCTCAGAGCATCCAACTCAGTCCGACCGACAGCCAGTGCAGCAACAAGTCCGCATCGAAGCAGGCGAAGAGGCAGCGCTCATCCTCTCCGGAGCTGCTCCGTTGCAAAAGGAGGCTGAACTTCGCCGGCTTCGGGTACAGCTTGCCTCAGCAGCAGCCGCACGCGGTGGCCAGGCGGAACGAGAGAGAACGCAACCGGGTAAAGCTGGTGAACAACGGCTTTGCTACTCTCCGCGAACACGTTCCCAACGGAGCGGCGAACAAGAAGATGAGCAAAGTGGAGACGCTGCGCTCCGCTGTGGAGTACATCCGCGCGCTCCAGCAGCTCCTGGACGAGCATGACGCGGTGAGCGCGGCGTTCCAGTCGGGCGTCCTGTCACCCACCATCTCCCAGAACTACGCTAATGACATGAACTCTATGGCCGGTTCGCCAGTGTCCTCTTACTCCTCAGATGAGGGCTCCTACGACCCTCTGAGTCCAGAAGAACAAGAGCTCCTGGACTTCACCAACTGGTTTTGAACGTTCGTGAAAGGTTCGTATGAATCAGAACATCATTATTGCAGCTTTTTTTTTTTACGATTTTGTTGTTCATGCAAGATATTTACCATGACATGTTCTCTTTCTAGGAATCTCATAAAAATCGCAGCACTCGCTTGGGAGGAACTCGGATGTCCTCCAAGAACACAGCACTGCGTTTGCGCTGCAGTCCGGTTCGGATAGACTCGAATCCACACCCAGAGATGGCCCATGTAAACCGGCAAACCACGGGTCCCGAGTGTCAAAGAGCCAAAGGACTAAAAGGGAAGAGCGGGAGACCAGTCCTTCCAGCGCATTCGCCCAAGAAATCTATTTTAAAATGACTTTCCACGACACTGTGGCATATATACAAAAAAACAACAACAATAAGCAAACGTTGTTCTTTACCTATGCTAATGTAATCAAAGAAAGTTTGCCCCCTCACAACTCTAATATGCTTCCAACTTGGCGAATTTTATTATATGAAGTTCTATTTGTATAAAATGTTGTTTTTTGAAATATATTAAGCTATTTTTGTATGTAAGAGATTTATAGATGTTTTTGTACACATTCATTTTAATATGTATATATTTTTGACCTATAGCCTGCCGTAAATTGCTCATTACCTCTCGCTTATTCAGACTTATAGTCTCAAATGCATCGCAGCTGGCAATTCCCTTTACGGTTGTGGAGGTTTTAGAGGAGTTTAATACTCAAGAGTTTAAATTTCAACACCAACGTGTCTTATTTAATAGGAATAATAATTGCAATTGTAATATGACTCGAAGTGATCAAAGGTTATTATGCAGCTATTGTCCAAACGGAGGTGTTTTGTGTCTCCACACTGTTCCACTTTGCCTTTACAATGCTGGGGTTTGCATCTTTCAGAATATGCCTTATCTCCATATTTTCTACAGTTTAGTCTCATAATAAAAGTTTCTAAAAGAAATATGTTTTCTTGAGTTTGCTTGTGTATATTGCAACTTATTATCTTGTTGATTTACTGAAAGCAATTTTATAAGAACACAAGTGTCAAGTATTTTCGTTGCACATTTTCTTTTTAATGGGCAACAAAAGTGATAAGCCTGCTAACCCTCGGCAGTCTGCCTGTTGTCAGGCAGGAGGAGACGTGACCAGCATACTGGACCGTTTCACAGACTGCGCTCATAATGAATGCCAATTTGGAGAAGACAGCACTTTTGGAAAATAAACATATTGTTTGCTCACCCTACTCACACTTTTGTGGGTGAGAATGGCAGAGAGAGCATACAGGAACAAGTAATCGCACGAGAGTGTAAAAACGTAAGATGGCTATTATTATTTTTAACAATGTTTTAGTTAAAACGAGAGGGAATAAGATTGTTTAAATACTGAGAAATATTTGTGACATTTGTGGAACGCACAGGGCAAGATGGTTCTTAATAGATTTTTATATAATAAAATATTTGTTAAGAAAATATTGTTTACAAATATGATGGTTTTCTCTAAATTTTTCTTATTTTTTCCTCCAAGAATATAATTTTCTTTCTTTTACAATCTGGACAGTTACACCACATAGGGCATTTTTAACTTTACGCCACGCAAAAATAACAAAAATAACTTTTAATTCAGAAATTGCAAACGTGTTATTCATAGAAAATGTGTATTTAAGTCGTTTTGTACAGTCTATTGCGTTTTAGCTAATAAAAGATCCGAAAATACGAGCGTGACGTCACTAACCCAAAATACAAACGTATTTAGTAAAGCACACTTTTGTTAATATTACGCATAAATAACTCACAGTCTTGAAGTTTAAATAACAGTCGTGGAGTTTGACAGGTAAAGTGTGTGTGCGCGGGGCGGGCGCGTGCCTGCTGTAATGAATTGAAAGGCTCTGTGCGCGTGTGTGGCGCTCGAGTGGAGTCGGCTGAAGGCGCGTGTGCCTTTCTGACAACAGCTCGCGACACGCACTCAACAACTGCCCCTTTAAAAACGCACGGCGTCTGGAAGCGAGTGCTGTATACAAGAGGCAGGTGTTGAAGAAGAAGAAAAAAACTTGTCCCAGACGAAAGTAGCGCGAGCATTGTTTAGGGTAAGACGAAGTAGGCCTGCCCCAGCTTATCAGTCAGTCAAAGTTTTACGCTTATCTTTGATTCAAAACAATATTTTTTACGCAACCAGGCGGTTGTAGTAGCTGGTGGGCTTAAAGGTGGAAACACACTCTCATGGCAATTCGTAGCTGTTTTACATTTTTGGCTAATTGGTGGCTAATTCATAAAACCGTATCTCGTTCTTACGTTTTCGTACTATCTAACGTTTAGGCTACGCTACTTTTACGATTCACATAATACAAATTGATACAAAACTGCCTCATCGTAAAATAGTAGGTTGTCTCATGATAGCGATCCAGAGAAGCCAACAACAGTATTTAAATTTTGTTTTTTGAAAAGATAAGGGGGCAGACCAAGTCAGTTGTCCCAGAATTCCCTGCAACTGTGTGATTCACTGTGACCCACCTTCTATGACATGTTAAACCACCATCCAAATTGGAAGGGTCTGAACTGTCGACTAGCTTGGGAAATCAATTTTTGCGCTTATCCATCAGTCGCTTGACCAAGCATCGTCTTATTGTAACGTACTGGACCCATTTGTTACATTTCAATAGCTAGAGCTTCATATCTATCTGTTCTGGTGTGAAATTAATTTGGGGAAGATAGGCAATGGTTTTTTTTTTTGTTCCAAATCCTTAAAAAAAAAAAATCAATGAATCAGGATCTCTGAGATGGATGAAGCACATTTTCTACTTGATTTTCTGGCTTCTTGTGTCTGTCGGTGAAAGATTAGCCGAGAAAACATAATAAATGATGGCTTTCCCTTCCAGTAAGTTTAAGGACTTTGTTTTTATCAAGAGACATTGCGGAAATCATTACTAGTTGTCGGTTTGTAGTTTACTTAGTAGCTGGAGTAAAAAATATTTTAGTTTTTTTTCCACACATACAGAAAGCAATGGAAATTTCTTGCTTAAACTTTTCCATTCACCTGTTGTGAATGCGCTTTGTCTCTCTAACCTGAAAATACAATCCACCAATTCCCTTTACAAACTATTCATGCTCAATCTGAACTGTGTCCAAGGGAACGGTTGCAAGCAACGCAGTGTGTAGTTGTGCGCACAGCCCATTCGAGCCCATCCGCGTGTCCATCCCTTTGTGGCAGAATGTTGCCTCCTCATTATGCCATGCCTGAATAGAACAGGAGCGGCAGCATGTAACCCACACTGATTAGTGATCCGGGCCCCTCTGATGTTCTCCCTGTTGAAATTCATGGGGACTTCTTGTTATCACTCCTCTCCAACCTCCTTTCATTCTCTTTGAAAGTGCTGCCATCCTTGCCTCTCAACTTCTTCAACAGACTTTGTAAATCTAAAGACGCAGACTGTTAGACAGCACTCACTTCCTCATGAGTGCCCAGAGAGCTTTTCACAACTGTCCAATCTCTAACAGAGGGCTGCGGTCATTTCTTTAGGCTAAATGAGACCGGTCGTTCTCAGTTTTTCTTGCTACCTCGATCCTTTTCAGTTTTTCCCTCTCTCTCCTCTTTCTTATACAAATGATCACTTTTGTTATGTCTGAATGTGACGGTGCTCTCCATGCTTGTCAGAGCTCTTCTGTCCCCTTTCCCCTTGAGTCCTTCAATTATGGCGAGTGATTATCAGTGATGATTGGATGTTTGACGACCACGTTTGCGCAAACTTTTCGCTCTCTGTACACCGAATTGTGAATTACATTTAATAAAGGCTCTAGCCTGCATGAAATATGAGCTGCTTGACTGTGGCCCTGAGGAGTGCAGAGCAAACAGTGTTTCAGTACCACAGACAGCACTCCTCTATGTTCAGCATTGACGACTCTGGCCACTGATGCAGTCTTTTACAGTAAATGAAATCCATGGCCTGTTTTTCATGAAACGGAGTGAAGTTTTGTCATTTTGACTACACAGTCAGTGTTTACTGACATGGATGATGAAAGAATAATTAACAAAGCATTGTTTTAGTTCATTTTTATTGAGGTTGATACAGGTTAAATGGGACACTTAAACAATCATTTTTATCAGTATTTGTTCCCATATTTATTACTTCTGTACTTAGTGCTGATATCAATATATAATATAATATATGAAATGTAAAGTAATATGTATTATCTATGCAAAAAATATAATTTATATAAATATTTTAATTCTATTTTATTCTTATATACACTACTGCTGAAAAGTTTGGGGTCAGTAAGATTTCTTTTTTTAAAGTATAAAATAAAGTGATAAATGAAGTGTAAAATGACAAGCATTTATAATCCAAAAGATTTCTATTTCAAATAAATGCTGTTCTTTTGAAATTTCTATTCATCAAAGAATCCTGAAAAAAATGTTTTAAGCAGCACACCTGTTTTCAACATTGATAATTATAAGAAATGTTTCTTGAGCAGCACATCATCATATTAGAATGATTTCTAAAAGATCATGTGACACTGAAGACTGGAGTAATGATGCTGGAAATACATCTTTGCAATCACAGGAATAAATTACATTTTAAAATATATTTAAATAGAAACACTTTCACTATTTCACAGTTTTTACTGTATTTTTATCAAGTAAATGCAGCTGTGTTGAGCATAAGAACGTCTTTCAAAAACATCCAAAAATCTTACCGACCCTGAACGTTTTTCAGATATGTGTATTATTATACATATATCTCCAATATATGTGTTTATTTGTTTATGTTTTGCACTGGAATTAATATGACATAACCATTGGTGCAAACAGTTCTTGTTAATACCATCACAGGTTGCTGGAGTCATCGAAGGGGTTGGCGATTACCGAGTTATGGATGAGGATGAAGAGAGGCAGGTGAGCAAGGAAGTCGAGAAGGTCGAGGGAGCGCAGATTGCGAAGTTCTCGTCTTACCGACGCCTCGTGCTCTGGCCTGATGCCCCCTGCCTTGAGCTCCACTAGGAGTTGCTCTGCCTCAATGCAGCCCTCTGGTGCCACAGCGCCCCCTGTCTGGGCCTCCAGCAAGAACAGGAACAACTGCTGTAGAACAAGCATGCATATTCTGGTTAGTACAACGGTATCAATGTATTTAAAGGTTTAGTTCACCCAAAAATGAAATTTCTGTCATTAAGTACTCACCCTCATGTCGTTCCACACCCGTAAGACCTTCGTTCATCTTCGGAACACAAATTAAGATATTTTTGATGAAATCCGAGAGGTATCTGAACCACACATAGGCTATTTTAACAATGTCTTTGCTACCCTTGAAAAGTGCAATGACGTTGCTGCCTATGTGTGGTTCAGATACCTCTCGGATTTTATCAAAAATATCTTAATTTGTGTTCCAAAGATGAACGAAGGTCTTACTGGTTTGGAACGACATGTGGGTGAGTACTTAATGACAGAAATTTCATTTTGGACACTTTATTAGACATGCAGGTGCACATGATTTCAATATTATTATTCTGGATATATTTTGAATAATTAGTTTTTTTAGTGCTTTACTGTTGCAGATGTACTTAACTTACACTCATGGGCAAAAAAAGGGGGCCAAACCCAAAATGTCTAAACACTAGGCAAATGCACTACCTTAAATTGCTGTCTCAGAAAAATATATCAAAGACAAAGTTTTTGGCAGAATATGGGAAGTTGTGTGTGGAAACACGAGTTGCATGGTGATGCTCCAGAGCGGTGTCTTCGAAAATCTGGTAAGAAATATAATAATAAATTCATCTCTACCGCAGTGAAGCATGGTGGAAGAGGTGTCATTGTATGGGGAGCCTTTTTAGCTGTGGGTACTGGTGAGCTACTTTACTGTAAAAAGATTTAATGCTTTGGAGTACAGGAGAATACTGCAGAATACCTTGCTTCCCACAAATGAAAGGTTGTTATCTATGATCAGATGTTATTTTTCAACAAGACAATGCTCCTACCCAAATTGCAAAGACAACCAAGAAGTGGCTTGAGAACAAGTCCACCAGGCTCATGTTTTGGCCTGCTCAGAGTCCAGATTTGAACCCTATAGTGAATATTTGGTCTGACATTAAACTCAATCTAATTGGGAGACATTTTCGACAATACATGAACTGTTTGAAGCCATTGACATTGAGTGGAACAACACTGACTCTTCTTCCTGTAAAAAGCTGTCTTCAAGTTTACCCACATGTCTTAAACACTTAAAGAAAACAAAGGGGAAGGCAATTCCGTGCTAAGTTACTTTATTTACAGTATTTGTGCAATTCTTGCTAATTTTTTGACCAGTGATTTGTGATTAAAATGGTTTAGACTATTAAAAGACCACTAAATATTTTGCCATTTTTGGCTTGGTCCATTTTTTTTATTGCCCAGGAGTTTAGTACTACCAAAATGAAATGAAATAAAAAAAATACATAAAATGTAATCTTTTTTTATTGTTATTAAGTCTGATTACAAGGCATTTTCATGGGCTTTAACTTGTGGTACACTGCAGCATGAGTCTATACATATAACCCTCCATTCACATACACGTACAAATTCATTGTGAGTGAATGCATTCATTTAGCCCCAGTCATCACCTATTGCACACTTCTGGATAGTCAGGGCACTGATGTCGGTATAACCTGTGTGTTTGTGTGTGCGCGTGAAAGCGTACGCTGGGTTCACACGTGTGCCAGAGGGGACTCAAGTTACAGCGGCCTTTTCCTACTCTTCTGTGAGCGCACCTGTTTGCACAGTTAAATGCATCCGAGGTAATGACTAAAAGTGAGTGTATGTGTGTGTGTCCTGTAATCCCCTGGCAAAGTGCCCACTCCTCTCTCCTCTCCTTCGATAACAATTCAAGCCCAGCTCACTCTGTAATTAGCCTCCCCTCTCCACCTAACCCCTAGACCAGGCAGGGGCTCAGTTTCCCCAGCCTTCGCCATCAACTTTTATGTCTCCACGCTTTTCAGCAGCCGGCCCTCTCTGTTCAATGGGTCTGGTCGGGTCTTGCTACTGAATGGCCACCTTATACCTCTGCTTTATCCGAGATGAGCAGTATGTCTTTGCCTGATTACAGAGCACGCTGCACTGGATGTACACTGCCGGCCACTTTAATGAGATTACAGCCTGTAATCCATGAATACGAGGGAGGGGGAAAGGCTGAAGGAAAAATGAGAGAAAACCCTATTTCTCTTTTTTACTCTGGCTCTCAATGAACATGCAAGGTGTTTGACGGAAACAGCTAGTTTTACTAAGCCCGCGTTTGCGCTGGCCTTTAAAGTGTTTTATGGTCTCCATTTCACTGTAATTAGTTCCTACTGAGAGAGGGAGAGGGAGAAAGAGGGACAGAATTGCCAAATGAACAGGAACAGTTTGCTAGGTAGCAAGTATGACAGATGTTCATTTTTATGATAAATATCATTATTACTGATAGAAAACAAACCTTGGCTTTATAAAGCTTCATCTCCAGAGATCTGAAATCCATCTTGCTGATGAGGGAGCGCATGAAATCACTGTGAATCAAAAGAGAAGAAAAAAATTTTGAATAAAAAATAAAATAGAAATTTATCAGGGGACGATGGGGTTTATGCAAGGATATGGTAAATGTTGGCGGATTTTGGCGGGTACTTTTCCAGCGAAATCGTGTGGCACATTGTTTTTTTGGGTGGGGGTGGGAGGGGGCAATGATGCTAAAGTGTTCTGAGCCCATTGTGGTTGCTCATTATGGCCTGTCCCCTAAAACAATGATCTCGGACACAAGGCCAACCCGCCACTATAACGGATAAATAAAACCCTGCCCCAGTGTGAGGAGGGTGTTTAGGGGACACGCTCTGGAACACTGTGACCAATACACATCTACACAAATATACACTTGCACGCGCACACACTGGGATAATTGCTCATAGGCAGCGGCTATTCAGTCGGGACAGAACTCTACTGTCCAGCGTGTGGCACAGCGATGGTCATCCCTGTGCTAACGAGCCCCTCCATTCAGAGAGCATGCTGGGAGGAGAATAGCTGCTGGTACGCCACCCTCAGACAAACGTCTATTGGCCCGTTCGTCCGGGTTTGCGATGAGGCAGGGGGTTTGATGGGAATGAGGGGAGACAGGCCAGCTAATGATCATTAATTGCACTTGGTTTGCAGAAAAAGAGCCCAAACTGCAGCGTGGATAATAGCTGGGGCAAAAGAGAGCGCACCAGAGACAGATAGGAGGATAATAGCAGCTCTAACCTATTTCTATTGTTGCGCCCCATCATCGCGGACCTCGTGCTTACGTAATTGCCAAAGTTTTGGCGGTTCTGGCAGGGGGGTTTGCAAGATATGGCTGGATTTTGGAGGGGGGCAGACGGGTGACCCACTTAAAGTTTGGGTGGAGTTGTTTTGACAAGCAGGTTTTGGCGGTAAGTGTGTTTATTTTTTGGACTGGGTCAGAGAGTGCAAGAGAGAGAGAGAGAGGCGGGATGCTAAAGGAGGTCGTTTCAGGTTTCCCTCTGTTTTTTTCATTTTGTATTGGTGCAGTGAGTCACGCAGTGACTCGCAGAGTTGAATCAGTCCAATTAAGCCATAGATTTACTGTTCTCGTCACTAGAACTAAACCTGTGGACACTCAGGCCACACGCAGCCCACCCAGGATGCTTCTATCTTCCAACTCACAAAAACACACACAGGTGGATGAAAACACAGTGTTTTGAGGGAATGCTGCTGGTATCGGCCTCTGTATGGAAATGCAGTGGTTAATCACATGACCAGCTCCGGGAGAAAGTGCCAAAGCACAGACAGATGGCGAGAGCAAAAGGTGACAGGAGAGATTTTGGACAGGCAAGTAAGAAAACAAGCCGTTGGACTGGATTTTGCCCACTGTAATGAGTGAACATGGGTGTATATCAGCTAATGAATGGGGTCAAATCCATATCAGGGTTCAGAAGAGGTTGATGGAAAAGGTTAAAGCACATAAATGTCCCTATTGTGTCCATTTCAAAGAAACACCCTTGTTCCTTTTCATTTGTTGCATTTGTCCACTAGTGTAGGGAAAAGGCATCGCTCACATGCTCAAAGAGCAATGCCGTAAATCAGCGAAGAGGCGTGACCCCAAATCCCCTCGCACACATAACCCAGGAAACCCAGAATGGGCCCCTGCGTTGAGTGGAAGCTGTTAAAGATCCTAAAAAAAGTGAGTGGGAATGAAAGAGCCTGTGTGTGGGAATCTCTGGCATATGGGCTGTAATGTAGCATCACAGCCAAATGCCCCCAAACCCTCATCACAGTAATGGACTTCAACACGACACACGACCGCCCAGGCTGTCATGGGTCACCCGCGAATCGCACCAAGTGCTGGTGTGCAGGGACATTGTGTCGTATCATTGTAAAATTGAATGGTACATACTGTAGGTGCTACAAACGGATACACACAATTTTCGGTCCTCCATGTGCTCTTACACACACAAACACTCATGAACTCCCCATCCTTATTTATGGAAGGTCAGTGACTCCTCTTCCAATGCTATTGTGTGTGTTGAAAGCTTGGCCTGCCGACTCACTCTAATGTGGCTATTTTCTGGGCCAGACTGGCCACTACAGCAAACAGGCGCAGGTCCGTAAGGCCTTCTGTCACTCTGAAATCAACCAGCTCCAGAATCTGAGAATAGATCATATAATTACATATAAATACATATTTAAATTTAGGCATTATTTTTTCAATGCAAAAACAACACAACTTTCTATCTTAATTGTTATATTTTATTATTTTATTATTTTTATTTATATTTTATTATATATAAAACATAATTATAATACATTTAATAATCAAAATAAATAAATTTTAATTTTTATCATTACATTTTTAGACAAAATTATTATAGAAAAATATATAAATAGATCTAAATAGATAAAATGGCAGTAGTAATTCATTAAATCAAAATGATCAAATGATGCAGAAGAGTCTCAAAACCAGGCTTATATTCAGATGTATGGTGTAGACAAGTTTGATTGGTTTAGATAAGGGCCCTGCAAAATGAGGAATTCCACTGTGCAAATTACGTTCGGCACAGATTTTCATGGTATGTTTGCGCTGTTACTTGATTTGCATGATTCCTTTGGTGAATCGGGTGCTAAAACAACACAGACAGTACATGCAAATAAACTGCGCTATCAGCAGTCACAAATCATTTTAGTGAATTGCCTCCAGACATTAAGATATAAAAAAGAGGCGGCAGATCGTATATTTTTCTGTGAAGGCAGCGTTCACCCTGTACACATATATTTCCTCTTCTTCAGTCAGAAGTTCTGGGGGAATGATCTCTTTTAGGGCCAACAGCACTTGCAGACAGCTCAGATAACCATCTCCATCACTATCAGCCTGCAGGCAGAGTATACAGTATAAGAGTTAATGACAGTTAAGTGATTACTGTCATTACCAATATATGAAAATGAGCAAAACAGTTCTTTTTGATGAGGAAATTGTGGGATTTTCTTTTACTCACAGCCTCAAATGCTCTTTTGTACACTAATAGCTTCTCCTTACTGAGGATGCAGTACTTTGCCAGAAAATCAACTGCAAAACAAGCACACAAAGGTATTAAAATGTGGGTTACAAGGCTTTATACATTAACAATAATTAACACAATAATAGTGATAGTGTTTATAATAATAAACACTATTATAATCAGTAGATACACACTAGGGGTTGGTAAGATTTTTTTTTATGTTTTTGAAAGAAGTCTCTTGTGCTCACTAAAGCTTCATTTATTTGGCCGAAAACACAGTAAAACAGTAATATTGTGAAATATTATTACAATTTAAAATATAAAAAATATTTTAAAATGTATTCCTGTGATGGCAAAGCTGAATTTTCAGCAGCCATTACTCCAGTCTTCAGTGTCACATGATCCTTGAGAAATCATTAATATGCTTTGATGTGATATGATTTGATGCTCAAGAAACTGTTTGTACTATTGTCAGTGTTAAAAACAGTTCTGCTTGATTAATAAGAAAAGTCAGAATAACAGCATTTATTTTGCAAAACACTGCGAATGTCTTTACTGTCACTTTTGATCAATTTAATGCAGCCTTAATGAATAAAAGTATTAATTTCTTTCAAAAAGCAAAAATCTTACTGAATAGTAGTGTATTTAGCCTGAAGAACAACACCATAGAAAAGCTAAAGCCATGTATTTTACTATTTACCATCAATTGAGCCCTACCACATAATGAAGCATTAAGTACAGAAAGAGGCAGAAAATCAACCATTTGGCCACAGAGGGACAGACAGATGGGAATGACTAAGATGAGTTAGGAAAAGAGGATCAGAACAGGAAAGTTAAAAAGAAAAAGAAGGAATAGGGAGGAAAGGAAGCTGTGGAGAGCTCATTTAAGCTGCTGCCACTCCAATACATGAAACAAACCAGAATGATAGACAGAATCCACTGAATAATGGATCTATTCATCAGCGAGGCAGAAGAATAGGGAGGAAAGAGTTGATATCAGTGTGGATTTAAAGCACTGGGCCCAATGAGCTGCGGCCTGCTCACAGGGGGCCGATTCAATCTGCCATTTATCAGCTTACCCCTAATCAAACCCGGGCCTTGCATGGCCTCTTCCATTCACATGCAAAGTGTAACATTCGCATGTAGTCAACTTGACTTGTTAAGGCCTGATTGATCAAAACCTCTCGGTCCAGGGACGCACATCTGTTTGCAAATAACTGTGGCTAGCGAGAGCTCTGGTGTCACCCCGGTCCCTCGGCAGCGCTTGGATTTAGCTTCAAATCTGAAGCAGTGATCTGTTCGGATCATTGAACTGATCTGTATTCACTGACTCTCTCTTTATCTGCACTCATCTGTCTCAGATGCTCCCAAGACACTGAATCTGCCGTCCTAGTCCTGCTGCCGCTGTCTAGATCTGATCTGTCTGGGTCGCACATGTGTATTGGTCTGGATTTGTGAGACGTGCAGCCAGGACACTTTGAGAAGTGTGTTCTCCATGTCTAGTAAAATATTTTTGGCCCATGAAAAAAGCATGCTTGATGCAACCAGAGTTGTGACATGGTGAGTGGTGCACATGCTCACAACATATACAAGCAGTTTAGGAGAAGCAGGTTTGAATATGGCATGTCCCAACACTGTTTCCCCTATTTCCTATTGATCTCTGACTTACACTGTTTTAGTCTTGTTGTCCAGTAAAAATATATAAGAATCTTTAAAACAAGAAAATGGGTTTTTAGATATTATTTATTTACCCAGTTCACAATTTATTTATTTATTTCATTATTTTTAACTTTTTCTCTAAGTGTAAACTTTATTTATATATTTATCCAGTTCACAAATGATCGCCTTCAAAGTGCTTCCGCCAAAACCGTACTTTCGTATTCCTTAAAAAGCCTACGCCTTCCCTATTCTACTTACGGACAAACGCAGCGCCAGTTAATTTTTTTCCGTAAGTAGAATAGGGTAGGCGTAGGACATACAGCGTAAGCTTTTTGAAGAATACGAAAGTACGGTTTTGGCTGAAGCACTTGGAAGGCGATCATTTGTTTATATAAAGCATATACATTTACATTTTTTTTTCGAAAATGACTGATCGTTTCGCTAGATAAGACCCTTATTCTTCGTCTGGTATCATTTAAAGCCCTTTGAAGCTGCACTGAAACTGTAATTTTGACCTTCAACCGTTTGGAGGCCATTGAAGTCCACTATAAGGAGAATAATCCTGGAATGTTTTCATCAAAAACCTAATTTCTTTTCGACTGAAGAAAGAAAGACATGAACATCTTGGATGACATGGGGGTGAGTAAATTATCAGGAAAATTTTATTTGAAAGTGAACTAATCCTTTAAACTTAATATATTTTATTTTTGCGTTTTTTAAAATTTTTCTTTAAGCTCATTCATTTTTTTATTTATTTACTTACCCAGTTGACATTTTTAAGCTTAAACTTAATTTATTTAATTTTTGCTTATTTTTTATTTTTTCTTTAAGCTTATTTACTCAGCTCACATTTTTAAGCTTAAACATTATTTATTTATTTATTTATTTGCTTATTCTATCTATCTATCTATCTATCTATCTATCTATCTATCTATCTATCTATCTATCCATCATCCATCCATCTATCTATCTATCTATCTATCTATCTATCTATCTATCATCCATCCATCCATCTATCTATCTATCTATCTGTCTCAAAATTTTTGTTAGATTGATAAAAAATATTTTACAATGAGGCAATATATAAACATATTCTTTATAAATAAATCTTAATATAGTCTAAAAGTTTCAAATTTTATTCTAAAGGTTTAAAGAAAGAATTTATCTAGTGGATTATCTAAAATTGTCTAAGCATTTTAGATCATTGTTATTGGAAAAATAAAAACAGATTAAGAAAATAATTTTTGCTGATTTTTTTTGTTAAAAAGTCAAGAACTTTATTTTTGTAATCTGTGTTTTGGTGAAATTACCTTACAGTCTGGTGTACAGTAAAAATCATGATTTGTGGTATTTTTGTAGGCATATCAGTTATCATTTTTCTCACTTAGTTAAATATTAAGCATGTATTCATATCTATTTACACCTGCACCACTTTCTGACTGTCTGTAGCTGCACCAAATTCCTATTCCTATATAAATTCCAAATTCCTCCTGAGGCCTTTGAACTTCACTATAGTCCTCTGTTAAACTCCACTATAGATGCCTCTTAGACCCCACCAGAGTGCTGCGTCCCACCTCAGGCCACCGGTCCACTCAGGGATTTGTGGCTCATGGTGTGTGTGTGTGTGTGTGTGTGCATGTGTTTTGGGGGGGCTCTATGCCGTGGAATCAAGGGAACAAAAGGTGCAGTGGAGTGAGAGATTGAGGGAGGAAGCACAGGCAAACGTGCGGGAAGGGGGATGGAGGGGGCACAAAGCTCCTGGGCTAACGCCTCCCGCCTGATAGCCTTATCTGATTCTGCTTCAGCGGCTGATGGCTTTTTTTTCCACTGTGGGCTTTGCTGCACACAGGTTGGGCCCTTTGGTGTGAAGCCTAGCAGAAAATGTTAATCAAGAGAAGAAGTCTTAAAAAAAAGAGGTGGAGAGAGAGAGACAGAAAGTGAGACTGCAAGAACAGAACTTCTCTCGTAATTTGTAATGGGAGTGACGGCAATTCAGTAGCAAATGGAAGCCCAAGAGAAAGGGAAGTGTGACGGGGTGACAAGAGCCGGGCGACATGCACCGCGTCAACCACATTTGCACGTTTGTGCTTTGTTGCTCTCTTTTTTTTGACAGAGTCACTCCTCTACGAGGGCTGACGGCCTCAAGCCAGTATCATTCTGTGCAAAAGGCTGAAGACGCCATAGAAAACTGCAGTCACATCCCATTTAACACTCACTCTTCAGGACAGAACTTCACAGCTGTTTCACTGCAATGCACTGATTGCACGTCCTTTCACGTCTGTAGCCAATGAATAATGGATGTTCATTTTTGCTATTCAGTATACAGTTATTTCTTACTGTCTTAGAACGTATAGGCTCAAAGTTTTAACTTTTCTTTCTTTTGCCTTTCAATTGTTTGTCATGAAGACCGATGATGCTACATTCTGACACACATGAAAACACGCACTCCCGCTCAAAAATAACATCATCCATACACAGAGACTCATTGTGCTCTATGGGGACCGTTTTGTACCCGTGTTTGTTTGTGTTCCATATTTAATCCTGTAGCTTTGTTTATGTTCATCATCATTCAGAAAGACTACATAGTTTAGTAGTTTACTAACAAGGTCAAACTGAGTCTGCAGACTATGACCTCTTTTCTCAGATTGGGGTTGCTCTACATACAGTAAATGTCAAATAATGACAGTAACTATCAAAAGCGTATATGAGCGCAATAACGATCAAACCAAGAAAGCCTTCAACTGTTTCTTCTACTATAGGCACTTTCAGCCTTTTGGATTTTTAGAAAATAAACTTTCTTAAAGCACATTTCAGACTCACTAGTTTATTTTTCTCTTAACAATGTCCAACAGTGGACATACATGCAGCATTTGAATGGCAGGCTCTTTTGGCTTGCTGAGGCTAATTTCATACCATTTTTTATAATTAAATAATATTTTCACACTTAAATGTACATATTTACGGTGTGATTGAAAATGACACAAAAGTATTCTGTTCACAAGTGATATTTACCTTTTCCATCACGTCTCACATTTCATCTCACTTTGATAAAACCTTTTGATAAAACTTTAAATGGAAATGATTCCAAAACTGACTTTTTTGTGTAAAAATTGGTAAATTATTTTTTTAATGATTTTAATAAATACTGAAAGGGTTTATGACTTTAATTAAAGTAATAATTATATTTTTTATGATGGATCTTCATAATCTAATGTCTGGATCTGGAACAAGGATACAACAACATCTATAAAAATAAATAAATAAATAAATAAAAAATTCTGTTAGTTCAACCTCTGCAACATGAAATTGCCCATAGTTGAAGAAAAAACAAACCAAATGTTTTGCTACATCTTTGACATTTAATGGCTTCCAAACAACCAGAGGCTGGCTTTTTGTCCTACTAGGATTTCACATTTATAGGTGTAAAAAAAATCAATAAATAATTTCTAGTTTCATTAAACTTTGGTGTCTGATCTTAAAAAATATGAGGCCCTAAAAGTATTTGGTCACTTGAGACTCACTTCAAAAAGTATAAATTTGATTGCATTGGTTAAAAATATCAACACATAATGGCATTTACAGAATTTAAAAGAAATATACCACAAACTAATCTTTCAAGCAAATCATTTAATAAAAATAAATTGTTAGGTTTATTCAAATTATAATATGCATGTATATGTGTCTGTGCGTGTGTGTGTGTGCGCATTTTTGTGATTTATGAGGACACAAATTTGTATAATGACATGGGTATTACTCTGGTATTATGACGTAAACATGAAATATGAGGACATTTCATGAGTCCTATTTAAAATAGCTTTAAAAACATACTAAACAATGTTTTATTAAAAATGTAAAAATGCAGATAGTTTTCTGGGTAGGTTTAGGGGTAGGGGTAGTGTAGGAGGATAGAATATACAGTTTGTACAGTATAAATACCATTATGACTATGGAATATCCTCACTTTGATAGCAAAACAAACGTGTGTGTGTGTGTGTGTGTGTGTGTGTGTATTTGGACACTTTTTGGTTGTCAGATGTTACGAAAACATGCTTGTGTAAACTTGAAGGGAGCTGGCATAATACATCAACAAAAATCTTTGACTCAACTTGAACAAAAGTACATGTTTGATATGTACGGTAACACTTTATTTTAGGGTCTTTTAACTAGTTGCTTTTTAGAATGCATATTACTAGAATATTGGCTATTTATTAGTACTTATTAAGCACATATTAATGCCTTATTCTGCATGACCTTATTCTACATTCTTAATCCTACCCAATACCTAAACTTAACAACTACCATACTAACTATTAATAAGCAGTAAATTAGGAGTTTATTGAGGGAAAAGTCATAGTTAATAGTTTATATGTGTTCCCTATACTAAAGTGTTACCATATGGGCTGTTTATTTGATATTTTATTATATAATACAATGACACTCATGCACTTTTAAGAGTAGCTTCAGTGTAAAAACTAAGCTTTGTGACCATTATAGCTGGCCTATACCACATCCTACACCACACACACTTTGTATGCACTCTGTATGCCACGTGCTGGCTGCTGTGGTGCTGACCCAACTGACAAATAACTTGTGCGGGCCGTCCAACTCTCTACTGTGCTCTTTGATTTTTAAAAATTTGGCACTGTACTTTGGTCCCTTTGAACAAGTGCAGGGGGCAAATTTTGGCAAACCTCTCGAGGCAAGCTTTGTTGTTGGCCGCCGGACACGTGGCTCCGCCCCTTCATTGCCCATTAAAATAAGGGGGGGAAAACAAACAAAGACACACGCAGGCACCACACTCCTCCTGCTGGCTGCATGCCATGTACTCTCAAACACATACACACAGACCACAATCCCTCACAAACCACTACACCCTGATCTCCACTGATAACTCCACAAAGGGCAAATCATCTGTTATAACTTATCTACAGCGATAACCCCACAATGGCCAAATCATCTGCTATTATTGCCACCGTTCTCCTTGACATTGTCCCTTTATTAAGGGCATTGTGGAAAAGCCCACTCTGTTTGGACGTGGCATAATAGAGTCTTTGACAGATTCACTTCTCTCCCTCTCGCTGTGAGCTTTGAAAACAGCGAGCATATTCCATGCTTCATGCTTGTCAATAGCAGGACTGTTTGTTTGCCTAGTCACTCTGAGCTAATGGTAAACACACACAGCTATTCCATCCTTTAGCACTGCGCAAATAGCACTTACATAAAGGCACTGTACTACACACACACATATACACGCACACTTTCTGGTCTTTCAGGATGCTGAGCTTTTGAAGAAGCCATTCATCAGCGAGAAAACAAATGAGCCACATAGTAAGCCTCCTACATGGTCTGAACGCTAACTGCTAGCAGACTAGCAAACAAGTAGGGTGGGGCAGTTTCAGGTCTACCAGGTGTTCCCTGTTAATGCTAACATTTATCAGAGATCTCCACTTTCTCCAAGTGACCAGAAGAAACATAGATAAGGGCTATGTTTGGAATAGTATACTACTCATACTATTTTTACAGAATGCAGTGTGTACTACTGTACTGTACTGTACTGTGCAGTATGCAAACTTTCTGCATCCAGAATCGCATACTGTCAGAGTATGTACTGCATATTAATAAAGAACACTTTAAAGTATAAATGTAGTATGAATACAGTTCACACATACTACACATGCCACGTTGGCATTGTCTTCTTACCAAAAACATTAGCCATTTCACTCTTCTCTAATATTTACAAATGTTATGACTCCTCTGCTGTAACCTCATGGGACATCCCATTGCATGTGCACTTCAGGAACTAAGCGTAAATAGTAGGTCATCCAGGTATTTCTCGCCTACAGTATTTAATGATATTTAATACTGCACATTCAGACACAACTTTGGTATACTATATAGTAGGGAAGTATGCATATATTTGGATTTATAAATGAGGGCTATGTTCAAAATATCATACTATTATTATTATTTCTGCAGTATATATATAGTGTGCACTACACACATTTTCTGCATGAAATACCTGGAATCCTACTACACTTTGTGACATGTCTATTAGTGCACACTGCATTGAATACTGTGTCTCACAGCGTAATTCACTTGAATTTACTATTTATTTCCAGTGTGATGAAACAAATACATGTAGTTTAAGTAATACTGGTCACAAATATCTCATTCTTGACACATTATTTTTGAAAGGTTAAAGATGCTGTCACAAAAGTAAAATTTCTTGGTCAAAAAAGGTCCATTGTCTGTTGTCAATAGCATAGCGAATTAGAAAGCACAACTCACACAGAAGTAAGTTTCAACCCAAGCACCTTTTTGTTGGTCATTGCGGAGAACTCACATAAAAATGATGTAAATTTGGATGGGAAATTTATCGCCTTCTCACGAAACTCCCCTTTGCGTGGATTCCCATAGGAATGACTGGATTTCGCCAGATTTTTAAATGATAAAATAAGGGAAAAAATTAATACACAGTGACCACAATTTAACTAAAACAAGAGAATCCAATTGGTACAACATGGCTAAAATGAGGGTACAATTTAATAAAACATGGCCACAAATTAATACATTGAGGAAACAAATTCTTAATTCAAGGCCACAATATCTATTTTTTTCTCAATTTCACATCGTGAAACATACTAATTCACTTTTTTATTAAGCTAGAAGCCACTCACTGACGTGAGGCCAGATGAAAACAATGTAGCACAATATTTGAATTTCCCATACTTTTTTTGAAAAATAGTAAGCAATGCATAGTATATAAAGTACTGTACTATCCAGTGTGTAGTATGCTAGTATTCCATTCTGAATGCAGCCATGAACACTCAGAAACTATATATACAGCCAAACACTGAATACCTGCTGCAGGTAGGGGCCACAGAAAGGGAAAGCACAAAGACATAGAAGAAAGAAGGGAAAACTGAAAGAACAGGGAAGGCCAGACCTATTTACACTTGTCATTTGTGCATTGATTTTCTGGTCAGTATGGAGAGAGTGGGTACAAATTATGTCCAATTAGGGCTTTTGAGTCTCTAATGAGGAGCCACACTCACACGTGTCTGAGAGGCCTCACACATATTCATACACACAATTTATGGTGAATGCCGTCTCGTTCCGAGGGAATCCATAGAAATAATCAGTACAGAAGAATGAGGGAACTTAAAACAGGTATAAATGTAAGTAACTCTGAAACAGATTCAAATTTTCAGCACATTGAGGCATTAAAAAATGCGAACAGTGCTCTTTCTCCTTACTTTCTTCTTTTCAAACTCCTCTCACTTTCATCCACATACACACAAAGAGCAACACTCATCTCTGATGTGAGCGACAGCTGCATGCTTCCTCCTCTTGTGCTTGATTAGGAGCTGAAGGGACCTGTCCAATCAGGCCTATTCACACAATGCCCCTGCATTCACACAAGCCCTGTGACCTCCCATGGCCCCGCTGGGGCTCCGCCCCTTCACCTTGACCTTCAGTACACACCCTCTCTCTCCTCAGCACTCCAAACCGCATATCCAATCATGAAAAGGGCCGGCAAATTGGGACCATCGGCGTAGATCGGCAGAACGGCACTCGAAAGCGCAGCTAATTAAAAAATCAAGTGCAAAGCTCCGAGCTCAAAACTAAACAAGAGGTGGTGGGCCGACTGGAGTGTGTACACAGTGTCAAATTACAGCAGTGGGGTTCTCTGTTTGAATGGTGTGAGCGTTTTTTGTTGTGGCCTACTGAAAGGACCTTATCAATCAACAGTTTAAATTGCCAGTTCACACTGGCAGATTGGTAAATAAGCGACTTAGAAATGATGTCTTAGTACATTCACCTTATTAGTCTATGAATTCAGATTCAAATATGGATTTGTGTACTTACAGTCCTCAAACTTAGAGCAAGGGCTCTGATGAGTGGGCTCTGTCAGGTCTTTTCCATCCTGCAGTTTGGAGTAAATCTCCAGGGCTTTATTCTTCCACCTCTTGATCTCCTTCTTCCTCTTCCTCTTCTCTCTGAGTCTGTCGGACCTGTTCCTGTGTTTTTCAGCATGGTCACTGCTCTCTGGGCATTGCAGGACCAGTATGGTCCCCTCGCTTGTTGGGCTTTCTTTAATTTAGCAGACATCAAACCATATAACATGAATATTAGATTATTAAATAATGCAGCTGATTTGTGATTAGTGACTTAATATAAATTAATAATACATTTTATATAATATAATAATATAAATATAATATAATTGAATTATATAATAACATAATATGATACATTTAAATATTTTTGCAAATTTTAAAACAAAAATATATGAAGAATTGTTTGTATATCACTGTTAAAAATATTGGCTGCAAGAAAAAATAATAATAATAGTGATTCATCTTTAGAAAGCAGAATGCAATAGTAATAATGGAAAATTCATTGAATGTTTGATTTCTTTTAGATTTATTTATGATTATTTACAGATCCCCCTAGCACTCTCTTGCCACCACCTGGGGGTCCCGGACCCCAGTTTGAAAACTCTTGCTTTATGGCCCAGGAAAGATGGGGACCACCCATAAATGTGTTTTGCTGCGCTGACCTTTAATATTCTCTGTTTCTTCTAAATGCTACTTCTTAATCTATAATAAATTGTTTGTGCATTTTGAAACACACAACAGTGATAGAATACAATGTATCCGTTTAATTTATCATTATGTGTGACCACAAACAATGCTTTCTTTCTTTTTTGTACCTATTCTTGGCTTTTTCTGTGAATTGGATACCAATGGGTTTTCTGTGGCAGAATTCTCAAATGTTCCCCTTAACTCTTCCATTCAAAATGTACTTATTCTGTTTCCTTCCTTCTTTACACTTCATAATCAAATTTTTTGTCCTTCCTCAAAGACACCATTTAAAAGCAAAATGCTCTCTTGAGAGACCTGGAGGTCTGTTAATTTACCAGCGGTCCCAAATTAGCAGCTTTCATTAGAACTCATTGAGAAGTCCTCACAAAGCACTTCCTGCGTTTAGAGACACAAAGAGTGAGATCGATTAGCACTGAACCTGTGGGGGTTTCTGGATTGTGTGTTCTTCAGCATTTAAATCTAAAACACTGGACTGTGATGTGGCTTTGTGCAACAGTGTGAGAGAGAGGAGAACAGGAAAATCAGCTCTTATTCTCATTAACACAACTGCAAATGAATTCCAGGGGTCAGTTTGTTAATTATTGTCCCGCAATAACACATCTTCTTCTGGCTCTCTGCTTTTTTTATCATTTCAACCTCATGTTTCTACACATGCAATTACAGGAGGGGCTAGTCAATGTACAATAGTTAATGTCTTTAATAGCTGGTTGAGATCCAGAAATGGGCTGCAAGTCTAAATGCAAATAATACAATGCAACTAATCATATAGTTGTGCAAAGTTAGCTCATTTGCTGCAAATATTTGGTTTGTCATTCAAAATGGATTTTGATGAATTATTGTGCTGCAGAGATTAATATTTTTATTTAATCAAAAATAATTTGATTGAAAATATTACACTATTACATTACAATAATATTCCAGTATTTTTTATAAAAATTGCTTTGATTTTAAGGACATTTTTTGTTTACTTTTGTACCACAAACATATTTCTGGTTGGATATTTAAAGATAACACTTATTAAAGATAAATATAACACTTATCTGATTTAGATATACGTTTTACATGGAATAAAAAATATTTGTTTTCTCACAAACATAATTAATAATATTATTTGCACAGAGGAAGCCAAATGTCTCATGTCTGGTTGCAGTTTTTTTTTTTCTTGTAATGGGTGTGTGCCCATCAAAAGACGTATACTGTGATTATTTATCAGGATTGAACACAGTTACGCAGTTCAGATATTGTTGATAAGAGCAGGTGTCTCTGCTTCTATCTCAATCCTGATCATATAGGCTAATGCTGCTATGGATTGCTCACCTTGACAGATACCAATACATCACGCTCAGCATTTAATGGTGTGAAAACACCAGCCATATTTTATGGTTTTGCAAAACGAGCAAATGAGACATGAAAATGGACAGTTAAGCACTTGCTCAGCTCTAAAAATGGGCCATAATGGATCTGTGATCAGCTATATGCAACGTGAGAATACTGACAACAAGGCACCTTTGCATAAATACTGCAAGGGCGAACGGGTTTACATAGTTTATGATTCATAGTTTATGATCCACAGACTGTTGGTCCTTGTAATCTAAGCAAGGAGACTGCTACAGCCCAAACTTGATGTTGGAAAGTTTTCTGTTCATGCAAATTTTAATATCAGCCAATCACGGGAGGCATTTGTTGTTTTTATTTTAAAAAAAAGAAGAAGAAAAAGAAAAAATGCTAACAAGTCTTCACACGTGAGATCAGAGAATGTCAGGTTCTATACTTCCCACTGGGAAAGTACATTTTATTGATTATTGCTCTAAAATAACATACTGAAAACACATTTGAATTGTTAATTAATTATATTAGTGACGTTTTTTGGCCAATTTTAATCACACTGATTCAAAAAGACTGCACGGAATGATCTACTAAATCAATACATTTTGAGTCAACATACGATTCAGAATGAGAACTGTATGTTTCTAAAAGCTAGGTGTATTTTTTAGTGGATTAAACATCTCCAGTCCCTGACCGTTGTGTGAAATCAAGTTTCACAGGGTAATTTGCGAAACCCAACTAATTCCATTCAGCGTGGCCTATCTCTCCCTGTAAAACCTCCTTTTCTTACACTGCCTAATCCTCCAATGCAGAACAGTGATTACTGAACGGTCAAAGCTGGAAACAAGGCACTGACCTGCTTAGAAACCATCTTAAACCCACACACGCCAGGTTACCATACCAACTGGCCGGCCTGAAAGAGACAGATAGCTGGATTTGGCTGAGAGTGGCAGAGTCAAATCCTACATCTAGCCCTCCCCTGGTGCTCACAAGGCCATAGAAGACAAAACACAAACCTCCCCTGGTCCGCCTTGGTTAACACACACCCTGCCCACCCTCCCATGTGGAAATCCGAGCATCCAGCGCACCAGAAAGAAGCAAGAAGGTCGACCGTGTATCTCTTTCTTTGTGTGTTTGAGAAAGGGATGAGCGTCAACAACACAATCGGCCGGCAAGAGGCTTTCAGCAGTGCCACCCAGAGCCATTCTCCTCCATCTTTTGGCAGAATAGAGGGAGGGGTGGAGGAATAAGGGAAAATCCCTCCTTGATTATTATTCATGGTGCTGATTGTCCTTTCTGGATCTTCAGTTTCCCAACACGTCATTCCATTCTAGCAGCGCTGACAAGTGCCAATCAAAGAGTCGGTATCCGGATTTCAGCGCTGTCCAAACGATTGAGGATTTGGCAAACAATGGCTTCCGAGCCCTCGGTGACAGTGAGAGAAAGACAATGGTGGCAAAGTGACTGTGTCAGTGTGTGGTCCTGTTTTAGGGTGAAACGATCCTGCTACGAACACGGCTAATCTCTCCTTCCCCATCTCTTTCATTCACGCCCTTAATCTGTTCGCCAGTGCCTGGTGTCTTCCAGAACAATCCGCCTGGGTCAGTCTGGCTTAGGCCCTTGTTTTTGTCCGGGATGATGGCACATTCATGTCCCTCTGTGACATCTTCAGTTTCAGCTGAATGCTAAAGACTATAATAAACACTTTCAGGGGTCACCCGAGTGACCAGAAGAAAAGCAATAGTAGCCATTCCGTCACAAAAAGGGATTAGGACACCTATGAATACATTATGAGTCAGGAGGACAAAGGAGTGGTCAGGGAGCCGAAACCGGTGGGAATCGGGACCGTGTCATGTGTCATTTTGAACAGTGACCGAAACACCTTTATTAGCGGGAGCGAATCATGATTCGAAAATTAATAAACTGATAAATAATTAATGGTGTCTTGCAGAACCATGACACATCGTATTATTTTCATAAGAAAAAAGCTAAACAAATTTAAATCGGACACAAAACCACACACAAATAAGCAGATTATGTCATAATTTATGGCTTTAACACTGTAAAGCCTGACATATTAAATAATAGTCTGAAATATTGATTTTTTTTATGGAACTGTTAATGGAACCTTTAGTCAAAATCTAAAATAAAAAAAATATTTATATTATTTTTAATACACCAGGCTTTTACGGCTCATATAGTGTGATATAGGAGAATATGGAGCTCATACTCAAGGACGAAAAAAACAACTCAATTTTATTCAGAGGCCCAAACTGAGCAGAAATATGCAGTTTAGTACAGTTGCTGATATTTATATGTCTAAAACGTTGAAATTTTTGGTAAAAAGTCTTAGTAAGATGATATTTAATGCTTAGTTTTATTATCAAAGCTCTGTAGCTTTTATTGTGGAGGGCAAAACATATAATGCAATAAATAAATGTTCCTCAGAAGCCTGTTGTATCATATTTGACAAACATATTTTAACATGATTTTTCTAAAAAATTATATACGGATAATCAAGTAAACCTAAGTTGCTTCAGTCCAGTAAGTGTTCATCTTGAACAACATAAAAGATATTCTTACGTTTACTTTATATAAATCTGTAAAGATTTTACAGCAAAAAAGACACGTGTACTACAACCTGAAGAGGGACGTTTTTAGAATTTATAAGTCCTTTACTTGCTAAAAAGTATAAACTATCAATCAGACAACCGAAGGCTTGTAGCAGATTGTGTACAACAGATTTTTCAGCAAAATGTTTATAATTTAGAGGCCTTAGGCCAAAAATGAAAATTCTGTTATCATTTACTCACCCTCATGTCTTTCCAAACCTGTATGACTTTCTTTCTTTTATGGAACACAAAAAAGTTATTTTGAGGAACTGTATATGTGTCCATATAACGAAAGTAATTGGGGTCCGAAACAGCATTGGACCCCACTGACCTCTATTATATGAACAAAGAAAGTCATACAGGTTTGGAATTACATGAGGGTGAGTAAATGATGAAAGAATTTAATTTTTTTGCTGAACTATCCCTTTAACATCAGTGGTTTTGATGGCGAGTAGTGTGCTTTCTTTTCTTTCTCCGACTTTCCTCTATAAAATTGAGAATTTTAAGAGATTTTTGCTTATTTTTGATCATCACAAGAGTCCCAAACAGTGATAATCCAAATGGTCTTCTCAGCGGGAAGCTTTAATCTCATGTCCACTGTTTTAGACACATTGAAGCTTCTTCAATACCTACTGGCCCTAGGATGACCTCGCATTGACCCCACACTGACCCTCTCCCCAGGAGTGACCATGTCTTTGGACTTTGAGGAGGGTCGTTGTGCTCAGACACTCCCACCATCTCCTAGGTTACATGAGTAAAGGGATTTTCACACTGAGCGCAATTAAGCAACGAATCGATGACGAATCGATGATGCTCTTGAATCAAAACAATATATCCCTATCTATTCACACCGAGCTTGTTATTATTGGTGCCTGGGAACAGATTTATTCTCACATTTACTTCATATTTCTTTACACAGAATATTATATTCATTTTACACTAAACAATTACACAACAGCATACAGAGCGCTGTGTGTCTGTTTTCTTCCGGGTGCACGTGTGTTATGAGTCAGAGATCGCTCATTCGGTCTTGATCTGTCAATCATATTACATGATCATAACTCCTGCCCTTCCGGATGACCACATCCTGTACACTTCCTCATTCTAATTACGTACATAAACAACTAAGAGAAATGTTTCTACAGATGAAACATGAACCCAAATAGACATATGACTACGACAATGTATGTTTTGTATGTTTTTCATGGGGCTTGGGGCATTTTTATAACAAAAAAAGGATGTAATGTTGAGCAGGTGTAGTGTTCAGTCCATTATAAAACACTACAAATAATGCATTTCTGCCCATTATATAATCAAAATCCACTTTAGATCGCACTCGGAAGTTAATAAAAGCACTCGATTGTGGTTTAAAGTGGGTTTTGAGCAAACAGTAATAATCTCATAAATTGTGATGTGTAGCTTGATGCTAACTGTAGTTCTAATGCACCAGTTAACCAGCTGCGATTATATTTTATGATGTATGTGGTCAAAAGAATTTTCGTAAGGTCTCGTAAGTATTATAGATTTGTTTGTGTTTCTGGTGTAGTACCAAGCTTTATTTATCTTAATTTACTGTTGTATGTTGTGCAGCAGGCGAGGTTAAAATCAAATGGAAAAGCCAAACATACACAAGGTAAAATGCATTTCTTTGTCAGCGCCACCTATCATGCAGGCATGAACTAGCAGGAGGTGATCAATCGTTTTGTGTTGGTTGGGAAAACACTGTTCGTCTACGATTTGCTTCGCTTTATCGTGTCACACTCAGTGTGAAAGGGCCTTAACATCTCTTTTGAGGTGAATTACTTTTATTTGCTGTCTTGTTGAAATAACTGAACCTAAGGTCCCTTATTCATTTTGTTATGGTAAGTCTCGGCTGACTAACCGAGTCTTTAAGTGTTGGGACTATGACTTAGCTTGTAAAATGAAGAATAAAAAAATGGGAATTTTTAGTCACTACCCCATTGGTGTTATAGCAAAATACCACTCACCTGTCTGCAAAGCACTGGGAGAGAGTGGCGACAAATAGAGCGGGACATCTTCATCTTGCAACTCGCAACCTTGGGGTGAAACAGGAAAAAATGTTACAGATTAAGAACCACAAACATTCACAGACTTAACAAAAAAATAATAATAATAATAATCTCAGTGCTGGGTTGTGGTGGGAGTTTTTTGCTTGATGCCTGGTCACCATCTACTTTGGAAAAGAGCAGCGTTAACATTTGGCTAAATTTCTCTTTTTGTGCTCCACAGAAGTAAAAGTCATATGGGTTTGAAATTACATCAGGATAAGTAAAAAATACGTTTTTGTAATGTTTTAACTGAAGTGACTCTTTAAGCACCTCAAAAGACTAAAGAATTTCTTGTAAATGTCCTTGAGCTTTAGAACAGGGTTGTTTTGGGGGCAACATTGTGCCCTGCATATATGCCAGTATGAGCCGCTAATGGAGGTGGGCGACTGATTGAGTAACATGGAACATTACTTCCTTAACACAGTGACGGATGTTGGTCATTAATGTTATTCTTCAAAGCTATGACAGATGCAATACAGCTCAACTTCACCGCAGTGCTATAGCTGAATTGGCTTGTGTTGGATATTTCCATTCTGGTTAAGATTACATCATGAGACATAGGATGAGAGTAGGCTACATTATAGAAGCAGACTCTTAATTTTCTCTCTGGGCACTTATTTCATTTATGTACATAAGATGGCCACACAGGGAAGACAGGCTTGGCATCAGGCAGCTGCCTCTCAGAGGGATTATGTGGCTTAACTGTACCAGAGGCACAAGGATTCCAAACACTGGCCTGGCAGCAATGAGAGCTCCATGGAGTGGCACCTTAGGCCAGTTGCATAAACATACAGTAGCCACTATGTTAAGACTGTGTCTTAAGAATTAGTCTGACCAACTAGCAGTTAGTCAAGGGATAATCAGTCTTACTTTTCGAATTCAAATTTGACCAATCTACTTTTTTATGTAACTGTCACAAAAAAGTTATAACCAGTCTTCAAAAAGAAAAAGAAAAATGATGATGACTAACTTGTAAGACTAGTTTATGTAACCAACCACTTCAATCTATACACTCTCAGCACTTGCAGGTATTTATCCCTTAGGTGGATATTATGAAAAGTGTGTTATACCACTCACATACTGGAAATTACTGGTCCGTGTCTGAAAGCTGTTAGGATCACATCAAAGGATGTGTATTCTGCATATTTATTTATGGTCAAAACGGTTTCATTTTTTGGTTAATGTTTAAAGGAATGTTTTGGATTCAATACAAGTTAATCTTAATAACATCAGTGGGAGGATAATGTTGATACTACAAAAATATTATTTTCACTATCTCGTACTCTTAAAAAAGGTTACAGTGAGGCAATTTATATAATCACTTAAACTTTCGAAAATTTGTGGTCAGTAAGATTTTTTAAATATATACATTAATACTTTCATTCAGCAAGGATAACAGTAAAGACCTTTCCACTGTTACAAAAATAAATTCAAATAAATGCTGTTCTTTCAAACTTTCTAATCATTAAAGAATCCTTTTCACAAAAATATTAACAATATGAAATGTGGTCAAAAAATCAGCATATTATAATGATTTCTGAAGGATCATGTGACACTGAAGACTGGAGTAATTTAGCTTTGCCATAACAGGACTAAATTACATTTTTAAAAATATTTAAAAAGAAAACAGTTATTTTAACTATTTTAATGATAAAAAATTATATATATATATATATATATATATATATATATATAATATTTTTGACCAAATAAATTCAGCATGGTGAGCATAAAGACTTTTTTCAGAATCATTAAAAAAATCTTACCATCCCCAAACCTTTAGATACATGAATCCTTCTGTTAAAAGCTGTGTAATATTTGGTCTGTAAAGCTGTTTAAATAATCATTTTTACAGTTGTTTAGGGTTTATGACGTTAGGCTGTGAAGTTCTAAAATTGGATATAACTTCACACAGAAAATAATAAGAATTGTTCAGGTCTTGTGACTATACATTTGAAACAGTGAGCATTTTAATATTTCTGGATTGGACCCATTCACTTCCTCAGTAAGTGCATCACTGTAGTTATTTTTATTTTTATTTTTTATTTTTTTAAGTAAAAAAAAAATATACATATTTTTTTGTGGTTATCAATATTATGCCACGAATGCTATGAACTGAGCTTAATGTAGGTTACTGAACCTGGAAAATCCATTAAAGCAAAAAAATATATATATATGATATCAGCAGTGAAAGGGTTAAGAGACAGTGTGAGCATTTATATAATTTCCATCTGTGTCATTTCTCGACTGTAATCAAATGTTGGTGTGAGTGATTTCAATTTTAATTCAATTTCAATTTCAATTTTATTTGTATAGCACATTTACAACAGCCCCCAGGCTGACCAAAGTGTTTTACAGAAGAGCAAGAATATTACACATACACGGAAAATAGATCAGAGAAAAATTTAAAACCACCCATTTAAAAATTTAACATATCACAGTAGTCAATACACTAAGGAAAATAAAAAAGAGTGATTGTACACCTTGGTCCTCACAGGTGGGTTTCTTTTGGTTCTTAGAGCTGCTCTCAGACACTCTTGAGCTGACAGAACAAGAGGATGATGTCCTTGATCCACTCTCCACACTGATGAGCTAAAAGCACCAAAACGAACACACAAACAGGTTAACACAAGCAGGACAGAAGTGTATAACCACCAAATGTGAACGTGTGTGTTTGCGGCCATGGTCGTGCTAGATGTGTGCCCTGCTGTGCTGCAGAGAAGCAATGGCCTCCCTTGTGCCAACAGTAATCAGTCCTGGGGAAAATCTATTGTACCAGAACTTAATTGACAGCAGCTTACAACACATTCATGTTTCGGCCACCATACCCCTCCCCTCGCCTTACTCCTTACTTCATAAAAGAAAGATTAATGCCTCCATCCCTTTGCACCTGCATCCAGTGTTTTGTGTCCTCGTACCCCTCGCTGACACTGTTTACCTCCTAAACCTTGCCCTCTGGCCCCACTGTGGCACATCTATGCCCTAAAATTCAGCCCCCTTATCAGCGTGGCAAGTCAGAGGAGCCCAACTTCCTTGCGGCTGCACCTTTTTCTCGTCCGTATTGACTGATTAGCCCCACACCTGCCGCCCAGCAGCAAGCAGAAATCCCCCAGTCGCCTCCATATAGAAACGAGAGCCATAAAGTCGCTTGTAGATTCCTCTATGTGTGTGTTGAAATGGTTTTATGAGCAAGGTACTCACCCCAGGGCACTTTTTGCGTCCCTTGAAAGTTGCCAAAGAATCTTGGCCACTGTTTCTGCCACTTAATGGTTTGCGGTTGTCCAGGACTGCAAATAGACACACGCATGCTTGAAAACAAGGGCAGACAATATATATAAAAGTGCAAAAGAAATACATGAAGAGGGACGATAGTGAGTGATTAATGCCTTGTATTTGACATGACTGAAGGTCCATAATCCCTCTGCAAATACTGATAGAAATGGTGCCTCACAAACCTGCAGCAGCACCTGTCTACTCAGAGCATGCCAGGTGCAGACACACCTAGCGAGGAGCCTGGCCTCCACGCGCTGCCGTGCATGTTTGTGCCAGACTTTAGAAACACATTAACACTATTTCAAAACACATCCCATCAAGATTGCACCCAGATCTGATCCGCCGCACGTGGGCTTCCTTTGTAGTGCCTTTATCTGTGGATTGCGCCTGAACAATGCACAATAGTCGCATCGCAGGATCAAGTCCTGATAGGGGGGCCGTTGCGATCAGACGTGTGGATGAACTGAGGTTTTGGGTTAATGATAAACTTGACCCGTTTTTTATCTTGATTAATATGACTTTTTCATAACTCCATAAAGCATTTTTTTGGAGGAGCAACAAACCGCTTCATGTTTATGGCTTCAGTTAAGGACTTGTAGCCGCGCGCCCTGGAACAGATGAGAGGCATGCCGGCTTTGGTTCAAAGGTAACGGCAATGGGGTCACACACACACACATACACACAGACAAATACTAAAAACATTACTCTCAAGGACGGCCAACAATCGGCACACCCGTAACGTTATTCCCCGACGCCCTCTCTTTTACACAGCACAATTGCCAAATTTCCCCAACTCAAATCAACCGTTCCTCTTGGGATTTTTTCCCCCCCTCCTAACTGTTATTTTTCAGAGTTATTTAAAGGCAATCAAGGCGCTGTTGCTCGTGAATGTAAACATCGCAATCTGATGTGAGGTGACGGGGAGAGATAGCAGGGCCCAATGCGTCTGCCTTTTTACGCGCAAATACGCGCATAGACAGGCAAGCTTATACGTGCACACACCCACACATAAACGGACGCACATATCTACCGCTACGCTGGACAGGTGCTTGGCAGCTTGCTATATGATATGTATTGTACCTGTGGACTGATAATATTGGGGAATGCCCGAGCTCCAGACTCTAAGGCCAGGTTCATACTCCTCCCCGTCTGGAGTGATACACCATTCAGGGCTTGGGATGGAACCAGGGCTTTCGGATCCTTTTCGGTCCAATAGCAAAAGCTGCACGCGGGACAAAGATCCTAGATCACCCGAATCACATCCCACAGTCAGTGCCGCAAGCCCAGGGCTCAGATCTGTGAAAAAAAAATTGAAAGAAAAGCATATCACCCATAGCTAATTTGATGTGAATGTGAAATAAAAGCACTTTTGTTGACTTGTTTTTAATGAAAATGGAAGAACAGAAGATTTTTCTAAAATCAGTGATAAATAAGAGTGATCTAAATTAAACATAATGAGATATACATGTAATTGTGGTGTTTTTTTTGTTTTTTTTTGTGGGCTCTGGTTGAGCAAAATAATATAGTAATTAATATTCTAATATATAATATATCTAATGTTTATATAATTTATTTATATAAAATATATTTCAAATATTTTTATTATTCATATGCATGTATCCAAAATGACCTTAAAAATTTAAGAAGATCACATTTTTATCACATTTTTAAAAAACATCATTTCCCTTTAGGCTGTTCCATGTGACTGCTTTTTGAAGAAAACTTGTTGAATGTAAATACTAAAGAATAATTTATACAGTTTCTTTTTTTGATGACAGTAATGGCTAATGCCTAGGGTTTTTTTTACCAAGTTAAATTAAATTTACTGTAGTACCAATAACTCTATAATATAATATAATGTAATATAATATAATATAATATAATATAATATAATATTCAGGGCTGTTGAACAACTTACAGTCAAACCAAAATTTATTCAGACATCTTAAACATTTTATTCATTATTACAGTTTATTCACTATAGTTTAAAAAACGGTAATAAAATATGACAAGATCTCAGAGTTAAACTGTGACAGAAAAAAATAATCTTAATTATGTCAGATAACACTTAAGCAAAACATGGTCAGGTCAAAGTGTCTGAATAATTTTTGGTTCCAAATTTTTTTTATCAATTTTACTGTTAGTCCACTGTATGAAGAATTTTTGGGTATAATATGTCACAGTTTACTTTATTTTATTATCCTCACTTACATAAATGAATTATAGTGTCCTGCACCCACTAGTAAAAATATATCAAAAATGTCTGAATAATTTTTGGTTTGACTGTAAATCTTCCATATACATTTCAAAAAGACATGTGTCATGTGAAACTGTGCCCATGTCTGAAATCTATGTACCATGCCTTTCTTTTTTTTTTTTTCTTTTTTTTTTTTTTTTTTAAAAGAGGGTTAAAGGATTACACTTTCATCATGTCCCATAAGGGTCCTGTGTTTGCGGTCACACCCTGTGGAAATGGGATCACTATCACTATGGGCCACATATGCAAATCTTCAACCCACACTACTGAGGTGTGGCAATTCAGAGAATTCACTCTCTCACTCTGAGCCCTGAATCTCAGCACCTCACACGTTATTTTTTTTATAGACACTCGATTACAATTTACATAAGCCAGTGCCTTTTGGAGTTACGCCTCCATTTGTAAACACAGACAAAAGATGGAGAGATGTAAAAATGTGATGAAAAACAAACTGATTGAGGGATAATGTGTAACAATCACCCCATTTTTTTTAAATGTCCCCAGATGAAAAAAGTACTTATCTCAGGTGCTCTCAGTTATGTCTAATTTTAGTATCAGTTTTTGTCTTAGATGTTTCTCCTACAACTCCTTTAAAGAACAAACATGCGAAAACCAATCACATGATCTTTCTATTGAACCTGTTTAACCGTAGAAGTCTTAAGCTGCTTAAAAAAACTTGGTGGGAACACCAGTACACCAACATCTGACATAACATTTATGCTGGTTTTAGGAGAACCATATGAGATTATTCACTTTTTTAAAGGATAAAAATCAAATAAATGAGAGTATTAAAAAAAATTATTCATCTCATTGGAGTCTAGGAGAAAAAACTGAGATATCAGTGACATCTCAATGAGATTTTTCTATTACTATAGGTCAGCCTGTGTGTGACTGGTAAAGTTTGTTCACTAATACATATAACACCTTCTCATCTTTACTGTAGAAAAGACTCACTAACTCTTTAAGACATCAAAGCCTAGTTTTGAAACCTGGTCTAACACCGCCACCCAGATAGAAACTTTCTTTATAGCATCTTTATTAAATCCCTGAGCTATCCAGTTTTCCTGAAGCACACAAAACTTAAAACATTTCAAAAGAGGAAAAACACTACTGGCAATTAGTTCATATGCATTTAAACATAATGACATGCATTACAGTGCCTGGTGTCTATGCAGCTGGACATTGTGCATTACAAACACATGTTAGTCGTCCAGAGGGAGCTAGAAAGGTTAGAAGGTCAGGTCATGCCGGAAACGCTTAACACCTTGTCAGGAGTCGGGAGGAAATCCTGAGGGAAAAATTCACTTAGGTAATGTTTCTGTCCCCCTCTCTCTCTGACCACAGTGTACACACACACACACACACAGAGTGAGGACAGGGACTGTGTCAAATTGAAGGATTAGGTTTTTGACAACAACAAACAGATTTGAAATAATGTCTGCAGGGCAATGCCGAGGCCAGTTAGTACACTGGTAAACAAAGTTTACACAGCAGCAAACGATTTTAATCTCTTAGACCTTAATATTTGAACTTTCCATGCCTGACTTATTTACCAGTGGCCATTTCTGTTGAAACAGAGAGTAAATGAAAATGGCATGTCGAACCAGTATCCAAGCTTTAAAACAAACATGATTATCTGTGCCACCCCCCTCGTTCACAATAAGCATAGATGATAAACTGATTACTTGGAACAACTTTTAAATATGGAGCAACATCTGTTTGTTACAGAAAAGTCAATGGATGAAATTTGTCATAGAGAGGAGAGCTGTTATTAATGGCAAGCATCAATATTATTATAGCTTATATTTAGGGTTGGGGATTTAAACAACCAAAAAGTGCTTCCAAAAATGAGGGGGAAAAATTCAAATTCACAGAGTTTTGAACAGTAAAAAACAAATCTGCATATAGTTTACAACAGTGTTCATTACTGTTATATATACACACTACTGTTCAAAAGTTTGGAATCAGGAAGATTTAAAAAAAAAAAATTAATCAAAAGCAAAAAAAAAAAAAAGCAAAAGACATTTATAATGCTACAAAATATGTTTGTTTCAAATAAATGCTGTTCTTTTGAACTTTCTATTATTCAAAGAAACAAATGTATCACAGTTTCCACAAACATATTGATTTCTGAAGGATCATGTGACACTGAAGACTGGAGTAATAGCTGCTGAAAATTCAGCTTTGCATCACAGAAATAAATTGGATTTTTTAAATAAATAAATAAATAATAAACTTAATACAAAGTGAATCTTCCAGGCCATATCACTTCTGTTTAGTACAATGACAATATAAAAAGCATCTGCTTGGATTGTGTCCATTTTTTTAACAATTTTACCTGTGGTAGGTGAGGATCGGTCAGTTTGACTCCCGGCTGGGTGGTCTGGGGACACACAGGAACTTGAGTGAGGGGCCAGATCATCCAGCTCAGCAAAGATATCAGACTGGGACCTGTTGGACTGGGAGTCAGGGGTCCCTTCCATTATACACTGACCTGAAATGGCCCAATTATGTGTAAATACAAACGCAATATACTGTGTAAACATTTATGTACTCTATGCACTCTTTTCAGGAATTTGCATTTTATCGCAATGGACGTTTTAACCTATTTCCTCAGCTGTCATACCAGCTTACAGTTTTATTATTGCCCCGGGCTGAAAGTATATTGTCAGCAAGGACCTCCAAGAGCGAAACAACCACCAGCATCACACCCTCCCCTGCAGCAATGTCTCAATTCCTGGGAATGACTTTTGGCCCATAGCTTCTGTGGTAAACAGATACACACATAATGCTAACAGGGTGTTAAACGTCTTTTAACACCCTGAAGAGACAACGATTGCCTCGTAATAACTTGGTACATTTAAAAGCTACAAGTTGTTTGTGTACACAACTTTTAGGTTTTTATATTCTAATCTCAGACAGATTCTCAATAGACAGACAATGTAAAAAGTACAAAAAAAGGGAATTCAGCAACACTTGTTGTAAGGGGAGCTTTAATAAATTCTAAAAATTACCAAAACGTTTCAGCTTGAGAGCCTTTGGTAATTTTTAGAATTTATTAAAGCTTCCCCTTACTACAGGTATTGCTGGATTCCCTTTTCTGCACTTTTTACATTGTCTGCTTCCACACACACACACACACATATATATATATATATATATATATATATATATATATATATATATATATATACAGTGGGTACGGAAAGTATTCAGACCCCCTTAAATTTTTCACTCTTTGTTATATTGCAGCCATTTGCTAAAATCATTTAAGTTCATTTTTTTCCCTCATTAATGTACACACAACACCCCATATTGACAGAAAAACACAGAATTGTTGACATTTTTGCAGATTTATTAAAAAAGAAAAACTGAAATATCACATGGTCCTAAGTATTCAGACCCTTTGCTGTGACACTCATATATTTAACTCAGGTGCTGTCCATTTCTTCTGATCATCCTTGAGATGGTTCTACACCTTCATTTGAGTCCAGCTGTGTTTGATTATACTGATTGGACTTGATTAGGAAAGCCACACACCTGTCTATATAAGACCTTACAGCTCACAGTGCATGTCAGAGCAAATGAGAATCATGAGGTCAAAGGAACTGCCTGAAGAGCTCAGAGACAGAATTGCGGCAAGGCACAGATCTGGCCAAGGTTACAAAAAAAATTCTGCTGCACTTAAGGTTCCTAAGAGCACAGTGGCCTCCATAATCCTTAAATGGAAGACGTTTGGGACGACCAGAACCCTTCCTAGAGCTGGCCGTCCGGCCAAACTGAGCTATCGGGGGAGAAGAGCCTTGGTGAGAGAGGTAAAGAAGAACCCAAAGATCACTGTGGCTGAGCTCCAGAGATGCAGTCGGGAGATGGGAGAAAGTTGTAGAAAGTCAACCATCACTGCAGCCCTCCACCAGTCGGGGCTTTATGGAAAGGTGCCTGACGGAAGCCTCTCCTCAGTGCAAGACACATGAAAGCCCGCATGGAGTTTGCTAAGATGGTGAGAAATAATTCTCTGGTCTGATGAGACCAAGATAGAACTTTTTGGCCTTAATTCTAAGCAGTATGTGTGGAGAAAACCAGACACTGCTCATCACCTGTCCAATACAGTCCCAACAGTGAAGCATGGTGGTGGCAGCATCATGCTGTGGGGGTGTTTTTCATCTGCAGGGACAGGACGACTGGTTGCAATCGAGGGAAAGATGAATGCGGCCAAGTACATGTATATCCTGGACGAAAACCTTCTCCAGAGTGCTCAGGACCTCAGACTGGGCCGAAGGTTTACCTTCCAACAAGACAATGACCCTAAGCACACAGCTAAAATAACAAAGGAGTGGCTTCACAACAACTCCGTGACGGTTCTTGAATGGCCCAGCCAGAGCCCTGACTTAAACCCAATTGAGCATCTCTGGAGAGACCTAAAAAAGACTCATGGCTGTATTAGATCAAAAGGGTGCTTCTACTAAATACTGAGCAAAGGGTCTGAATACTTAGGACCATGTGATATTTCAGTTTTTCTTTTTTAATAAATCTGCAAAAATGTCAACAATTCTGTGTTTTTCTGTCAATATGGGGTGCTGTGTGTACATTAATGAGGAAAAAAATGAACTTAAATGATTTTAGCAAATGGCTGCAATATAACAAAGAGTGAAACATTTAAGGGGGTCTGAATACTTTCCGTACCCACTGTGTGTATATATATATATATATATATATATATATATATATACATACAAACAAGGCCTTTCAAACAAAGCCACACACACACAGCTATTGTAGGCAGGCCTCAGCTTACCACTCACACACACAATAGAGGGACTTGACTCAACACTTCAAAGCATATTGGTGCTGTCAAGCTTGCCGTCATCTTCAGCCAAGTGCTTCTTGAGATGGTCTATGTGTCTGTAAGGGAGTGCGCATGGATTTTGTGTACACCAGCCTATAGGTTGGATGAAGGCAGGGTCAGAAATCTTGGGGTAAAATGCCACTGAAAGGTGACAGAAATGCCCTGATACTCAAAATGTTTGTGCTAAAATGCTCAATGGTGATTTTCTCCATCCACTCCAGTTCACCCAAAAATGAAAATTCTGTCATCATTTACTCACCCTCATGTTGTTCCAAACCTGTATGGGTTTCTTCGCCATTGACTGACATAGTATTTTTTTTCCTACTATGGAAGTCAATGGCTACCGTCAACTGATTATCAGCATTCTTATATTATCTTCTTTTGTGTTCAACAGAACCAAGAAACTCATGCGGGTTTGGAAGAACTTGAGGGTGAGTAAGTGGTGACAATTTTCATTTTTGGGTGAACTGTCCCTTTAAGTGTTTTTTTTTTTTTTTAAAGCCTCTTATGTCCACCAAGCCTGCATTTATTTGTCTTTAAATGTCAGTTGTCAATTTTGATCAATGTAATGCATACTTGCTGAATAAAAGTATTGTATTTTAGCTTTGATCGTTACACTTCATATGACCCCAAGCCTTTGTGTGACACTCCTTGCTTACCAATCAGAAATTAGATGACACTTTTTGAAATGTCTGTTTCATCCTCAGTTATCCTATTGGTGCTTTTCAAGTCAAAATTTGAAAGTAGACAATTATTTCAAACATTTTCAGCAGAAATTGAAGGACATTTC
The DNA here is from genome assembly GCF_019924925.1 of Ctenopharyngodon idella. Taxonomy (NCBI): domain Eukaryota; kingdom Metazoa; phylum Chordata; class Actinopteri; order Cypriniformes; family Xenocyprididae; genus Ctenopharyngodon; species Ctenopharyngodon idella. The sequence goes on along the minus strand of NC_067223.1, from coordinate 7,346,759 downwards.
TGACACTGGTGGAAGGTGTTATTAAAATGTATATTTGCCTCATAAACATCAGGTTGTGTGTGTATGTTTAAATGGTTGAGTGAGAATGTTTAGTGACAGGGTCTCTTTAGTTGGTGTCAAATCCATATGTGCTATATTTGTAGCAACTTTTTTTACTTTCCCTCTCTCTTTTCTCTTGCTGGCCAAATGGTATGGACAGTGTCAGGGCCAGGCAGTATGTGTGTGGTAGGGGTGTCTCAGTGAGGCCTGGGGGTCCCGCTCATTGTCAAGGACAGTTACACTCTTGAGATGGGAGTAAAAGAGGTCGCAGTAGGGTCGGCCCATGACTGCTGGACCATAGCATGGGGGGGTGACAGAAAGCCGGGCAGTTGTACACACAACCACACACACACAAGTTAGGAAAAGGTCACCGATGCCCCCCCAAGTATAATTTTCTGCCCTTCTGTTGCATTTTATTTCCCACTAAACCCCAGCTTCACTATCACATCAGTGATATATTTATCTGTCTGGCCTCATGAATGAGTAAACAAGGCACATATAGTCACTTTATCATTCCTTTGACAAAAAAAGAGAGAAAAGACGAAGAAATCTATCTGCAAATTCTGATTTGTTTGCTTTCTTTCATGAACTCTCAGTTTGAGTCAGATGTCAGTGGCCTTGGCTCTTTTTCCTGACTGGACGGTAAATTAGCGCATGGAGGGCATCTAAGAGATACGCATTGTAGCTGAGGCTCACTCACTGTTCACCCGTCAGAGAGGCGGCGGTCAGCTTGGATTTATGACCGCCGCTCCACACGTCTGCCTTTCAGGGAGCGGAGAGAATAGAGAGAGAAAAGAGGAAGAAAGAAGGGAACGCGGGAGGCTGAGGCTAAGAGGGAAGAACACGTCGCAGCCGGCATCACCACCACCCCCCTCGTCCCCCATTGTAAAGGCCTTGGCCGCTTTGAACTGGGGAATCAAACGGTACCAGCCTGATTCCCTATCAAAAGAACCCCCTCGCTTTCCCTCTGCTTTCAGTAAAGAAGAGAAGAGAAAAGCTCCTTGCCATATTTATGACTTAGTCCCTCTGTAGAGAAAGCTGAAGCTCATGGTCGTGATGTAGGACTTTGATTTTCTTTTGTTCTCTTTCATGTTTGAGGTACGGTGAATGTTCAATTCTGTTTGGCCCAACTGACCCCCAGCGTGTGTGGATGAATACACAAGACTCAGTCTAATAAAGCGTACAGTGTCTGTAGGTGTGTGTGTATGAGATCAAATTTTGCTATTCTTTCTGGATTGTAATCTCTGAAAATATCCTCAAAAGAATAGCAAGTCATGTTCATTAATAGACTAATCTTAATTCATATAAAAAATGGCAATATGCATTATAATGCAAAAAAACATTTTCCTAACCCGTATTTTGTCATGTTTTCCAGTAAAAATTTGCTAAACATCAAACATTTACTTGAGAACAAAAAAAAAATTATTACACTATAATAGTACAATATTAATATTGATTTCCAGACAACACATCTTGAATAAAAAAAAGAAAATTAAATGTAAGTAAATTAAGTCACAAAATATATATTTATCTTGTCCCTCTGGCATTTTTTTTATTTGTTGATTTAAGTATAATTTTTTTTTTTTCTTAAAAAACAAAGGGGGTCAAAAAATATCAACATTAAATAATTCTTTAAAAACAATTCTTAATATTTGACACAATTTTCTGAAGTGCTTCTTGTTATTATGAAATAGTCATTATAGTTAGCTTATATTTAGATTAGAACAATAGATGTTTATCTCCCATTAAAACTCACCTTGCAGTTCATCTTCTTGAGGCATGATGGGAGGAAGCACGGGCCAAAGGTTCCATTCTGACCGACTATCCACTGCTGAGCAATCAGGCTTTTGTGACTGAATGCTCAGGCCAGACTGGCTTGATCCGAGGCGTCCATGCAGGTTTTCATATGTGGACCATTGGACGGCTGAGGTTTGCCGTGATTGAGGAGTTTTAGAGATGTAAAGTGGAGTGTCTGGCAAGCAAGTGGAAGGTGTTTCTTGTTTGCAGGATGTAAGAGATCTAGAGAGATGTGCTTGAAGGACTTCCTTTCGTGAGCTGGCCTGACTGCAACTTCCTGCAGAGCTGAAGTGAAGCTCGGGGAGAGAAGTAGAGCAGCCCTCTTGATAATCATTATTCTGGTTGAGGTCATAAGCATGATTGTCTTCGTCATCGGTACTATTATTAGCATCATGGTCAACACTGAAGTTCACTGTTAATGTAAAGAGAGTGCAGAGATAAGTCAATTAGGGATATCTTCATTGCACCATTTACATTTTCATTAAAAGATAACGAAGTGTGCAAAGTCAGTATTAGGAGAACTGTGTACCTGACAGGGCGTCTGAGAAGCTACTGTTCAGGTCTGTGCTACGGCTAAACTGGCTTGACGAAGGGCGGCTGAAATCAGAAAGAGAATTTGGGGTCACAGAAGATGTTGGGGTGCCTGGAGTGATTGGGGTACTTGGGGTTGTTTGGGTGCCTGGAGTGGTTGGGGTGGCTGGTATGCTTGGGGTTGTCGGGGTGGACATTGGAGTCGTTGGTGTCATTGTCTCTTCTTCAGCCATTTCATGGTGTCCTTGATTCAGATCTTGTGGAGCAGTGGATGCATCTTCTTCTTTATCTGTCAGCTGGAAGTGTGTATTCAGGATTTGGGATCTCTGAGGGTTATCAGCAAACTTGAGAGTCAAAGAAGGACTTGCTGGGGGTGCTGGAGAAGTAGGGGATCCAGGTGCATGGGGCAGAAACACACTGAATTGGTTACTACTGGAATTATCTATGTTTCGGTGCCTCCTGATGCCTGGAGAAAGAAGAGGTTGAGATCATTTAAAATGAAAGTGGATATGAGGACAACCCGACTCTAAGGGGTAGCAGAGGTTCAGGGCAGGGGTGTCCATTTCTGCTTCTGTAGGGCCACCTTTCTACAGAGCTTAGCTTCATTCTGCTCCAACACACCTGCCTGGAAGTTTCAAAATAATAGATGTTGATTAATTGGTTGGAGGGCTGGGGCTAAACTCTGCAGGATGGTGGTCCTCTTGGGGCAGGCTTGGACATCCCTGGTCAAAGGGGAGATTACATCTGGGTCAAGGTTAGGGTTACACTGGAGAGTGAGGTTTAGGGAATCTTTACTCAAAAATGCAAATGAAAAAGGGCATCGCAAATGCACAAGAGCAGAAATCCTTCACTAAGCAAACCATACCGCAGCACAGAGCACCCAGACTGCAGCTGTCTCATGTAGAGATGAACAAGACACACTCAAACACACACTCACATACATCCACACACACACAAGCTTAATGACAGGCATTGTTCAGGGCACACACAAAAAGAGGTCCTGAATAATTAACATGGGGGTCCTGCATGAGGGTCAGGCAGAAAGCGTATTCATCATCATTTACAGCTAAAAAGGAGAGGAGAGAGGCAAAGGCCACCCAGCCCAATAGCTGACGCTGCCCTACTTCACTGAGCCTCAGAGCAAACAGTCTTTTGCCTGTTGCGGGCCCCTGGTTCCTAACAAGGGCCCCGGACACCCCCCTTCCCCTTGAAAACTCTGCCCCTCTGCAGGAGCAGCTGTCCAGTTCCCAGCTCAGAATGCAGAGTGACTCTAAGATATGATAATTACCACTTGCAACCACTATATGAAGGAACTCATTCTCATAATTGGGATTAGAAACCCCATATAGCTAATTATGGATGCAATGACAGCAAAGCAAACAAATGAGCCAAGCCCCACTCTTTCTTCGATGGCCCTTGATGCTGATGCCTGCTGGGAGAGATTTTCACAGACTGTCCTGTTTCATGATGTGCAGTATTCCTTTCCGGGCTTTCTCTTGCTGATGGAACCACAATGAGAAATTATGTTTCGGTGAAGATGTCTTGTTATGACAAGGGTCGTGGCTAAAATTCACAGAGTTTGGAACAACATTTTTTTGGGTGGGCCCCATATCCACTGTGCTTATTCAGTAGGATGTGCTATAGAGGGTCTTAGTGGTGGGTCCCTATCTATCTATCTATCTATCTATCTATCTATCTATCTATCTATCTATCTATCATCTATCTATCTGTTTATCTGTCTGTCTGTCGCCTATAAACTTTCAAAATTAAATATTTTTCAAATTTTTGGAATAAAATGATAAAAAAAATTTTTAGTTAAAATTTGTTAATATAAAATTCTTTAAATTTCAATTCAAATGTAGGAATTGATTCTAAATTGAAAAGACATTCTCAATTAAACTGAATGCCGCACAACCCTGCCAGGTTGAAAGCTTCATACTGTGGAGATTTGTGTTGTATTTGGCCATGGAATTAACGGGAAAAACGCACACTAATAAACCAACCGTCTCTGGCTCTCGTCCCTTATCGTGTGTTGTCCCCCAGGCCAGTATGGTGTGAGTCCCCCAGCAGGGGCCTGTGTTGAAGCAGACCAGAGGCCCCTACACAATACACTCTTGTTCCTCTCAGTCTGTGTCACTGAGGAGTCAGAGGACAGAACAGCGAGAGAAAAGGATTGAGTGAGGGGAAAGAGAAAAAACGAGAGAGAGGCTGGAAAGCACATAGCTGCACTGCTGTTCTTACAATACCATTGCCTAGTCCATCTGTCACAGTCTCACACACACACACACACACACACACACACACACAATGTATTTGTGTGAACGACATGTGTCATATCGCACTGTTGCGGCCTCGCCCCCCTACTCTCTCCTTGGGGAGCTAAAGGCAGGTCGGGTTTGATTGTTAGAGTCTCCGAGCACCATATGGCTGTATAATTAGTTTTGGCCTGTGATGTAGAGTAATGCTCCCATCTCTGTTGACTCCCAAGCCCGCTCTGAAAGACATGGTCCTGATGCACGTTAATGACAATCCTGCTCAAATACCTTCACACCACAGCAGAGGCCTAATGGAAGTATCAAGCCACCAGGAGGGCGGCGCTATAGTAAACACACAAATATGAGCATAATGGATACATGACATTTATTTAGATTCATACTTTAAATTTCAGACCATTTTGTTTAGTTAAAAGAGTGGTTGGGTTATAAGTGTGTTTTGATAAGGAAGATCATTTCAATACTGAAGGACAATTGCTGTTATTCAGTATGAATCGTTACTCTGAATATTAGTTATTAGGATTAACCAATATTAAAATTATATTACTAATAAGCCATTAATTATTTTCGTGTTATGGCCAAAATAGAATTTTGTCTAAAAATAATAATAATAATAAAACAATAAAAACTATTTAGAAGTAAATTTAGGCATCACAACATTATAATGTACAATATGAAAAACAGGTGTTCATTTTGAGATTGGCTAAAGAAATAAGCATTAGATGATGATGATGGCAAAGCATTAGATGATAGATGATGACAAAATAATCTAAATGAGGAAATCAGCATTCACAATTAAACATTCAGTATTGACCGATAATCTCAAATAACAGAATGATAGCCTACCTGATATATCATTTGTATCAATGGCCTTCCTTTTCACTTTCATTGTAGAAAGGGTACTTTGTTAAAGTGTGCCTGTTTTTAAATGATGGTAGTTAACCGGGATGGGAAAATATATCCATAAAAGGACTGTATAGCAGTACTAACCTGGCCATATTTGAGGTTGTGGAGCACTCAGGCTCTGCTGCTGTTGTTTTTGCCCCAGACGATTAGGCCCTGTTCTGGAGTGCACGTTTAGGAAATGTGGACTTCTAAAACGGACAGGACAGGCCTCCATATGAGCATGAAAGCGAGAACACAAGGGTGGAGGGCCATTCTCACGCTTGATAACCTGAAAAGAGTAAAAAAAAAAATGTTAATTGTATTATTTTACAAAATAACATTTGGAAAGCTACTGCATTGGTTCAGCCTAGCTTCCAGTTTTGAATAAGAGTCTCTCTTTAGTGCCCCCTAGTGTTGACTCATTGAAACAGCTAAGTTATTCAATATTGCCTTTCAGTGTGACACACAGTGACATACATTTTGCATTTTTTCTGCAGGGATAGCACGGTCCTCTCACAGTTAGTTTACTGAATTTTGGAAAACAGAAAGCAAGAAACAGCAGTTAGTCAATATTGATATTTAGAAGGGTTAAACTAAATTGCCCTCTCCTTGCCTGATAGCAAAGACCAGCTAGCAAACATAGCTGCATCCTCAGGCTAATTCACAGCCTGTTTTTTTTTTTTTTTTTTTTAAATAACAAACACACAACGTAATTTTTTTTTGCTTGCACATTTTCTCTTTGCTTTGTGAAGCCAGATGGGTGCCACACTGCTTATAACCTGTCAGAGAGCAAGTCTTAACCTGTCCAGTGCCATAGGGCAATGTTAACAAGCACAAATACACACACGTCTTGATGTCTTTATCCCTTTTGAATTGACTGACAGTAAATTGCTGAGTAAACATGGCTATGTCTGAGCTGACAATGTTATCAAAGGGGACATGTGCTCCCTGTTCCCTGCGTTATTGGACCTCAGAGCAGTGACCCGAAACCATTTTACACTCTCTCTCTGACACTAATGAAGCCTCTCCTCTGATACAAACAGATCTTTCTCACCTTTTATCTCCCTTCAATCATTCTTTCATTCATTCGATCTCTCTTTCTGTCCTCCTGTCCCAACACATCTGTTTTAAATGCTTAAAAGAGATCCCTTTGCCCATTACCTTTTTAAAAAAAAATGTTGTTAAGGTTAGTGAAACATGCTAACTTTATGTTTAGGATCACTTAAAGCCCATAATTGCACCAACAGCACAAACGATGGGGGTGATCGAATTTTTTGATAAACATTAGCCCCAAATTTTGTGATTAATTATCAGTTTGGCCTGGTATATGATAAACTGAACAGAAATACCATAGAGTTACATTGAAGCCATATTTAGTGAACTTTTGGGCTTTTTTGATTTGGGCAGGCCGCTCTAACATTGTGAACGTGAGTTTTACTCTGCACTTAACACTTACAAATTAGGCCTTATTAGACTTGCACACATCCCTCAACGTCCCCAAAACAAACTGTCAGGTTAGTGTGCATCAGCTCCGACGCCAGTGTTCATGAAAGCGAAGCATTTACTTGCAGAAGTTGTTTGGAGTCCTCTGAGAGTGGCATTGTATATTAAACGCTGAGTGTCTTTGACCTTGTAATGGTGTTTGTAGCCCCATGTCGGGCCTGAGGGTCCTCTGCCCCAGTGTGTGGGCTCTTCAGAGTCCTACAGGAAATGACATGACCCCCTGGCGTCAGGCAGCCCGCACTGCGGCACACACACGCACAACCGCCTGTACTAATGTCATTAACCTTGTGTGTTCATGCCGGACGGCCTTCTGACGGAGATGGGCAAGCGCACGCTCGTGAATGTAGGGAGTCTGTAAACCAGAGTCCCAGATGGCCCGCACCGAGAAGAGGCCTGCATACACTCCTCAGCCGCTTCACAAACACACGTACACATACACACGCACGCTTAATAGCACTGCCTCTGTGTGAACCCTCCGCCGGGGGGAGGCGAGGCGATTGGGGGCCAAACAGAAGTGTGTCTCTGTGCCTCTGTCTGCAGGGGAACAGAGGATTCCTCTCAAAAAGGCCTGACGTCTAAGAAAGCCAGGCTTAGCACTAACAAGGTTAAACCCTGCTGAAAAAGAGTGACTTTTTCAATCAACCAGATTTGTGTTTCTGCCTGCGCCGTAATTAGCTTTGCTCTGGGACGGGGGGATGAGGAAGAGTGGAGCGGAGGAGAGGAGGGGAAAAGATGACAGTGGGAAGCATTGTGGAGTCTCTAGGATTGGGAGGACCAAATCTGATTAGCCGCTCGTGTCAGAAGCCAGGCTCAGATGCAGCTTAGCATTCTGAGCAACTTTCTACTTTCTGTCCCAGCAGACAATGAGGCTACTTTTTCAGTCTCCTCTATTTCTCTTCACCCCTTCACCTTCTCTTTTAAACTTTTTGGCCTGTCCAAAACTGCTTTCCCCATCCCGCAGAATACAGAGCAAGCAATCGTGAATGTTCATAAAGGATATAGGCAGAAGTCGTACTTTGCTTTGTACCTTTGATAATACAGTGAATATACTCATAATTTACATGAATAAATTTAGTGAGTCCAATCAAGTCGCAAGACATTTATAATGTTACAAAAGATTTCTATTTCAAATAAATTTTGTTCTTTTTAACTTTCTATTTATCAAAGAAACAAAAATATTAAGCAGCAACTGTTTTCAACAATAAGAAATGATAATAGTAAGAAATGTTTCTTGAGGAGCAAATCAGCATATTAGAATGATTTCTGACACTGAAGACTAGAGTAATGGCTGCTGCAAATACAGCGTTGCCATCACAGGAATAAATTAAAATATATTAAAATAGAAAAACATTATTTTTAATTATAATAAATTTCACAATATTACAGTTTTACTGTATTTTTTTTTTTTCATCAAATTAATACAGCCTTGGTGAGCATAAGAGACTTCTTTCAAAAACATTAAAAAAAATCAGTCCCACTTTATATTAGGTGGTCTTAAAGGGTTAGTCACTATATAAGTCGTTATTTTGTTTTTTTGGCGCACCAAAAATATTCTTGTCACTTTATAATATTAATATTGAACCACTGTACTCACATGAACTGATTTAAATATGTTTTTAGTACCTTTATGGATCTTGAGAGAGGAAATGTCATTGCTGGCTATGCAGGCCTCACTGAGCCATCGGATTTCAACAAAAATATCTTAATTTGCGTTCCGAAGATTAACGAAGGTCTTACGGGTGTGGAACGGCATGAGGGTGAGTAATAAATTACATTATTTTCATTTTTGGGTGAACTAACCCTTTAACTACTATGTACTTTTATAAAAAAATAAACACAGTGTACTTATTGTGTTCATATTGTATTGCAAAACACTTTTGCTGCTATTGAGGTGGGATATGGGTAAGGTTAGGGACAGGTTTGGTGGTATGTGTAGGTTTAAGGGTGGGTTAAGGTGTAAGGGATGGGTCAACAGTGTAATTATAAATGTAATTACAGAAATTAATTACTGATGTATTTACATGCAGGTATTTTTTTAAAGTATAAGTACAATGTAAAACACGTAACTACTATGTAAGTACATAGTAGTTAAGGCCACCTAATATGAAGTGGGACCAAAAAATCTTACCAACCCCAATCTTTTAGTGTATATTAGGTCAGAATTTAAACACTAGTCCCTGCACACAACACATAACATTATTCTGTCTTATACTTAAATAAAGAACTTTTTTTTCTTTTCATCTCTTGCCAAGGCCATCAATTAATCAATCAATGTTATGCCTGATATTATAAAATTCTATAATATTTTGCTAAATAAATCAAAATTAAAACAAAACAAAAAAATGTTTAAATGCTACAAGGCACTAATTTTGCTTATTAAGCTGAAATAGTTAACGCATTTTAACATAATAATAAAAAATCACAAATCAACTTTCAACTCCAAACAATGTTTCACTAATCCAGAGTCAGAATTTAGCCTCTTATTGAGTGCTAACACAGACATGCCATTGTCTCCCCATCGGATGCCTGTATAGTTTGAATGCCGCTTGCCTTCCTGTGGCCACCCTCTTTTTTATGCACACAAAAATGGAAGTATAGCTCCACTCGCCGTTAAGAAAGGACGTCATACCGAACAGAATGCAACCCAAACCAAACCATAAATCACAGTGTAAACACCAGTGTTTGTCTGCGGAGCAAGGCGGGACCAGGAGTGTGTTTGCCCACCTGTGCATGTGTCATCGTTTGGGCGTACAGTATTCAGGGTCCTGACGGCACTCGTGATGTCGTCTCAGTGGCGACAATGTCCATGGAGACCGTGAGGTATGAAGCTAATGGGTGGGTTAATCGTCTCTTGTTCTCAATAGATGTTTGGACTGGGACGGCCCCGTAAAGTTCAGAGGGTTTGAATAAGGTGATGCGGCCAGTGTTTTATAGCATACCGAGGTGATCCAGAGGGCAGAAAATGTGTGCGTGCCAGCGCGGGTGTGCTTTTTAGTGTTTAGCAAAGCATAAGTGTTTATTCATACTTGCCCGCTTTGGCTAATTGTGTGTACTGGTACGTTTTGAAGATGTAAATTAGTCAGTAAGAGGCTGGTGGATCTTTGTCCCTTTTTTTTTTGTTTGTTTAACCAGAGGCCAAGACAGGAAGCCAGCCCACACAACTCGCTGTCCCCATGGTAACCTCTCTGTTGCCTGTGGCACATTCAAAGTCTCTGGCCTCTTTAAAACAGAGACAGTGAGGTGGATGGGCACAGGCCATCAGTGCATATGTGTTTCCAAGCAATAGTGTTTGTTTATAAGAGTCAGATTTGAATATTAGTCTTGACTTATTTGATTATGTCGATGTACAGCATGCTAAATCAATTGAAATTGTGCTTTGATGAAGTGTAATTACTTGTGTCAGTCTCATGTCTACATAACTGAAGCGTAACTGTACTCACTGTGTGATGCTGTCCTCTGTTCCACAGGATGGCTTGTCTCACAAAGCAGAAGTAATATGATGGTGCCTGGGGGACAGATAACAGGTTTAGATATGACTGATATTGACAGTAATTTGCTATGACAAACATGTCTATTATTATTGCTTATACTTTGGGTTATGTTGTTCTGAACTTCAGGGCAAAACTCATCCAGCATCATTTGTGCTATGGACATAAATCATAAATCAATCCTTGTGGCTTTTACTTTCCAGTGTCAGGTGTTTTCAAACCATTTGATGCCACGGACCCTCAATTATGATGAATGAAGGACCCTCTTCTTAAAATATTAAGTAAGCATAATATTATGAAGACACACACACACACACAGATTTCAAAAGTTTGGGGTCTGTAAGATTATTTGATGTTTTTGAAAGAAGTCCTTTATACTCACCAAGGCTGCATTTATTTGATAAACCTAGTAAAAACTGTAGTATGCAAAGCTGAATTTTCAGCATCATTACTCCGGTCTTCAATGTCACATGATCCTACAGAAATCATTCTAATATGATGATGTGCTGCTCAAGAAACATTTCTTATAATTATTATTATCAATGTTGAAAATATTTTTGGGGAAACCATGATAATTTTTCTCAAGATTCTTGAAATAGAAACTTATAAAAGAACAGCATTTATTTAGAAATCTTTTTTAACAATGAAAAGGCCCATTTTGATCAGTTTAATGTGTCCTTGCTGAATAAAAGTATTAAAAAAAAAAAAAAAACGTACTGACCCCAAACTTTTAATAACATGTTTCAATAACATGTAAGTAATTAGCTTTTTTTATTGTCACTGTATCATAAAACAGCAGATGAGACACGGAGATGAACTGAAGAGGTCTTTATTCACAGATATATAGAATCATTCAGGATCCTCAAGCAGGTAAGTTTGACTGCTGATTGAATTGCTTATGTTCATCATAAGCAATTCAATCAGCAGTCAAACTTAACTGAGGAGTCTTTGTTTCATTGCAGGATGGTTAGATGAGCACACAGATGATGAACAGTCTGAAGGATTGATGGATGAAGGTAAGTGATCACAGGTAGGTAGTCGGGTAGGTACATTCTCTAGCAGAGGCTGACGAGATGGACAACAGGTGAGTGTGGGCTGTGCGCTTTTGAAGGGTGCTTAATGAGGGTGTGAACGTGTGGGTGGAGCTACAGGACCTGGTGCTGATGGCATGCTGGCTGAATCTGTGACAGTAACCCTGACACCTGACCAGGAAAACAGGGCGGCTGGTAGCACTGGACTAGAAGGGAGTAAGTCTGTTGGTGTTCTGGTGAAGGGAGATTTGTGCATACTCAGTCCACGGCAGGAAGCAGTTCCAGCTGTGCTGATGGTTGTGGCAGTATGACTGCAGATACCATCCAATTTCCTGAATCTTGCGATCAGTTTGGCTGTTGGTTTGAGGGTGATATGATGTCCTCTGGTAATGCATTATTACGAAAAACATGATGAAACAGAGCTTCAGCAGTTTCCATGGCAGTGGGCAAGCCTTTGAATAGAACAAGCTTTACAGGCTTTGGAGAAGCGGTCAACAGATACGAGGATGGAGATAACAAAGTCTATTCCCAGATGAGACCATGGTCGTGGGGAATGGGGCAGTGGTTGGAGCTTGCCTTCTGGTAGGTGTCTAGGTGTTTTGGAGATAGCACAGATGGGACAACCTCAAACAAAGCGTTGGACATCCTGGCTCATACTGGGCCACCAGTAGCATTCACAAAGGAGTGAGAGGGTTTGCTGGTTACCTGGATGCCCAGATCGCAGAGACGAGTGAACTGAGTCAATGAGGGTTATGCACAGGTCGGATGGCACAGAGGTGCGACTCTCAGAACCTCCTGGCGGAGCAGGTTCATCTCTAGTGGCAGCTGTTATCTGTTCATCCAGAGCCCACTGAATTGGGCACACAAAGAGGGCTAGAGGGAGAATGGTCTCAGGAGGTTGTTGAGGTATATCAGGAGAGTGAAGGCGGGACAGTGCATCTGCCTTTGTGTTCTTGTCCCCGGGACGGTAAGTAACTTTGAAGTCAAACTGCGTGAAGAATAAAGCCCACCGGGCTTGGCAAAGATTCAGATGGTGTGCATTCTGTAGATATTCCAGGTTACGATGAATTATGATGATCCATGTTTTGCTCCCTCCAGCCAGTGTCCCCATTCCTCTAGAGCAAGCTTGATGGCGAGAAGTTGCCAATGTCGTTAGGGTTAGGGCCAGGTTCCGGGAGTAGATGAGGATATCATCAATGTAGATGATGATAAATCTCTGGAGCATGTTCCGGAACACCTTATCCATGAATCCTTGGAAGACTAAAGGTGAGTTAGCGAGCCTGTATGGCATAACCCGGTACTCGTAGTACTCCGATGGTGTGACGAAGGCAGTTTTCCACTTCCAGATTCGGATGAGATTATATGCACTGTGCAGGTCCGGATTGGAGAAGATGCGAGCACCTTTCAGTTGTTCCAGGGCTGTGGGAACCAGGGGAAGAGGATAGCGGTACTTGATGTTTTGATCATTCAGGGCTCTGTAGTCGATGCACGGTTGCATGCCTCTGTCCTTTTTTGCAACGAAGTATAACCTGGAAGCAGCAGGGGAAGTAGATAGTTGGATGAAGCCTTGTTTAAGTGCCTCCTTGATGTATTCATCTATGGCCTGCGTCTCCAGGATCAACAGAGGATATATTCTACCTTTGGGTAGTGTGGCACCAGGCACCAGCTCGATGGCGCATTCTCATGGCCGATGAGGTGGAAGTTTTGTTGCCAGCTGCTTGCTGAACACATCCTGGAATGCCCCATATTCCTCTGGCACACTCACAGTGGACTGCACTTCTAGACTTTCGATGGTGGTGGAATTGCGACTGACAGTGAATTCAGGAGGTTGAGATGAAGATGTCTTCTGAGGTATATAATGATTGAAGCAATACTCACTCCACTTTGTTACTTCTTCTGTGTACCAGGAATCGGTAGGTGCGTGAATCTCTAGCCAGGGGCGTCCAAGGATGATGTCCACAGTTGAACCCTCCAGCACCAGAAGCGAGATCTCCTCTCTATGCAGGTTTCCAATACTGAGCATGATAGGTGGTGTACAATGAGTGATGATTCCTCGACTCAGTGGCTTACCCAGGATAGAGTGAATACTCAGGGTTTGTAAACAGGGAAGTTTCTTGATCCGGAGATGTTTGAGGAGTGCCTTTGAGATTAAAGTTGATGAGGGCCTGAACTGTAATGGAACATCGAGGAGTAGTCACTGATACTGTGGTGCAATTTAAGGTGGAAACAATCAAAGGAAGTTGAACGGTACTCACCGCTGGTCGAGGACAAACTGGGCAATCTGGTATGAGATAGATTATTGTGAATTCGTTGTTGGCGCTCAGTTTGGGTGAGGTGAAATGAGCCAACCTGCACAGGTTTGCTTGGCGCGGCTGGTGGAACTGCTGATGGCATGAATGGAAAGGATTACAGCAGCGATTTTTCCCGTTGGCATTCTGAAATGCGTTGGGCTACACAGATAGGCAGGCCGTCTTAATACCAGATGATCTGCGCCTACAGAAGGTAGCGTTTAGATAGGAGTGAAATTATGTAGCTAATTTTGACTCTTCGGTTTGGAAACGGTGAGCTTGCATTTCAAACTGCAGTGAACATTGTAACAGGAATCCACTGCAATCCTCCACTGCTCCAGAGAAGGCTGCTGGTTGGGCCATGGGGCTGGTTGATCTGATTACTGCCAAAGGAATGGAAGGAGGAAGTAGTGACTGTCAGAGTGTTTGAACTGGTTCAGGGAATGGATCGGGAATTCCTGCTTCCATTATGATTCTCTTTGTTATTGGTCCGGTCTTCTGTCATAAAACAGGAGATGAGACACAGAGATGAACTGAACAGGTCTTTATTCACAGACAGATAGAATCGTTCAGGATCGTCAAGCAGGTAAGTTATGAACATAAGCTGTTCAAAGAGCAGTCAAACTTAACTGAGGAGTCTTTGTTTTGTTGCAGGATGGTTAGATGAACACATACTGTAGATGATGAACAGTCTGAAGGATTGACAGATGAAGGTGAGAGATCACAGGTAGGCAGTCGAGTAGGTACATTCTCATACAGAGACTGACGAGACCGGACAACAGGTGAGTGTTTGCTGTGTGCTTTTGAAGGGTGCTTAATGAGGGTGTGACGGGTGTGGCAAGTTTTTATTCCGGTGATTTTGATCATGTGGTTGGAGCTGAAGAACCTAGTGCTAATGGCATACTGGCTGAATCCATGACACACTGTTATAAAGCAAATTATTAAAAGATTAAAAGATCTGCAAAATATTTTTAATTTGATTATATCAGCATATCTATTATTTGGATATAAACCTGAAGATAAGCATTTAAACAAATGTATTTGTACATAATAAATTAATATCTTAAGTTGACAGTTTAACTTTGGCAGGCCTATACTTTTTTCCCTCAAATTTTACACGGACTTTCTAACACCCCCTTGCAGCCCTATGCGGCAGTTTGAAAACCTTTTGATCCTTTGACTTTAGATTTCCACCTGTTTGACAATGAAATGAAAGAAAAATGCATTAGCTCTTTTGGGTCAGCAAGCAATAACATCCTAGCAACTGCGTACTGTAGCAATAGTTTTGGGTTTGAGTCCACCTTAATCGAATCCAAGTCGAGTACAAGTCTTTAACCAATCGAGTCCAACTAAACAGTACTAAAAAGCTATAGGGCGGGATTTGACTTATCCATCGATATAAATTTATGAATTTAAGGCAGGGGATGGTAATCGGGGTAGTTTGGTAAATGGGAACAGCCTATTAGGACCTGAAGAACTGAAAATTCAGTGGAAAGGGGACAGGGGAGGGGACAGACCTACAGTCTCTACAATAGCATGCACTGTGTATAATGGTTCTACATGAAATTTCCACAATTCAGGGCCAGCTCAAAACTGTTTATTTTTTGAATGCATTAACAAATTACATTATTGGAAGTTTATTGTATGGATCTATGTTTTCAAGTTGATGAATATTTTGGTAAGGCTTTGCCCTGGCTGCCTATATACACAAGCCACAGCTGCATATAATTACGGTATATTTCCATGCAACACTGTTTGCTAACCGCCACAACAGGAAAAAGAGCAGAAGAAGAAGACCAAACGATATATGCATAGATATGTTTACGTGCAATCTCTCAACCAGTGTTTTTAACCGCGGAAAGACATAAATAAAACCTCTTGAGAATAATATTTTGTGTAGCATTACGTTTACCTCAGGCAAGTCATTTAGTGTCCACAGCATGTTAGTTCACTAGAGAAATTAACTCTAGAGGGGACCATTTTACTAAATACAGTCAAACCAAAATTTATTCAGACACCTTGAACATTTCATTTATTAATACAGTTTATTCACTATAGTTTAAAAGTTTAAGTTTTGGGTATAATATGTCACAGTTTACTTTATTTTGCTATCCTCACTTACATAAATGAACTATCATGTCCTGCACCCACTAGTAAAAAAATATCAAAAATGTCTGAATAATTTTTGGTTTGAATGTATATGCACTATATTAGCTTATATATTCATTATATTTACTTTACCTGTTAGTAATGTCATAATTATTTAATATATTTTTTAATAAATTTGTTATGAAAACAAGTTATGACAGTAACTGTGTAAATGGTCATATTTTAATAAAAATTAATTGGAGTAGAAAAATAATTTAAAAATGTATTTTATAATTAGATTAATTATATATTAGATAATTAGTTAATGCAAACCTTGCCTTATGTGCAATTTACGTTTGTTTTTTGTTTGTTTGTTTGTTTGTTTGTTTTTGAGTGTTGATTAATAAATAAATAAATAAATAGCAACTGAATTTAATAGTTTGGGATCTGTTGTTAATTGTAACCTTTAATAGTATAGTAATGTGCAAGAAAAGTCTCCCTGTATATAGTTTATAGCATTAGCTGAGATAGATTATTTTTTTTATCCTTTAGAAAATGTTAATTATAATTGAATTTATTTAAAGAGAGAGACACAATTTGTTCAATAAACCGCTGTTTAATAAAAAAGAAGAAAAAAAAGTAATTTTATGTTTAGTTTTCTCCCCCCTGCTGTACTGAGCCCGTACCGAACTGTGACTTCAATACCGAGGTACATACCAAATCGTCATGTTTGTGTACCGTTACACCCCTAATAAAGACAAGACTTAAAAAACACATGCAAATGATTTACTTTCTTGACAATGCAGTACTGACCCGATCTGGCCAGTGACAATTCCGTCAACTGTCCCGAGCACATTTTACTGGATCCCTGGACTCGGTTGAACTCGGTAACATTTTTCGAGTCCCAAACACTCAAGTCCGAGTCAAGTCTAAGTAAAAATGCATCGAGTCTGTGACAAGTCCAAGTCCGCAAAAAATTGGACTCGAGTCCGAGTTCGAGTACCCCAACTCAACATATCAACATGATAAAAAACCCTCCAAACACCTTAGAAACTGCTTAGCATCACCCTGACAACCGTCTACAATACCCTAACATTGTGGCAGACAGTTTTACACAGGCAAGCATGAAAAAAAAGATGAAGATGTTGGGACACATTTGTTGAAATGATCTTCAATGTTTCTTACTCAGAGTTTGTGCACAAACACTAGCTAAATTAAAATGAACACTACACACACACACACTGTGATTCATAGACCTCCTTCTCAGAATGTCAATTGAACCTCTGTCTTTGCCTGAGAGCTGTGATGCATCTCAATAGTGAATACCCACCACTCCACCAGCCTTTCTGAGGAGTTCATCAAGCTCTCATCAGCTATCTTTGCCTTTAGCTGCGATACAACTAGCCTGTGGGAGTCTCAACTCCATCGCTCAGCTCTCTTTTTCTTTTCACTCACTCTTGGACACTCTCTTCTCTCTGACCTGTGGCCCAGGGCTCCAGCAGAGACTCATCCATCACCATAGACGTCTCACCATCCCTCTGTCTATCCCTGTCCCTGTTCACTGAGGTCACATATCTCGCTTCTCTAAGGCCATCAGTCTCACTGTGGCAGATGCCAGAGCTTCTGAGTCAGCTTCAGCCTGGCAGCCTGGTGGTTTTTCCCCTCTTTCACAGTGGTCGCATACTGGGGCAGGGAATTGTGCAATCTGAGGCCACCAGCCCACCTGTGGGTGATGAGTGGGACCTGCAGAGTGGGACCAAGGGAAGTATATTAAACGCCTGCTTGAACCTGTCCAATGAGGAAATCACTATTGACAGGTTGCGGCATTGTTCTCTAAAAGCTTCATGATGGGACCATTTTAAAGTTTTTTAAATAAAACTGCCACATTCAAAGCCATTGTAAAATGCTGATAAATTTGCACCTGACCACCACCACAGATTAACCAGGCTAGTTCTAGGCTTTAAGACACATATTATCAATTGAGATGCAAGTATTTATCCAACAACAATTTGATTCATTTATGATTCTCCCCCTTTTGATAGCGATGCATTGTGATTCTGAAATCAGTTCATGATTCAAACCAGTTATTTTGGACTGATTATTAACTATTTCCAAAAATAGGTTTTTAAATTGGTTATAAAATGTAACTGAAAATGAAATAAAAATATAATAATAAAATATATAATTTCCACTATAGTACAATATTGAAAAAAACACAAACATTTATTACTGATCCGATAAAAAAGAATAATATAACAGTTTAATTTACTAAAAAAATTATTAAACCAATAATTAAAATATAAATAAAGTCTGTCATGTACAGAGGATCTTAAAGTTAATCTTAAAATTATGCAGAGAATTATGTCACAGAATTAAAAACTATATATTAATGTGATAAACTACTATACATAATGAAGAAGAAATAAATTCAATGCGCATTAAAGCACATGTATATTCTCCAATTATCCCAGAAAACATAATAAATAGCAATTGGTAAAAAAAACAACAGTTAACTTTGCTCAAATGGATACACATAATTATGAATAACGAAGAAATCTGTGCATTTTTTTTTTCTGCTTATTGTGGCTGTTGCAAGAGTGCACATGTAATCTGTGATGATCTCTGTAAACACATTGGGTATTGTTATAGTTATTATAATCAATCATTAATTCTGCAATCAGTGCATTTTTACACTTATAATTATTGGTTTTACCATCTTTATAGCATTTGAATTACTTATTAAACCTAAGGAACCAGAGCTGTAAATCAGAGCTGTGTCGTAGAGTTGGAAATGACTCTTTTACCTGCCTCTGAACATCACTGCAGACAGTATTTAATGTCTCTTGCAGATAAAAATCCCTGCAATTTTTGCCCTTTTTATTATGCTCTTCACTTAATCGACTGCTGGACGATGCACAATAACCAAATCTCTCAGCTGAATTGTGGCCTCTTAGAGCACAATAACCTGCCTTCTCCCTAATTACTCCTTGAAACTGAATTCAAGTATGTTTGTATCCATATGGGTGATCCAGAGTTAGAAGAGCACAGAGATTAGGGAGACAATAGAAACAAGAAGGAAATAGTGCTTGTGCTGTTGTTAATGAAAACAGTAAGATTCAGTCTTCACAGACTGGCAATGGGACGGACAAGACCAGCAGACCTCATGAGACTCTAAGACTCATTAAAAGTCACAACACCACAGGCTGCATTTAAACATCAGGAGGGCAGCTTGGGTGAACAACGGCCTTGATTAGATGTCATATTCATGTCGTAATCCAACACCCAGCCTTAGAGGTCACAGGGTGATGGTCTTATTTCAATCGGAGCTCTCGAGCAAACATAAGCAGGTCTGTACCGAGGCTAGTCAGCCCACACCATTCTGATCTCCTCTCTGAACTTCTCATCATTGAGATCTGTAATGAAATTGGACAGGCGTGATTGGTGTTTTCTGTATCCCATCGTCCAATTCACCAGATGAGATTAGGCCAATTCCAGGCAGATGGGCTTTCCATTGCCTCAGTGTCTCAGGGGCGCAGCAGAGCCCCTGTCCTTTGGGCTTTTCCTGTGAGGGAGGCTGTTTACCATTGCATCACACAGACTGAGGCCAGACAGGAAATGCTACTCCACTAGTCCAGGGACACAGGAAATGTGAAGCTTGTCAAAAACAAGTAGGTGGAAGAAGGAAGATCAAATTACTTGATGCACTAATAAGCAAAGTGGTCCTTTCTTCTCCTTCCTTGGCTTGTGGGCCATCTGTCTCTTTCTTAAGGAAACTTCTTGCATATTTTCCAATTATTACAAAATGTCTTACATAAGATTTAATCAATGTTTATGGACGATCATTGATGCGATGAGCCAGGGACCAGATGATCACTCTGTTTTGGTCATATTTCATAAGCTGATATGTACAAACACACAAGCACACTTTTATCCTTTTAACAAATCTCGGTTGTCCTCCTCTGTACATATAATGCTGAAACACACTATCAGAAAAAAATGTGCAAAAATTGTTTCTTTAGGAGTACAACAGCTTGTCTTTTGGGTAGTACCCTGAAAGGAACAACTATGTACTTTATTTACCCCTAAAAGGTTCATAGTAATACCTTAAAGGGGTACTTCACTGCTGGGAAAATGGGCTTTCAATAAAACTTAGCTGCCTCTGCCAAAAAAAAAAAAAGCTACCTGACTAGAGAAAAAAGGCTTTTCCATTTTACTCAGTAGGTCGGAAAACTTCAACACCCATGATACACTGGGTGTCTACACTTGCAGAGTAAAATACCACATTGCTTTTGTAGGAAATACTTCTTAGCAAACTTTTAGTCATAATGGTGTCGACTTGTTTCTGGGTGCAATTGTGTCAAAGAGTAAACATTTAGAGGGAGTGAGAGTTCATTTTTTACCATAATGCTATTTAAAGAGTAGACAAGAACAATTACATTTTCAGTGATAAATCTACTCTTACTGTTCTGTTATAGGGTTAGTTCACCCAAAAATGGAATTTCTGTCATTAAGTACTCACTCTCATGTCGTTCCACACCCGTATGACCTTTGTTCATCTTCGGAACACAACTTAAGACATTTTTGATGAAATCCGAGGGTATCTGATCCACACATAGGCAGCAACGTCATTGCACCTTTTGACATCCAGAAAGGTGGTTAAAAACATGGGTAAAATAGTCAACGTGACTACAGCGGTCAACCTTAATGTTATGATGAGAATACTTTTTGTACACAAAAATAATGACTTTATTCAGCAATTTGAACCGTTGTCATACGTAGTGAAATCAGTGCAGGCTTCCTTGTTTAAGTCCGAATGCCCGCTCATTATTATTATTTTGTTTTTGCGCACAAAAAGTATTCTCGTCGCTTCATAACATTAAGGTTGAACCACTGTAGTCACGTTGACTATTTTAACCATGTTTTCACTTACCTTTCTGGACGTCAAAAGGTGCAATGACGTTGCTGCCTATGTGTGGATCAGATACCCTCAGATTTCATCAAAAATATCTTAATTTGTGTTACAAAGATCTTACGGGTGTGGAACGTCATGAGGGTGAGTAATTAATGACAGAAATTTCATTTTTGGGTGAACTAACCCTTTAATAACCCTATCTGTGGGTGAGGATACAAAATGCAGAAATATAATCTGTATTTTTTTTATGAAAGCCCTGGAGCTGTCAAAAGTCAAAACACATGATTCGGCGGACTTTGCTGACAAATGGGAATTTCTCTGTCCAGGTAACACGTATAAAGAGTAAACATTGTTCATTTACATCTATTGACATTGTAACAATACAAAGCAGGTTGAAAATATGCGAAGTTATACTTTAAGTATAGATATTCATACATATTCAAGGTACTAATATGCACCATTTAGGGGTACTGTACAAATAGTCCATTTTAAAAGGTACTTTCATGGTGACAAGCTGTTGTACCCCTAAAGGTACTTTTTTTTTCTGAGAGTGCAGAGCAGTAACCACGATCTCACAGTTATTCATATTAGTGGTTGACCAATGTATGGCATGGTAAATATGTGGTTACATTTAGTCTCAGAAAAAAACTGTACTTTTAAGGGTATAATATTTTGTCACTTGGACAGTAAACCTCAAAGGGATATCATACTGTACCTTATTTACTACTATAAGGTTAGTAGTATCTTTTAAGGGTACATATTATACTGTAAGGTACTGATATACACCTTTTAAGGGTAGATAAAGTAAAAAGTTGTCCCTGTAAGGGTACTGCCCCAGTGACAAGCTGTTGTACCCCTAAAGGCAGATTTATTTTTTTCTAAAAATGTGTTGTTGCTGAGAGATGAACAGTGAGTTGTTCACTGTTAGATACGGTTGTTGTAGAAAAAAAGGCTGGGTAGCGAGACGGATTTGATTTGACAAGCTCTTGATGCGGGCAGGAAACATTGATACAGGGCACTTTCTAACCTGGCACATTATTGAAAGCTCTGTACAAACACATTGTCACACTGTAACTGAAAACAGAGTAAAAGGTTGATCTTGGGATTTTAACAATGGTTACCAAGAAAATCTATATTTTTACCCAGCTCTAGAGAGGAAATTGTTGCATAGCTTTTGCTATTGATTCTTCAATGATCCTTGGGATAGTTTAAGACTTCTGTTCATCTTCAAAACACAAATTAAGACATTTTAATGCCACCTGAGAGATTTCTGTCTCTCCATTGTTCATCATGTAAAGCAATCGTGTCTCTTCAGAAGACTTTAAACCGCTCGGTTTATATTTTTAAGCCTGCATCACTCTGAACAACGAAACGACAACAACATATTCCTGATAGATGACTGATAGTAATTCAGCCTAGACAGGCTGACTATTCAGTAACAATTGAGTTGATATAAGCAGATCACTGTCTAAGCTTATAGAGCAATCTCTGACAAACCACATTACACAGACGTCCGCAACAAGAGAATTACCAAGCTAATACACAACAAACACACACCCTAACATCATCCACACACAATCTTACAACACAGAACATCAATCAAATCACAAAGGCACCACGAACACATGAGGAAATCCTTTTTACCCCAAAACAATGAGGTCTCCAAACTGCAACCCTATTAATAGTTTACAAAGAAGCAGGCCTTGATCCCCAGCATGGAGGAGACCGGTGTAAAACACATACACAAAACCAACGGCCCACTGCCTCTCGCCGGGTCAGCTATGATGAGCCATGAATGTAACCGTCCAACCAATCTGGCTTAATAGTGTCCATCCTCGCCACCTTTGCAGATCCAATGGTGTGTGTACGTGTTGACTCGGCGGGTCAGATGGGCTTCACAGATCCTGTGACCCCGAAAGGAGACCAGAGAATCAGAAGCGGACCCCCACAGTCAGGACAGAGCCTTCTTTATGCCCTAATCTGCTAGCATCAGAGATCAATATGGTTAGTGGTACTGCTACAATAGCAATAGCAGGAGTTAGCACCTTGCCCAATTTCTGAGGCTCTCTGGGGGGGTATAAAGCTAAGGTTTGCCATGCCCGTCACTGACCTCTGGCACAGCCACACCCCAGCAGCTAACCTGCTTAACATTCATTACGGAAACCTGGGCAGATGCTCCGATTTCAGGCCTGCTGTCGCCTGCTCTCTTGTTCCTGCTTCCTCATCCTCTCAATAGGGAGTCGATTCGAAGTGCTTTTTCATTTCTAAAGCAGAGATCAGAGATCCACTGACAGGCCGAGCTTAATGTTATCCATGCTAAAGGATTTTGAAGAACCCTGGTGTGATGGAGACTCACCGTATTTCTCCAGTGCTGGGGTCTGGAGCTGAGATGCCATGCCTTGCTGTTGACACGTCTCCCAGGGTGACCGATACGGGGTTGAGTGCCTCCGACAGATTGGGGTTTCCAGCTGTAAATGTGCTGTTTAGGTCCTTCCTCAGTTGTCAACATGTTAGGTTTTCTGTAATGCAACTTTTTTACACTCTAACTCAAAGTTATTGCCGTTTATTTGGACAGGATGAGCTGTCTCGGCTTCTGTTGTCCTGCAGCTATTTTGGTCTTGCTCTCTGGAATGAAACGTTCAAGAGCTCATTGCTTCTGTTAATGATTATACTAAACCAGTCAGGTGAGCCATCTTTTTCAAAAATTAAGAATTGTACACCCACAAGCCCTAAACAGCGGACATCAGTGACAGACAAAGGGCTTTTCAGAGTGTAGAAGGAATAGGCAAGATCAGGTTCTGTCCTGCTGCATGCATAAATCTGCCATCTTGCTTAATTACATTACTGAGGATTTACAGAGTCGTTTTAAGGAAACCACACACACTATCAGTTCCACAAATCAAAGCTCATTAGTGGGAATGTGTGTTTCCCCTCGTGTATGTCAGTGGGACTGCTGTCTATCTGCCATTTTAATCATATCTCATTAGTGTGAGAGGATTGAAGTTGTCTTATACTCGTTCACTCTTTAGCTGGAGCCAAAAAATCAGGAGAAATATTAACCAAATGTGAGCTTGTTGCCCTGGTGACATACTAGAAATGTCAACAGTATGCAAACATACAACTTCTTCTGTTTTTGGTTGGGTACAAGAAAGAGAAAATCACCAGGAAAACAATTAGGATGAGGGTAAATGACATAAGTTATGTCCATGATAAATAAAGGAAAAGTATTTAAAAAAAAATTCTAAATTAAAGCCATTAAAAATGTTTACTCTTTGTATTCATGTTGGTTTCATTTGAATTTAAAACATTTTATATCATTAAAAAAGTTTCAATTTACTGACTCTAAAAAGTCATGAGGTGTAATCAAGTAAAAAATAATATATATATATATATATATATATATTTTTTTTTTTTTTTTTTTTTATATGAATTTTCAATTCATGAATACCATTACCATTTTCTTAATAATGTTTTTGTTGTTGTGTTGGTTGTTGGACCACAACATTTTTTTCAAATGTAAATTTCTTCATCATGCTATTACGACTCATTGTATCACTTTGCCATTTTTTTTATATATATATATAAATATATGTATGCATTACTCAGAGTGTGTGATCCTGTTTTAAAGGGTTAGTTCACCCAAAAATGAAAATTTTGTCATTAATTACTCACCTTCATGTCGTTTCACACCCATAAGACCTTCGTTCATCTTCAGGACACAAATTAAGATATTTTTGATAAAATCCGATGGCTCAGTGAGGCCTGCATCGCCAGCAATAACACTACCCTTTTCAATGCCCAGAAAGCACTAAAAACATATTTAAAACAGTTCATGTGACTACAGTGGTTCAACCTTAATATTATGAAGTGACGAGAATACTTTTTGTGCACCAAAAATAACAAAATGGCGACTTTATTCAACAATATCTAGTGATGGGTGATTTCAAAACACTGCTTCATGAAGCTTCGAAGCTTTACGAATATTTTGTTGTACCACTGTACTCACATGAACTGTTTTAAATATGTCTTTAGTAGCTTTATGGGCATTGAAAAGGGACTATTATTGCTGGCGATGCAGGCCTTACTGAGCCATCGGATTTTATCAAAAATATCTTAATTTGTGTTCCGAAGATGAACGAAGGTCTTACGGGTGTGGAACGACATGAGGGTGAGTAATTAATGACAGAATTTTCATTTTTGGGTGAACTAACCCTTTAAAAATTGTTGCAAGATTGTTCCAAGCCATTTAGGATAATCCAGATGCAACAAAGCCAGTTGCTAAGACACTGGCAGAATAATGCTTTGTCAGATGAATGGTATAGAGAGAAAAGCAGCTTCTAGCTATCTAATGGCTCTGAGTGATATAGTTGTTGCCCTTCGTTTGTAGAGACATAACCTAACAAACCTAAGAATGAAATAGGAAAAATAATCAGTGTCAAGTGTTATCAAGCTTTGAACCTAAATTCAGCAATCCTAGAATGTGCATGAAAGACTTTGAAATATGCATCCTAGAATCATATGAAATCCTAAGTAAATGTCTTTAGTGAATAAGATCTAGCCATTCTGCCAGGTATTGTTAGCTTAAAAGCTGTGGCACAAAAGCTGGTGGTTCTGGGCTTATCCCATCTCAGCAGGACACCCGAACCCCCTGTGGGACTAACTCACTCTAGTCCTAAACTTCTTAGCCTGAGAGCCCACACTGGGCCGTTATACACCCATTCCATCAATCTGTCAAACCAGAACAGACACATGCAGTACAATAAGGCCTCCCTGCATCTCTGCTTTAATGTTCCCTCTTCACAATATGGTCCTTGCCACACTATATCAGTGGAGCTACTACCACCCCACTGAGCGATGTTGCTTGGGAAAAATAATTGTGGCAAATATCTCAACCTCTGCTCTCTGAGCCCATAATGTGGCATTATAGGAATATTGGGCCCAGGTCCAATAACATTTTGATTACCAAAAAAAAAAGAAAAAAAAAAAAAAGAACAAAGTTTAGGAAAGATTAGATTGTTGCCTTGTTCCCATATAAGCCACACTACTCAGGCAAATGCTTCTCAGGCAGCACTTGCACATAGTACCAACCAAAACTGCATAACAGTGATGATAAAGCTAATATTTAATTACTACAATACTTTCTTTTTTTTTTTTTTTGCTAGAATTTAAGTCAAAGATGAAAAAAAAATGGCCAAAAACCTACATTTATATTCAGACAGCCAACCACAACTCTCAAAATCCATTTTATCCTTCAGCTGAACCCGAAATATTCAACTGAAGGGACAGAAAATCTGTCATCATGTTATTCCACACCTGTATGACTTTCTTTCTTCTGCAGAACACAAAAAAAACATATTTTGAGGAATGTTGGTAACGTATCCAATTGGCAATGTAACCGATAATGAATGTTAGATTTATTCAAAATATCTTCTTTTATGTTCCCAAGTTCCAAGAAAAGGAAGTCATACAGTGTTGGAAAGACATGAGGGTGAGTAAATGATGACAGAATTTTTATTTTTAGGTAAATTATACCTTTAACAAACTAAAATAGAATTTAAAAAAAAGCTGGAAAACCACTGTTTTTAAGAATGTTATTAAAGGCTATCGCTATTAGCATGCTTGCTACATGAAAAAAAACATTGTTTAAAAGCATTTAGCTTTCAAAAATGACAAAAACTGATGAAATCTATGCATTCAACATCTCAAAAGAGATGTTAGCAGTGTTATTGAGTGTTTACAGATATGTGAACGCATGTATGACCGAGAGGCGCAGCTAATTGAGAGAGCGTACAGAGGCGAGAAACTGCGAACATCCAAACAATATCTGGACTCGGGCCTGTACTCACTCCTGGACAGGCTATTCACCCCATCTACAAGTAAAGAAGAAAAGAGAACTCCAAACTCTCTATAAAGCCCTTTCAATAGTGATTTGTTATTCTCCTCTTCTCCCCCCTTACCCTCCTAAACAGTCAAAAGAAGAAGAAAAAAATGTGGGATGGGGCTTTTGTGGGAGGAGGCTTGAATAAATTTTACATACTCAAGGCAGCGTACATAGTGATTGCCGCTTCCCCTAAAACTTTCTTTTCTCTCTTTCGCTCATTCGCTCCCCTTCTCTTTTTTTTTTTTAGAAAACACTTTCCTTGCTGAATGGGCACCTATTAGTGACTCCATTATGGAGGCAGAGCACTTCAATGGCTCCTGGCTGTGAGGCTGTATGGAAAAGCCTCAGGCTCAGCGTAGCCCACCCCGAACAGCGTCCCGCAGTCCACACTCACTGTATAGATAGGTAGACGCAGTGTGGAGTTGGTTGATGTGTGTGAATTGGGAGGGGTGGGGTGGGGGGTCTCTCATCCTCTTTTTTGTGATCTCCAGGTGCTTTGGGAGAAAGTGTGGCTTTGAAAGAGGGAGAGAAAAAGTAGAAAAAAAGTTAGAGGTTGTGCATTGTGCTGTGCTTTCCACACTAGTCACTTAAAACCAGAATGCAATGTTCAACATGCATTAGCTGATCTCCATAATAATCCCTCCCAACCCCGCTGTACACACTCACATACATTTCCCAGCCCCCAAATACACGTTTGACCTGAGGTAAATTATGCATGTTATGCACTGCACTGCACTGAAAGAAGCTAACTCCTAGGATACCAGTAGGTAATTAGTTGTCTGTAGACATAGTTTTTTGGATTCAACACAGCTCGTCAAGCTATTTCACAAAGAATTTAAAGGGATAGTTCACCCAAAAATGTTTACTCCCCCTCAAGTTGTTCCAAACCTGTATAAATTTCTTTGTTCTGCTGTACACAAAGGAAGATATTTGGAAGAATGTTTGTAACCAAGCAGATCTCGCCACCCATTGACTACCATATGGCGCTTTTCCACTGCATGGTACGGTTCGGGACTGCTCGATACGGCTCACTTTTTGGCGCTTTTCCACTGCATGGGACGGCTTGGTACGGAGCGGTACAGGCTCGCTTAAATAGTAACATCTCGGTTGAAGTTCCAAGCGTGCCGTACCGATAATAAATGTGATGCGGAAACACTGCAGATCACTGATTGGTCAGAGAGAATCATCACTACCAGCGTCATTGGATTTGAAACACGAGACACCAAACCCGCTAGATTTAAATAGTCAGTAACAGCCACCGCAGTATCATTTCTTTGCGAAAAAACTTGCTTTAAACGACCGTCACACGCAACTTGAAAAAAAAAAATGGCTGTATCGTGGTCAGTAGAGGAGGTGCAGACTCGTTGGTAGACGAGGAGCGGATCCACGGCAGTAGTGGCGGCGCAACTATAACGATCAGTCTATATTCCCACCCTCTTTGAAGCGGTACTAACTGCAATGGAAAAGCAAACTGAAAGTAAAGCGAGCTGAGCCGAGCCGAGTACCATGCAGTGGAAAACCGCCAATAGTAGGAAAAAAATACTATGGTAGTCAATGGTTGGCGAGATCTGCTTGGTTACAAACATTCTTCCAAATATCTTCCTTTGTGTTCAGCAGAACAAAGAAATTCATACAGGTTTTGAACAACTTGAGGGTGAGTAAATGATGACAGAATTTTAATTTTTGGGTGAACTATCCCTTTAATGTACTATTGTAGCTTGTTAATTAGGCATAGAGTCAATCCCAAAAATTAAAACTTAAGCTTTCATCTGTTTTTTTATTTGTTTATTTGTTTTTGTTTGTTTTTTTAGCTTTATCTCATTGAGCAAAATTGTATTTTAATTGTTTAAGAAATTTTAGTTAACAATAACAACACTGGAAAAGCCTTAAGAGATATTTGGTGACTTTCTGTAGGCTATACTCATCATTAACAGGTGGTCAAAAGTGACTATTATAAGTGATTCTTCATTTATTCACTCGACAGATTAATTAAAAAAACAGTTCACCTCTAAAATTTAATGTTCATTTTAAAATGCTACACAACATCTTGACATAAATACAAATTATGAATAATCACAATAGGCTTAAGTAAAAGTTTGACAAAGACAACTTATAAATAAACCAGCCAAACATCTACATGTTCTCCTCATCTCTTTACTCAGAACCTGATTGTGCTTACAGAATGAGTATCTCTACTAAATAATAATCCATCTATACGGCATCTGTGTTCTGCATCCCATGTCATATGGGCATGCCATGGAGAAAGCAGGACGGCATTTCTTTAGTGTGCCTGTGATGAAAGGGGAGTGCATTAGTGTTGTGTGTGAGTATGATCATGTTTTTGTGATTAGGGTAGTGTGATGGTGTGTGTGTTTGCTATAAAGGAATGGAGAGGGCTTCAGCTGGGTGAAAATGGAGGAAGGGGGGCTGTGTGTATGTTTTGGGGAAGTCTCTATGTGAGAGTTCAAATGGGCTTGTGTGTGTGTGTGTGTGTGTGTGTGTGTGTGTGGTTTAGGAGAGAGACTAGAGTTTAGAAAGAAAAGCTCTATGTTGAGTATGGAGTTATTGTTTAGCCATGCTTACCTCCACGGGGAACCATCTGCTCCCTGTCAATGCGTCACCTGCTCGTCTGAGCCGTCACCACGGAAACGGGGGGAGGAGGATTAGGAGAGGTTAGGCCTCTGAGGGGAGGGCCCATCCGGGAATATGGAGGAGGTTGCCCCGGGAAACATCTAAAAGGAACTTGAAAAATGTCACCCTCTGCTGGTTAAATTACATGCAGAGGTTATCGCCAGGCCCATACAGGCTGATGTGCACCAGGGGGCATTGCTTGTTGAAATACTGGGGTTGCATGATGTCACAGTTGCAACTCACATAATTACCAGGTGTTGACTGACAAGCACGTCTGTCTGTGATCGGAGTTTCCTAAAGGTGATATATTGGTGAGGACAAGCTAGGATAGACCATTAGACAGTACAAACAAATGTCTTTATGTTTGTGCATTTCAGGAGGTGTGTCACTGTGAGCAGCCTATCATATCACAGAGCTGTAATAAACAGACACGGCTCCTGTGCATTCAGACCAGAGTCAAAGCAAACAGTCTGAAGCTTACGTGGGAGAGACCACAATTCAACTACTGGATCAGCCTTATTACAAACACACACTAGATCCATTTCAACTGTCTGTCTGTCAATATAATGTCTCTTTCATTCTATCTGTCATTATAATTCTGGTCTACCTGTCTGTTGTTCTATCTACCAACCTGTCTGTCATTCTATCTATTGCGCTCTCTGGCTATATCTGTCTGTCTATCATTCTGTGTTCTTGCCAAACTGTCTATAATTTTATGTTCTGTCTGTCTATCTATTATTCTGTTCTGTCTATATTTTATGTTCCACCTGTTTGTTGTTCTATCTATCTACCAACCTGTCATTTTGTCTATCATTCTACCTGTCTGCCATTCTGTCATATCTTCTTGTTTCTATCTATCTATCTATCTATCTATCTATCTATCTGTCTGTCTGTCTGTCTGTCTGTCTACCTACCATATTTGTCCGTCCCTATCTTCCTTTAATCTATTGACATGGCACTAAACTATTAATTTAAATGTTACAAATTAAATACAAAATAGGATCTATTACCACAGAAATTCATTTAGACTCATCCATCAGTGTGTAAAAGGTAGCTATTCACACATGGTTTAAAAAAAATAGTAATAATACATTGTAAACCGTAATAAGTTGGCAAAACTCAAAAAATGTTAGGCAATCAGTTGCCTCAAAACTTTTAAGTTAAGAAATTCAAAGTTTAAGTAAGGCAGATTTTTATTTTGTACTCATACATTTTAATTTTTCTTAAAGGATTAGTTTACTTTCAAATGAAAATTACCCCAAGCTTTACTCACCCTCAAGCCATCCTATGTATATGACTTTCTTCTTTCTGATGAACACAATCTTAGATATTTTAAAAAATATCTTGATGCATCCGAGCTTTATAATGGCAGTGAACAGGGGTCATGAGTATTCCTTTTGTATTCAACTTACGAAGAAAGTGTAAAACTCTCGCAGTTCAAAACACTTTGTTCTGTGAACTTTAAAGAAAAAGAAACTGCTAAATACTCATAAAAATTAATTTGACTGAACTGATTTGTTTAATTTAAGTTCACAGTGTAGAGGTCTAAAGGACATCATATTGCCCTATAGATGTCCATTGTAAGTGGATTTCTGTCAACACATTTTGTGTCGTATGTTTTTGTTCTCACAAACTGAAAATTTTTAACAAAACAAAATTATTTTCTGTGATAATTGACAGCATGTCACAGATAATGTATAGAGGTCAAGTTGATTTTAACCCAGAGCATCCATTTATAGCTTACTAATCTAATATCAACACAGAAATGTCATTGCTCTGATACTGTTTAGATGTGGTTTAAGGATAAGGGTGTGAAACCACTACTGCCCAGTCAAACATGAACACTTACCTGGAGACAATCAGGGATCTGAGGGGACTGTTTGAGTGACAGGAGAAAGTGACTGCAGTGTGCTGAGAAAACATGCTTTTGTGTTTGCTCAAGAGAGGATAGAGTGCCGTCCCTGGCCACCAAGCCATGTTCAGCAGCCCACGTCCCTTCACTGCTGGGCTCGTCAGGTAGCTGTCACGCTGAGCACTCTCTAATACCCAGGGGAGTGTTTCGTCACTCATTCTGTGTGCTGATTATTACGCAGACTGACCACAGAAGTGCTGCTGTTTCCTGTTAACATTCACACCCTGAGGCTAGTAAACTCTGTGTCTTATCTCTCCTGCTGTCTCATGCCAACGTTGTAGGCATCACAACTGAATAGAACAGGGTCTTGAGTTCAGTCAACAAAAAGTTATACAAATTATTTTCAGTTTCTCAGTCTATTTTTGCTCCGCCAATGAAAATAAATAAAAGCCTCTGAGTAGAAGTAGTGTTTCATTCCTTGATGAATCAGTGTTTTTTATGAATGAATCAATGACTCATTTGAAAAGATTGTTGCTGAATTCAGAATAGCATACTACTCTTAGCATTTCTGCCATATCTTTATAGTAAAAGTAGTATGCTATTTCAAATTCAGACAGTCATTTGTTTCATGATGAATGAATTATTGTTTTTAAACAAATCAGTTAAGTGAATCAATGACTCACTTAAAAAGACGTGTGTATTTTTACATAAATTGTGGTTCTACCACACGTACATTTACTTACGTTTTCATACACACAATGTGGCTAAATTCAGAATAGCATACTAACACACTACTCTTGCTATTTCTTACAACAGTTAGTAATATTAATATCCTATTCCGAATTTAGCAAATCACTTGTTTCGCTGAAGAATGAACTAATGTTTTTAAACGAATCAGTTGAGTGAATCAATGACTCACTTAAAAAGATTGTGGCTGAATTCTGAATAACATACTAGCAGCCTGCTCTTGTTATTTCTTATAGTAAGATTGGTATGCTATTCTGAATTTAGCAAGTTACTTGTTTTGTTGATGAATGAATCAGTATTTTTCAATAAATTGGTTGAGTGAATGATTAAATGGCTCACTCATAAAGCTAGATGCTTGTTTCTTTCCTGAATGAATCAGAATTTTTAAACAAATCAGCTGACAGAATGATTAAATGACTCATTTATAAAGATAAATACTTGTTTTATTCCTTAATGAATCAGTGTTGTTGAATGAATCGGTTGATTCAATGACTAACTCATAAATTCACTTGTCGCCACCTATGCAATGATGTACCCTGCAGAAAGAGTCAGTGAAAAACAACTAATGCAGCCTCTCTGGAATAAATACAGACAAGCAGCGTGATACAAATAGTAAAAAGCACTGTATATCAGCACTGTTGAAGTGGCGCCAATCAAATTTAAGGAATGGAACAAGTTTTTACATCACTGTGTTTTCGTATAGTGGAGATTCAGAGGGTGCCAACACTCATTGGTGTTTCAGACAACTAAATAGAGCTCTGGAAAATGAAAGTAAATATAGTATTAGTATTTGGGGGGAAAATTTGTTTTAGATAAATATATTATGAACATTTCTGGGCAATTTTCCATTAATTTCCTTAGTTTGATAAGCTTTATCCAACAACATGTCGGTATGTGTCACGCTATTGCACAAAACCACTTGTGCCTGCAGAAAATGTCGTTGATTTTTTTTCCCTCTTAAAAGTTTTGTTCATCTTCATTAGCATTCCCTCTCTTCCTCTCTTCTGCGTGGCCCCTGGGTGAGCGTGATCCTGGGAGAGAGGCTGTCAGGGCCACGTGTAGTGGGGGGGCACCGCGCTGGGTGTAAAATTTGATTAAGCGGTGGGCGAGCGTGTCCGAGCGTGGCTGTTGTGTGGACCAGCTCGCGCGGCTGTGGGTTCCCAGCGTGCCGTTTGGAGGTTAAGTGCCGCAGAAAAGACTCTCATTATCCCGAGTGAGAACTGCCCATGTGGCTGCCCGCTCGACCCCCCGCTCTCTCTCTCTCTCTTTCCTTCTCTCCACGTCCCTCTCTGTCACTCCCTCACTCATTCATCCTTCCTTCTCGAGCTGCACTGCTGAAAGCCTCCAAAATGTTTCATTCACTCTCCCTTGACCCCTTTCGGCCCCCCTTTCCTCCGCTGTCTCTCTCTAGTCTTTATGTGTAAGAAAAGAACTTGTACAATAGCAGAGGAAGGGCCAGAGCAGATTCTTCAGCACCCCTGTGGACTCTGAGCCGAGGGCTGTGAGACAATCCACATGTGAAGCATGTGCAGAGGAGTTGTTCCTTGTCCATCAGTCAAAACAGAGTCCGCTCAGTTCCTCTAATAGTCTTCCTGTCATTGAAGTAAGTTACGAACACACAGATCTACTGTCCATTAAGACAATTATGACTATTACTGTTGATTTGAACCTCAAACCTCTAACTCTAAGTATTACATTTTGGCACTTGAGCATGAATGGTATCTCAAATTGTTGCAGAAAGTATTGTTATAACTTTATTACTTATCTAAAGGATCAGACTTACTTTTTTTAGACCATAAAATGAGTGAAAATTCCTAGCAACACTTTATAGGGTTCAATTTGTTAACATAATGATACTTAATGCATTCATTATCAAGGAACAACATTTTTTACAGCATTTAATAATCATCTAAATAATAATTTTATAATCTAAATTCATTTTCATTTTCATAAAATATGATTTATTGTTAATTTATGTGTGTTCATAATATATAAATGTAAATTTATACTGTAAATGAATTAGTACACTAGTACCGTTCAAAAGTGTTGGGTTGGTAAGGTTTTTAAAAGAAGTCTCTTATGCTTACTGAATTTATTTGATAAAAAATACAGTAAAAACTGTAAAATTGTGAAATATTATTACCATCAAAATAATAGTATAGTTGAATTATCAGAACCGTCACTCCAGTCTTCAGTGTCACCTGATCCTTCATTCTAATATAGTTATGCTGGTGTTCAAGAAACATTATTATTATTGCTGAAAACTGTTGTGCTGCTTAATATTTCCGTGGAAACAAAAAAAATACATATAAAGTTCAAAATTTAACAATGTGAATGTCTTCACTGTCACTTTTGATTAAAAATCATGTAACTGCCATGTAACTACTATGTAACTACTAAATGTGTAGGAACTGTATCTAAGCTTGACTTTAACATGCTTTTAACATGCTTTAACATGCACCCCCCCCCCCCCCCCCCCCCCCCATACACACACACACACACAAAACCCTAAGATAGGGATAGATTTTCATCTTGCGTATTTAAAGCCTGTAAAACTGGTTTTATCTTCCGACGTACTGCGCTGTCATTGAGAGTAAAGCTCAAATTCAGCGCACCAATGACAATTCATTTCATTTTTCATTTAACATTGCGGTTCAGATCATTAGACGGGGGATTTTTTTCTAAAGCAATGCTTAAATGTCACAGAGCACATCTGCTCAGGCCGAGGAACTTGTGAGAACAGATCCTCAGTGTTGGACCTCCACTGCCGCTCTCAATGCTGTTGTACATTCAGACGCCTCAACTATAGACACGCAATTGTCTGTTATTAATGACATTTGATTACACTGTACCCGAAAGTATATTTAATGGAAAAATAAGTGTTGCATTGACTGCATGTAACAGCTGGGCCTTGAGCTGAAAACACTGAAGTGGCCAGAAAGGGATACAGGGGTCTTAGTCTCTCAAAAGGAAAGCATATTGCTGGATTTTTATTAAAGCGCTGCCCTTTAAAGCAAGTTTGAAGAAGGAAAGTTGCTTTGTTCACTTATGGCTCATGAAAATGTCTTAAAGGCATTTGTGTGATGCATATGGAACACATCTTGCCTGAATCATCGGTGCTCTTGAAAGCAGGTAATCCAGTCCAGAGTGCTTCTACAAGAAAAGGGCAAAAGCCAGACATTACTGTAAAGTTTGCTGAAACATTAAACAAGCAATAATGAACAGATGTAAAACTACATTTTATACCTAAATGTATACCTAAATATTGTTATTTGTTTTTGCCTAGATATAAATGTATAAAAAATGCAACCCAATTCCCACATGGAATTAATAATGTACATATTTATATAGTTTGTTACATTTCATTTATGTTGACTGCATTATCATGTAAATGGAACAGGGAGCGGAAATACCCTCTTAAAAAGCAGAACTGAGGGAAGAACTAATTTTAAGAAGAGATGTTTTTTCAGGGTCTGTGGATCAGGACAAGCATATGAAACTATTTCTTGGTTTATAGCAGCCTCTTGTGGAGATTGTTGTCATTGCAGCTAAATACATTTTTATCAACAAAAATGTGAAAGAATTAAATGTTTAAAACTGATAGTTCAAACAAGTGAAGAAAACAATGTAAATATTACAAATTATGGAAAAATTGTGAAAATATTATTAAATTGCACCTGTTCAGACTTCTGTTCCAGCACTCCTGCGACACTTTTAGGACAAACAGTATGGAAGACGGATGGATGATTAATTGTGTTAGTAAAACACAGTGGCATGACTTAATTACAGTTTTTCCTCAGTTGCTTCGACTGTAAACTGCGACTGTAATTGCTACATTTGTTTTATGGACATTACTGCAAAATGCAGTAATTCACCCAAAACATTTTTTTTTTTAATGTAATTTTTTTCTACCCTTTTTTGATGCTGACTGCTCATTATACTATGCATGAATGTCAGTTTTGTCTAGCTGAATTGTGTATCACATCACACTGAGCTTTTAGATACAAAACCACAGTGAAGGTTTACTGGGATAGAATATGCACATTTGTATGACTAACAGATTTTGATAACTGTTTTTGTTTAGAAGTTGTAAAGAGACTGACCGTTTCACTAAGAATCAACTCATCGTTTTTGCACATTTAGTTATTGTGCAAACTGTAGAAAACTGTACTTACTATTTTGCACACATGTGCCAAAACACATGCAGTTTGCTTAAACGAATAAGAAAATTAATATATGGTCTGATATGAACAGGAAACTCATTGTTCAGAGTTCTGAAGCTATTGTTTTAAGAGAGAAATCTTATTCAAGAATTCAGCCAAAGTGAATGAAAAAAACTGCAATATTCAGCCAGACCCTATTGACTGACCTTAACTGCAATGGGGGGCAGATATACTGTGTGTTTTTAGCTCAAAAACAGCTAGATGGAGCAAGTAAATGTTTATAAAAAGGGCTTATGGCACAAGACACTGAAAAAGTTCAGATGTATTAAAGGGTTTACGTATGTTATTATAAGCCTTACTTTAAAGTTAATGAGGATGATTATGACACTCTTGCTCACTCTAGTCCAGTTTTCAAAACTAGCAAATAGTGGAAGACCAATGATAACATGATTGAAGCTGCTTTAGCAAGCAGTGCTATTATCACCACATGATAAGGGTCAAACCAGTGGAAATTGTGAGAATTCTGTATCCACTGCATCCACTGTTTGACATTGTTGGTAAACCAATTAAATAAACTTGTGAGCATGTAAAAAGAGTGTTGAAGTGTGTGTAGTGTTTTCAGTGTTGCCAATTGTTTTTTAGCTAAAACTGGTAGCTAAATGTCTATATATAACATCATAATGGCAAATTCATTGATCTATATAAATATGAATATAGATCAGTGGGCAAAATAAGAAGCTAGATAAGGTTTGTCCAAGAAGTTGCTAGATTTGTCCCTAAACTTTTGAAAAGAGTCTCAAAAGGGGCGGGGAAGTCACTAAATCTAGTGACAAAATCGCTAAATTAGCAACACTGAATGTTTTTAGCATTTTAATGTCTACAGTCCGCAGCACCAAACATTTTATTGACTTTTATTATGAAAAATTAAATCTACTTCCTGGTCTCCAATGTTTAGCAATGTTGAGGGTGTGTATAATTTGTAATACATTTATTACATTAAACCATTGCACTACCCCCGTAAATAAATACATTTATTTAATCAGTATTTGTGATACGGCAACAGTAGGTTTATTTTTCTATTGCACAAGACTCTTGTCTCGTCTGGACTCGCATTTCCATGTCCGTGATTGGTCAGTTTCCCGATTAATGGTCGCGTGGGGCAACGAGGACTTCATCTGGAGCAAACAAGAGAAAGTGAAAGGAGGCAGCAGACTTATGATAAATCAGGGGTGAGTTAGCAGAAATGCGTTTTCATATAGTGGATGTGTTATTCATAAATGTTGAACGTGGCGCACTTTTGAACACGTTTTTGCTCGAGTCGTACAAAAAATGGCATGTGTATTTCATTGCTCAGATCTATTATCTAATACAACACTTATAATCCTACAAGCATCATGCAAAAACGTTAAATAATAAAGATGGTATGTGTATGAAAATGGTTGTCAGGTCTAATTGTCTAATAATTTGATGAAATGATGCATCTATGATTACAAAAAAAAAAAAAAGGTTTCCCAGTAAAACACATCCTTAAAACAGGCTACATTTATTTGAAAAGCAAAATTGCAAGACACCTCACTAAATTTGGTTTGTTTATGCTTTTAAACAAGAATGAAAATTTGCCAGTGAAGAAAAATAAACTTAATTCAAGATATATTCTCGGAAAACAATTTATTTTTATTTAGATTTTTTACTGACAAACTATGCAAACATACTAACTAACCCTCTCTTACAGTCATTCTAATCTGTGCCTTTGAAGAACTGCATAAAATGGCAAATAATATCGGTGAGTGTCTCATGTCTTCTGCATCATATACTCTCAAATATAAATATATATGTAGTTATACAGCATGTACACACACTTGGTTATTTGTTCACTTGTAAAAGTTAATGTGATGTAAATATAAACATCTTTTTTTAAGTGAAAAGTGTGCATGTGAGTGGACGAATTAGACTGTCAGGATGTGTCTTAATATTCCCTTGAGAAATGAGGCAGCTAAACATACTGGTGTGACTTTCATCATTATATCTCTCTGTGAAGCTCGGCTCATTAGAGGTGCAGACGTGAGAGACACTGGGAATTCTACAGCAGTCCTACCTGGAATCTCAAGGGAATACTGCTCAGGGCTTGTGTAGAAAATGAGTGCATGGACGAGTGTACACTCTCACTAATAAATGCGTACAAGACTAAAGAAAGTCCTCTTCTTTGCAGACGATGCTCAAGCGGAACTGGACTCAGTGGAGGCAGAGTTGGAGGTGGTGGAACTGCAGATCTCTGAGCTGCTGGAGAAACAGACAAAGCTGAACTCCAGGAAAAACAAACTCCTGAAGATCCTGGAGGGAGCCTGCAGCTCGGCCCAGCCCTCCGGATCCAGCAAAGCTCCCAAACCCTCATTCAGCAAACAGGACCTACAGCACTATGAGGAGTCAGGTATCGCTCATTTTCAGATAAATTATTTATTATAGTGCTTTTCACAATACATAATGTTCTTTAAACTAAAAGTGACTGTTGCAAAGAAAAATCTAGGATGTGTTAATTTAATCAAAGTCCGTCTAGCCATATAGTATTTAATGTTAAAAGCTTTATGTTGTTGTTCTGTCACCAGATTTCTCATGGTCTAAAGAAGTTCATGCGAAGCTGTGTAGCGTGTTCCAGCTTTCCAAATTTCGTCCCCTGCAACAGGCGGCCATCAACCTTAGCATGTCAGGGAAAGACCTTTTCCTGGTAATGCCCACTGGAAGAGGAAAAAGCCTGTGTTACCAACTTCCAGCTCTCTGCTCTAAGGGTTCGTGCTTTCATTAACATATTTAGGTAGATGAAGAACATATTTTCAGTACTCTGATGTGAATTCGAGTGCATGTCTTTGTGTGGTCGCATTTATCAGGTTTTACGTTAGTTATCGCCCCGCTTGTGTCTTTGATGGAGGATCAGCTGATGTATCTGAAGTCCATTAATGTCTCGGCGGTAACCCTCAATGCTTCCAGTACAAAGGTACAGTATGACAGATGTACTAGACAGTTTTGTGTCATGTTCAGGTGCTGATATTCATGTGCATCTGCAGGAGGACTCTAAGCAGATCCTGGCAGGGATGATAGATAAAAACAGCCCCTTCAAGTTGCTCTATGTAACCCCAGAGAAAATTGCCAAGAGCAAACTACTGATGTCCAAACTTGAAAAGGCCTACAACATGGGTCTGCTGGCACGCATTGCTGTGGATGAAGTTCACTGCTGCAGTCAGTGGGGGCATGACTTCAGACCAGGTGAGATTTTTGTTTCATCCAGGCTGAGTAAACCTTCTAACCCTTGAGTGAATTTGTACCTAATCCCTTTTCTTAGATTACAAGCTCCTGGGTATCCTAAAGCGCCAGTTTCCCAACGTCCCATTGGTCGGACTGACAGCCACCGCAACCAGCAATGTTCTTAAAGATTGCCAGAAGATACTATGTGTTCAGGAACCCATCACTCTGACAGCACCGTTCAACAGACCAAACCTTTACTATGAGGTATGCAAATCATTGATTCTTCTCATAATGTCACCGCTAGAAGATTGCTGAATAAGCAGATTTGAGTAATTTGTCATCTCACTTCTACAGGTTCGTTTCAAAGATAACGAAGACTGTACGGACCAAATTGCAGCATTGATCAGGGGAAGATACAAAAACCAGTCAGGTTAATCAATTCAATTGCTATGAAGAGTAAAAGGCCCTTCACACCAAGGATTCAAAGTTTTAATAATTGTTCTAATTCTATGAGCTGTATTGATAATGACACAGAGGAAAAATCACTTTCAAAACCATTTTTTTTTTTTTTCCCGGTTGATGAACAATATAAACATTGACAGCCAGTAAGAATCCACCCGAGATTGAGAATTTAAAGTGACAGTCGACATAACTGTGTGCTTAGAATAAACAGAATGTTATTGTGCGTCGGTGTAGATGCTAATATAGTTATCTTTATAGTTATTCTTGGTGTGAACAGGACTTTATGCTCTGCAAATCGTTCACTATTTATTTGAAAACCACTTAAATAAAATAAATATTTTATATTTGCAGGGATCGTGTATGTGTTCTCCCAAAAGGATGCAGAAGTTGTGGCTACAGACCTGCAGAAGAGGGATATTCTTGCTCAGCCATACCATGCCAACATGGAGCCTTCAGATAAGTCTCTGGTGCATCAACGGTGGTCCTCCAAGAAGATCCAGGTTATACCTACAGATTTGCTGTTGTTGTTGCCTGTTGTTTTTTTTTATTTTTTTTATAATGTGCCCTCATGTTATCTTCTTTTTGTATCTTTGCAGGTGGTCGTTGCCACTGTGGCTTTTGGAATGGGCATTGACAAGGCTGATGTGCGATTTGTTATCCATCACACCATCAGCAAATCTATTGAAAATTATTATCAGGAGAGTGGACGTGCAGGTAGGCATCATGAAATTCATTGTCTATTTTCTGAATGTTTTTTTATTGATCTTACTGTAAATAAGTCATCCATGCAATACTTTTTGTGGTAACGTATGCCAGACTTTTAGTCTACTTAAATCCCACACCATTCTTACAGTCGACTGAAATATTACATTTAGATCCACCTCCATGCAGTCAACAACCGATGGATGCCAATGAAGTCCATGCATTACATTTTTTTTTTTCATTTTTGATTAGGTTTCACTCAGATGTATGTCACAGTACGGAATAAAATATCTGTGGCTACTTACGGTTACATAATGTCTGTACTCTGTAATTTTTTTTAAATTTATTTATTTTTTCCAGGAAGGGATGATGGCCCAGCAGATTGTATTGTGTTCTTTGGGTTTATGGACATCTTCAGAATAAGCACAATGGTTGTGATGGAGAACACTGGGCAGCAGAAGCTACAGAACATGGTGGGATATTGTCAAAATGTGGACAGGTGAGTCAAACTATGCAGGATATGCAGAATACCAATGACTTGGGTCCTGGTTTTGGTTTCTAAATTTTGATTTTTCAGTTTGTGGAACATTGATCTGTTTTTCTCTTCTTTTCAGTGTTACTCTATATGCTTTATAGTGATGGAAAGATCAGATTATTTTACTCTTTTGTTTCATCTCGTTCAGTAAAATGCAACACAAATGACTGTCTGAGTCTTTCGTTCTATGTCATGTGACAGACACAATGAACGACCCATTACTATTGCCTTAGAGTTGAACTACTGTGTATGTGGCCTGTTAAATCAGTGCCTGTGATTGTTTTAAGACAAGACTCTTGTTTGTATGCATAGGTGTCGTCGTGCTATGATGGCCATTCATTTTGACGAAGTTTGGAATGATGAAGAGTGCAACGAAATGTGCGATGTCTGTCGGCACGGCAACGGTGAGCGTTTCTTACCTAAAGTTGCGTTTACATTTACCATTGCTTGGTGAATTTTTGCTGTCAAAATCAGGTCATTTATGCAATGGTGTTGATTGTTCTTTTTTCAGACTACATCACAATGGATATCACCCAGCATGCTCGAGATGTTGTTGAGATAGTAGAAATGGCTGGCTCTATGGATGAAAAACTGACCCCTCTGAAAGTCTGCGAGGCTTGGATGGGAAAAGGGCCCGCTAAGCGGCGCAAAATGATAAAGGTCACGTCCTTATCACGCTTGGAGGTGGAGTCCATTATCATCCACCTTCTGTTGCATGGCTACTTCAGGTACTTTGACAGATTATGAACTATTTCCTTTCCAGTTTTAGATTTATTCTCTAACTCTTTTCTCTTTCATACACAAGTGAGGACTTTAGCTTCACTCCCTACACAACCCACTTCTACTTAAAGTTGGGCCGTAAGGCAGCTCTCTTGAAGAACGGCGGTCACTCAATCACTATGAAGATGAGAAGGAGAGCGGTGTCACACGCCACTGTAAGACAGTCAACAAAATCAGCAGACATTTTTCATATTTCATGTGCAAGTGGTGTTTTTCTTCTAGCAAATTCTAGATTTAAACTTTTTCTAATAGTTGTTTGATTAATACTTTCCTGAACCTCTTTCAATGGTGATGATTGGCCAGATTCAATAGAAATATCTCCTCTAATTCTTTTGTCACATGGTAATACAAATATTTATTGTATTTGCTCCATTTCAATTAGACTTAATTTAGTGTTGTGTATAAAAAAAATCAGATTATATTTATTGAATCTGGCCTTTGGTCTCTGTTCTGTAGTATTTACTGATCTTTTTTTGTTTATCTATTTTATTGTACCTCTTCCAGTCTTATTGTGTTTCAGGTAGATGCCATCAGAGTGTTTGAGGGGAGCATCACAGTTCACTTAGTTAAAATACTTTTTAACCCAGTAACACATTCATAAAGCGTTCGCTTAGTAATTATTATTATTTTTTTTTTAAAGATTAAATGTGCGTTTTTTTTTTTTTTTTTTTTTTTTTTTTTAGCTTTTATTACTATAAGAAAGTAGCTTGACAGGAAATGAAGTTTGAGAGAGAGGGGGGGATGGGATCAAGACAGGTCCATGAGCCGGTACTCAAACTCGGGACGCCCGAAGTGCAACTGTGCCATATGTCGACGCACTGCCCATGAAGCTATTGGCGCCGACGTAATTTTAACACCAAACTACAGATAGTTAATTAAATTAAGCAAAACGTTTCCATGCAATTCGTCGGTACAACAAAAACAAACCAAGTTTGTTTAAACATGTTTTGTTGAACCAACAAGTCTTTCTCTTTACTGAAAAACACAAAACATGGTGGTTTGTGATTTCTGTGCCTTGTCAAAAAGAAAATTGTTTTGGAAAAGTGAGGGATTTCAGAAGATCAATGTGGCCCAGTTGAAGCAAAACCAAACTGGACTTTCTCTTAGTTTAAATGGCTCACACAGATTATGAATTTAACACCCTCTAAACAACCCTGTCCCAGCAGTCATGTGGAATTGGATCGTCTACAAACAATGGCCCAACAATAATACAAGCATTTTCCCATCTCGAGTGAAACCTCTTCAGTTGGAGGTGTCACTTCCGCTACATGATCACCTCATTGAACATGCAGTAACCCCTCTTATTTCTTGTGTTCCTACAGTTTATAGTGACCACTCATCCAAATGACTTTTAAGACCCCAACAGGTAAAGAGCTGTTGTGCCGCCCCACAGGTAAAGAAAGTGTCAGAAAGTGCTGGGAAGAAAAGTAGTGCCAAAGTAGAAGGAAAAAGACCGGCTGACAGTGACAACAAAAAATCAGTGGCCAAGAAAGTCAAGACTCTTCTCTAGTCCGTAAGGAGAAGAAAGAAAAAGTACAGTTCATTTACTCCATACTCACAAAAGCATGTAGACATTGCCTAAGAAACATTTAAACGTTTAATGAGGGGAACATCTACCACTTTCTTTTTTTTCCTGCTTGTGCTCTTGTTTATACAAGTTAGTCACTTATCATGATGTTTATTGTACCCCCGAGTTTACATCAAACCTTATTTATCATTTCTCTGCTATGAAATATTCTTAATATTTTCCATTTCTTGTAGTTTTGATTTGCATGGTGTTTTGTAGAGATAATAAAAATCAAAATTGAAGCTAACCATAGCCGTTAACCTTACTATAGCTCTGCATTCGTCTTAAAGACAGATGTACTAATTATAAAAACTAATTTCTTCTCTTTTCTCAGGATGTTCAAGCAGTTGATACACAAGAGGAAGCAGAGACAGCATTGATTGATGTCTCCAACATTGAGAGACATAACAAAACTAAAATTTATAAGAATCACCAAAATATAGAGAAAAGACTTGCTCAAAACCACATTGAAAGTCTTGCTTCAGAAGCAAGTGAGTATGTAAAGCCAACCTCCGTATTTGAGGTTGATGTTGAGGTCAACCTCGTACAAGAACAGAATTGTGCTTGTGAACAAGAAAAGGGTCTTAAAAATGCCCCTGAACAGCAATCTTCTTCACCGAAAAGGAGGCGAAAACAACCACTAACTCAGAACTGTGCTGCTAATGCTAACCAAGCGAAAGCAGATCTGGTTAGCACCCCTTCTGAGGTGTCTATCATCT
Organism: Ctenopharyngodon idella; assembly: GCF_019924925.1. NCBI lineage: Eukaryota > Metazoa > Chordata > Actinopteri > Cypriniformes > Xenocyprididae > Ctenopharyngodon > Ctenopharyngodon idella. The sequence goes on along the minus strand of NC_067223.1, from coordinate 7,302,648 downwards.
CTGCAGCTGCCGTGGAGGAACTACACCATCTGCGCAGTTACTATAGCAAACAGTTAAGAAGAATCAACTACATTTCCCAAGAGCACTTGCAAAGCTCCCAGCCTGGGATGCTGACATGTATGAGGGAGCCCTTCAAAAGCCTTCGTTTCCCTTCAAGGACGACCATAGCCAGAGGTGCCAGGAATTTATGGACTCGTGTTAGTATGAGGAGAAAGCTCATACAGTGAATTATGTTTCTTTCTGATTTCTGTTGTGTAAGCCTGACCTACATTTTTCAGTTGTTTGAAGATGTAAATAATCTTTTTGTTAAATAAACTTATTTGGATGGTTCTGTAACTGCTGTGGTGGTAATTAACGAGGCAAAATCCTTCTCTAATAAAGGTGATAATTCTTTTAATAATAATTTTACCCTTATATTTCACATCTTTCAAACGACCAAGATTGGTTGACGATTTGATTTCATTTTACAGATTTTTTTTTTTTTTTTTTTTTTTTTTTGTGTGGAAACAGTGATACTTTTTTCAGAATTCTTTGCTGTTCAAAAAAACAGCATTTGTCTGAAATAGAAATATTTTATAACATTCTAAATATACTATTACTTTTGATCAATTTAATGCATCATTCCTGAATAAATATTAATTTCTTAAGTGTATGTTTGGGGGCTCTTATTACAGTTACCACGGACTTTTATTTTGAAACAACAAAGCCCAAACAAATCATGTGCATTTATAAATATTTATTTAGTGTATGTTTGGGGACTCTTATTACAGTTACCACGGACTTTTATTTTGAAATGACGAAGCCCAAACAGATCATGTGCATTTGTTTGTAATGGATGGAAGGTGTACCTGAAATATGAGTGTTATTACTGTTGTTTAATACATTTCCACATAGTCGTTAGTCTGCAGTGTGTATAGTTGAAAGGTCATGCGCTCGGTAAGTTATGTGCAGCGCGTGAGTTTAGACTTCACAGGAACACTCTTTCCTCACGCCATCTGTCTTGGAGATGCAGATAACGACTCTGTAAGTTACAAAACTGTGCATGTGTGTATTAGACAGATGTGAGTTTATGACTGGGTTATTATATCTACCAGGTCATATGTCTATGGGTTTTTTTTTTATCGCTGTCATATTCACTAGTATAAGTTTTCTGTGCTTAAAGTAAACCAGATGTTTTTCTGCAGTTGAATGAGCTGGTGGTGGGAGACACTAGTGGAAAGCTGTACATCTATAAAAATGATGACTGTAAGCCGTGGATCACGCGATCATGTGTTGGCATGGTGAGGAGTATCACATTCACCTTACGGATGTAAATAGTCACTGATGCCATGATGAATGTATTTGAATTAATGATGCTGTTTTTGTTCATAGTTAACATGTGTTGGAGTGGGAGATGTTTGCAACAAAGGAAGGGTAAGAGTTATCTTTCTCTTCCTCCCTTACAAAGAAGTAACAATGGTGATTACTTTATTGTTAACATGGCATTTAATTAGTAATCCAAGATAATAGAGATATCATCATGGTACTACCATGGACTACCATGTCCAAAAACTGTGTTATATGACAGTTTAATGTAGTATATTAATAATAATAACTATATGTATATATATATGTATATGTATATATATATATGTGTGTGTGTGTGTGTGTGTGTGTATGTATGTATGTATGTATATGTATGTCTGTATGTTTTATTTATAGTAAATGCATTATTTATAATATATAAAATTAATATATTAAATGTTTATTATAATGTATAGATAAAATAATATTATTGTATAATATTATTATATACGTGTGGGTGTTTTATGTATAGTAAATACATTATTATTTAATATATAAAATTAATATATACTAATAAATATTAATTATAATTTATAGTTTTTTCAAAACCTTATAACTGTATATGCAGTTTATATAAGTAAATACATAATTTGTTATTTAATAAATAATACATAACTATTAATATTCATCAATTAATTATGCTTTCTTTATTATGATTATGATTATTATTATTAATTTATTTACATTTTTTGTTTGGCCATGGCCCTCCAGATTAACCATTCATGATGTTAAAAAAAAAAAAAAAAAAGCATTGTAGTACCATGATACTTTTTGTTAACGTTCTTTCGTTTTAATTTGAAAAAAATGTCACAAATCTTAATGTATACAAGTATTTCACGGCTTCACGTTTGTCACGTTTTTGCTCTGGCAGAACTTTGTTGTGGCAGTGGGCGCGGAGGGCTGGTTTCATCTGTTTGATATCAGTGCTGCTGCAGCCAAGTCAGACTCCTCAAGTCAGCAGGACGGTTCGTTTGGTGATGAACAGAAGCCCAGTTACACCCAGCACATTCCCGCCAATACCAAAGTGATGCTCATCAGTGATATCGGTGAGGAGTTTGCATATGTCATTCTCAAAGATTACTATACCCTTTCACGTCATGTGAATATTGAAGTGTTTGTGCGCATATAAGATGGAGACGGACGCTGTGAGCTTGTCGTTGGCTACACGGACCGGGTGGTGCGGGCCTTCAGGTGGGAGGAACCTTCTGATGCTTCAGATGTGAGCTCTGGTCAGCTGGTCTTACTAAAGAAATGGCTTCTGGAGGGTCAGGTACTGAATTAGATACACCAAACATCAGGTCAACATGAAGTCAAACTACTATTACAGCCTTTTTTATCCTCTTTCACCAGGTTGACAGTCTTTCGGTTAACCCAGGTCCAGAAGGGCTCCCTGAGCTCATGGTGTCTCAGCCTGGCTGTGGCTATGCCATTCTGATGTGCTCTTGGACACAAGAGGGCGCTGCAGGACCTGGGGAGGAAAACACAGCATCTCCTAGCAAGTGAGAGAATCACAGCGAGGTACTAAATAATTCAAACTATATCCAGAACTGGATTTGGGAGTAATTCAGCTTGTGTTATGTGTACACAGAGAGGGTCCTTCCAGAGACGTTGCCCTTCATCTTACCTCCGGACGCATCCATAACAAGAACGTGTCCACTCATTTGATAGGCAGCATTTGCAGAGGTACTGAGAGAGCATGCTCACACAATATTTAGATTGCATACTGTGTATGCAGCAACATGTATCCTTATAAAGTTTGGAGCTGGCAGAGTATAGTATGCAGAGTCAATAATAAGATTCAGTCACTAGTAGTTCAGATTTTTATTGGCTCTCCCAACATTTTCACTGGCTCACCACCACAAAAAAAACAGTTTAATGGTATTGGTTGATATTTGATGCATAATTGTGCATGCTCATTTTCCCTATTTTTTACATTTAACTTTGCTGTCATCTAACCCTTACTTAATTTTTTATCTTTAAAAATATTTTAACCCTAATAATATTTTAGTAATATTTTTAATTTATTTAGACAATAATAATAATGGCTTTTTATTGCTTATTGGCAGTAACATGAAAATGATAATCACATTTTAAAAAAGTATTTATAATAAATAAATAATGTATTTAATTATTTGTTTATTCATTATTTTAATAAAAATACTGATGTATATTTTTATAATTCTGTATATTTTAATAAAATGTTAAAAAACAAAATTTGTATACAATATATTTATATTAAAATGTATTTATAGTTAATAACATAAAAAAATAATAATCTAAAAATACTTATTTTTAATAAATAAAATGTATTATTTGCTTAGTTTTTTAATTATGTATTTATCTTTTAATAAAAAATTGTGTATATATAGTATATATATATATTAAAATGTATTTATATCATTATTTGTGTATTTTAATAAAGTGTATATAATATATTTATATTAAAATGTATTTATAGTTAGATCAAGATATATAAAAGTAATATTCGTCCATTGCTAATCACAAATCATTCTCACAATTTCAACAACTCTTATGACGTAACTTGTTTCTGTTGTCTGCAGGTTCTAAGGATGATTCGTCTAAAGGTGGCCTGTTTGCTCTTTGCACTTTAGACGGTAAGTGTATCAGTCCACCACATGTCAGAGGTTATTTGATGTAGGGAAGACATAAGCCCAGCACACGCTGTGTTTTCTCTGTTCACTCTGTTCTTTGGTCACTCTGGGCTCAGGTGTGATTGAAGATTGGCTTCTTACTCTAAAAGTACACGCTTGTTCTTCATGTCACTCTCCATGGCCACTCAGTTACACAGCACAAATTCAAACCTGATGTTTTTTATCAGTAAGCTGTTGATAATTGTTTGGACAGCAGTGGATTGATGTTATTGATTGGTTAGCTGTTGTTGTTTTTCATTAGCTGTTGTGGTTGTTTTTCCTTGAATGGTGGTCTTTCAGGAACACTGAAGCTTATGGACAGCTCTGAGAAGCTCTTGTGGTCTGTGCAGGTGGACCACCAGCTTTTTGCCCTCCAGAAGCTGGATGTCACTGTAAGTCTGGATGTACAGTGGCCCCAAAAACTAAAAAAGTGCATATACCTGTATACAGTATATATAATTGAATCACATATAAAATATCAAACCATCTGCAAAGAAATTATGCTTGAGTTTTTTTATGTACATGTTTCATAAATGTTTGACTTCCAGAAAATGCACAAAAAAGTGATGTGTATTAGAGTTTGGTGTGTTTTTGTACACGTGTTAAGGGTGATGGGAGAGAGGAAGTGGTGGCCTGTGCCTGGGACGGCCAGACTTACATCATCGATCATACCCGTATGGTGGTCCGATTCCAGTTTGATGAAAATGTAAATGCATTCTGTGCGGGTGAGTTTTTCTTATTGTCTTATCGTAGGATGAATTTTATGTAATTTCCATCAAGAACATATATATATGTATATATGATATATTTACAGTCAAACCAAAAATTATTCAAACATTTTTGATATTTTTGATATATTTTTACTAGTGGGTGCAGGACACTATAGTTCATTTATGTAAGTGAGGATAGCAAAATAAAGTAAACTGTGACATATTATACCCAAGAATTCTTCATACAGTGGATTACCAGTAAAATTGATAAAAATTTACAGCCAAAAATTATTCAGACACTTTGACCTGACCATGTTTTGTGTTATCTGACACAATTAAGAGAATTTTTTTTCTGACACAGTTTAACTTTGAGATCTTGTCATATTTTATTACCATTTTTTTTAAACTATAATGAATAAACTGTATTAATGACTAAAATGTTCAAGGTGTCTGAATAAATTTTGGTTTGACTGTATGTGGGGTGTGGGGCTACACTTAGCTCACGAGATGATATATGATATTGGGTTCACAAGAACGAGATGACATTTTTACACAATTTTTAGGAAACCTTCAATGACAAGATATATGACTGGAAAAATAGTATTTTATTTTACTGAAAGTCACAAAATGGCAAAAATATTGTAGTTGAAATGTTTTCACTAATCTATGGCTGTCGCTAATGATTATTTTAGTAATCGGACAATTATTTTGATGATTTAATCGAGTAATTAGATTGTGTGTGTGTGTGTGTGTGTGTGTGTGTTAATAAAAAAGACCTAAGTGAACAATAGCCTTTAAAATGACTTAAAATATATAGCCTAAATAATAACAAAAAGGCAATAGTGGGTTCAAATAAAGTATCAAAAGCAAGTAATCATATGGTTTTATTGAACAACACTGTTAAAATAATGTAATTGTAACCAAGTTAAAGGGAAGGAGGCTGGAACCGGCGAACGTTTAACATAACTTTAATCACAAAATAAACAAACATGAACAACAAAATGAAAGTAAAGTGGCAGCCCCTCACAGACGACTGCCACATATAACCATAATAACACAACATAAAATCTAGGCCTGGTTCTCTCTCGTCCGTCACTGTCATCACTCCATCGCTCCATTGCTTTCCTATGGGTCTCGGCCCCGCCCTGCGTGCCAACGGCCTGATGATTGTTGTTGTTACACTTTACAGCATGATCAAATCCTTGTTTAATATTGGCCAAACGACATTTGATACAATGTGAATGTTAACAGTGCAACACTTCACTATGAAACACAAAGCACATCAGACTTTATATGCATTCCCAAATGCAAGTTATTGGAAACCCAAACAAACAGCACATGCAGAGACTGAGTTCGTGTGGAGCAGAATTTGCTGTGAATGGAGCCACTCCGAAATGCTGGAAGAAACGCGTAACTTGCACACACGCGTCGTGCTTCACTCTGAAACCCGCAGTGCATATATTTACTTAATTGAATCACAGCATTTGTGATATCACAATAGCGCTATGCTATATTATGATTTTTAACGTTTATATTGTGAGACAGCTTTTCACCCCGACAAGAAATCTCACGTTCCCACGAGATCTCGTCACACTCCTTACATATAAAATCAAGATAAAAAGACTATTTTCCCTTTAAAATTAATTTATATGTGAGTAGAAGGACCTGCAGGGTTGGAAATTGTCTCATTTCTATACCTTCTATATAGTCTCTTTCGCTTTTCGCTTGCATCTTCCTGTTCCTTTTATCACCCTTTTTCTCTTTCTTTCATCGCAGTGCACATTAGTAAAGTATTGAAACTGTTACATTAAGAGGATTAAAATGATAGAGAGATGTGATGCACACAAAAACATCATGACTTGCATTCATGTTGACATTGAAAGGCACTGACTCACGTACAACAAAGGCTCACACACTACGTAGTGTTTATCAGCTCATACACCTGTGTCTGCATTTTCATCTTGTGAAAATGCAGAAAGCAAATGTGGAGGGAGTGTGCGCTCATTAAAATTCAGCCCCAGTCTCTGTGAGTCTGCTGTATGATGGGAATGTCGAGAAGAGGTGCTGCGCTTTCACGCAAGGTCTCTCTGGAGAAAAACATATTCTAATGCTAAACAGATCAGACGCCATGTTAAACGTTATGTGGTCTTGTCCATACAGCACCAGTGAATTCCTGATCAGTAATTTCCATTTGAAAGTGTAAACAAAATTGCAGAGGTGTAATTTGATTTAATAAGCATTCATTCAAGCTTATCAGCTTGAAAAGTGTTGATCGATAATGTTTTTATATTAGCAATTATAGTAAACAGAGCCTTCGCATAAATTTCCATATTTGATACTATGGTTTGTGTCCAATCTAAACTTTAAGCATCTGGTGGTAACTCAAATACCTTTCAATGAATTAGACCACTTCACAATTAGTTTCATGTTTTATGTTATATTGTCGTGTCTCAGTGATTTCTGGTCGGGAACAGTGTAACCTTTTTTCTTTACATTATATGTAGACAACAAGGTATATATACACCGATCAGGCATAACATTATGACCACTGACAGGTGAAGTGAATAACACTGATTATCTCTTCATCACAGCACCTGTTAGTGTGAGCATCAGAACTGTACCACAGAGCAATTGAAGAAGGTGGCCTGGTCTGATGAACCACGTTTTCTTTTACATCACGAGGATGGCCGGGTGCGTGTGTGTCACTTACTTGGAGAACACATGGCACCAGGATGCACTATGGGAGGAAGACAAGCCAGCGGAGGCAGTGTGATGCTTTGGGCAATGTTCTGTTGGGAAACCTTGGTTCCTGCCATCCATGTGGATGTTACTTTGACACGTACCACCTACCTAAGCATTGTTGCAGACCATGTACACCCTTTCATGGAAACGGTATTCCCTGGTGGCTGTGGCCTCTTTCAGCAGGACAATGCGCCCTGCCACAAAGCAAAAAAGCTTCAGGAATGGTTTGAAGAGCACAACAATGACTTTGAGGTGTTAACTTGGCCTCCAAATTCCCCAGATCTCAATCCAATCGAGCATCTGTGGGATGTGCTGAACAAACAAGTCCGATCCATGGAGGCCCCACCTCACTTACAGGACTTAAAGGATCTTCTGCTAACATCTTGGTGCCAGATACCACAGCACACCTTTAGGGGTCTAGTGGAGTCCATGCCTCGACTGGTCCGGGCTGTTTTGGCAGCAAAAGGGGGACCAACACAATATTAGGAAGGTGGTCATAATGTTATGCCTGATCGGTGTGTGTGTGTATATATATATATATATATATATACACATTTATATAGAAATTAATTATTTATAGATGTTATTTTTTAGTGAAATGTTCATTTTAACATTTAGTAATATAGACTTTAATGTACTATGTCCTCTTTGTCATGTTCTTATTTTCTCCATTAGGCCAGTATGCATGTAAGGATGGGAGGAACAGCCCCTGCCTGGTCTATGTGAGCTTTAACCATAAGATTTATGTGTACTGGAGGGTGGAGCTGGAGAGGATGGAGCCCACCAACCTGCTGAGTGTGCTGGAAGAGAGACCCGAGTATCCAGACCTGCTTCACAGACTGGGAGTGGGTGAGTGGACGTCTGTGTGTGTGTGATAGTTTGTAGAGCTCAACATTGCCCACAATGACCATCTGGAGGAGCTGGGAAAAGATAGGATGTATAGGAAAAATCAAGTTTCTGAATGCATTTATAACTCTGCAGACTTTATATTATGTTTTAGTGTTGAAACTAGGGATATTTTGGCTGTTATTTAGCTGATATTATTGAGTTATGGCTGATAAAATCCAGTCTAGAATTTTACTGTGTAAAATGTACTTTGGAAAAAATGGTACAATTTGCAACAGTGCTGTTCTTTTGAAAGTGTTTTCATGCAAATTCAGTCACATAGGCTGAAGAGACTCTTGAACTCGAGTTCTTGCTCCCCGTCATTTCAATTTCTTGGGATGCGGCACAATTTGCCTTCGTATTCAAAAGCGTTTGACTGGGCCGAAGGGGGGTCAGGTCATTCTGCTCACTCAGACTCCTGCCACATGCACAGTTGTTAATGAAAAGCCAGCTTGACTTCCTGGGGCCACTGTTAATTATTCATCCTCCGAGTCTGATGTGCGCCCACAACGTGATTTTCAAAGCATGATTAGCTAACCGTGCCACGGGACGCAACCGTTCTGAACTCCTGCAGGTGAGAGGAATCACTATAGTTGGTAGACGATTTGTGATGTTTGTAGGATAAATGTGGAGATATAAATGGAGATTCATGCCAAATGAGGCATTTAAAGCCGATGTGTTCACCAATAAATAGGGAATGTTTGAATTTTTTTTTTTTTTTTCTTTTTTTTTAGCTTTCAGTATGAATATATTAGCCTTAAGGTTATGAATAAGCAGGTGTGTTCCAAAACAATGACAAAATTCGCATTTAAGAGATATAAGCATTCAAAACTTAGTCTCTCACTTCTGCTAAAATGGATCACGGATTTTCATGACATCTTTTTCATGATTTTCAGCTTCTCATCAAATCTTCTGTCCAATCAAATGCTCTTTAGAATCTGAAGTCCCGCCCCCTCCTACACTAAACAGACACTGAAGCTGCGGCTAAAATCGGTCATTTGTTCACACATTTACCAGTTTCTATATGGTGAATGGCACATAGTGCGCTATATAGAGAATAGGGAACGATTCAGACAGTGTAAATATGCTTTCCATTGATGCGAATGAAGTCCGTGTTCACGTTAGTATCACGTGAACCAACACGCGGTCTAGAGACACGAGAGCGGATCATACTCGCGAGTCGGCACAGACCACAAAACGTTCAGACGCATTTGAATTCTACAAACAATGGTATATTTTAAAGCAATATGGAGGAGAAACGGTTAGAGATTATGAGGAAAATTGGGTTTTACGAGCTCAACGGCTCTGTTGGCTATTTTGAAAAAGGGGGCCTTTAACAAATGATTTTTTCTTGTTAGAGACAGCTTTTAATTCTAGGTTAATGGCTTTTTTATTTCTAGTGGGAAAATTAAAAAATGAGAGTTGATCAAATTTTAATTAATGGATTGGAGGGTTCGTTTTTATATATATAAATATATAAAATAACAATTTTATGCAAATGTATTCGAAAGAATATTTAAAAGAGCATTAGAGGCATGAATTAATATTGAGGCTTTTTGGAGCTCTGATGCCCCTAACCTCCCACCATTCATTTCCTTCCGCTCTTAGTTTCCAAAATATCTTACATGAGCCTAAAATGGATTCTGACAACAGCAAGGGCTCCTTTCGTACCCATTTTCACATTTATAATTCATTTACGCAATGCCCTCGGCCCATTTCTATGCACAACACACACACATACACATACACACAAGCATGCTTGAAATAAGCTTTTGTTTGTTTGCACACCGTCTTCAGTGTTTTACATCCTGCAGGAAAGCTGAGAATTATCACCATATAAAAGCCTAAAAACTGTATGGGTGTGTTTGTTTGTGCACCTTACAGATATCAGTGACACAGTAGCGGTTCGGAAACTCATTGGAGAAGTGCTCTACGAGAACATACCGAAAGACGAAACAGAGTGAATCACGACTCACAAACACAGCTCTTCATTTCTGTAAATAGACATTTAATAAAACTACATCAGTGTCTTTGCCTGTCATTTTCCTTTCTGACCATTTGGAACCATTTGTTGTTCATGAGGTTCTATTGAAATTGGTGGAATATATGAATCATTCCTATTGCATCCCATTTTATACCCCCTTCATAACATAATAATTATATTTTAATAGATTATTATATTTTTAAAATGTTATTTTCATAAATAAAATTTACATTGATTGATTTAAAAATCCCTTGTTATATAATTATAAAAAAATATTATTTTTTAATGAACTCTTTTTATTATATATTATTATTATATAATACTATACTAAACATATAATGCTATATAATAATTTTCAATCATTCAGTTATTCAGATTGTGTGTAGCCTTTTTTGCCACATATTCAATATCACATGTTATTCTTTTGTAATATGCCTTACTAACAAAATCCTGTTCTTTATTGACATCATCCTACAGGAAGTGACATCATTCTGATAAGAAAACAACAGCACAAACGTAGATATTTTGTGGTATTAGTTGGTTTGTCGCTTTAAATATTCTATTCCATTTGATAAAATTACAGAAATCAAAATTTTAAAAGACACTCAAAAAAATCACAATGAACTTTAAGTTGACACTCATGTAAGCTAACTCTCAATCCCTCACTGTGCAATGACGAACTTTAGCTTTTTATTTTTATGTTCCACCCTGTTAAATATCTTGTAATTTTGTTAATAATTAATAAAGTTTAAATGTCTGAGCTTGACCATTCTATGTTTAGGAAAGTCTGGTTAAGTACTTTAACACAACAAGCATGTTATTTTTTGTAAAAAGTTCCAATTTCAAAAAGAACTTCGTAACAGGAATGACTTGTATAGCTTTAGTTTGAGAGATATTGATTATTAGTGGTGTTTAACTCCAGGTGAAGTGTAATGGCTATTAATATAGCAGAAGGCCTCCACTTTCCAGGTAAAGACTGGATTCCTTGTGTTTGTAATGTAGGAGAAGCCCGGGGGAGGATACCATGTCCCACCACCTGCTCCGAGCCTGTGGAGCTTCATGCATTATCGATGGATTATGGAGATACTTTGCTTTAGGGATTGGAGGAGACACATTGATTTCAGATTTTGTGTTTGTGTGTGTGTGTGTACTTCAGGACAAGAGCAATGTTTGGCTCAGGTGTCATCATGCATTATGGGCTTTCTTGCTGCTGAGGAGAAAGGACAGAATGAAGTGTGTCCGTGCCTGCAAATTCAGTTGTACTGAAACACTGTCAGTCCCCTGTGTGTGTGTCTGCCCTTGAGGCATATCTGAGCTCTTCACTGCAGTTTACCGCAAGAACACGGGGGATATATGAGTTCTCTATACACAGCTTATGTACTTCAGTGAACGCAAACATCTTTTTACCCTTTCAAGAGTTCACACCGCTGGTGTTCAGCAACTGTGAATCTTGTGAAGGTGAATGAAACTGATTATTAAAGTCAGTAAGTGCTAAACTTAATGTGTTTATTATGCTTCAGAATGGGCTTTTAGGATTTCTCCCTTAAAGGATTAGTTCACCTTAAAATGAAAATTACCCCAAGCTTTACTCACCCTCAAGCCATCCTAGGTGTATATTACTTTCTTCTTTCTGATGAACACAATCAGAGGTATATTAATAAATATCCTGACGCATCCAAGCTTTATAATAATGGCAGTGAATGGGACCAACGAGTATGAAGCTCAAGAAAGTGCATCCATCCACCATAAATGTACTCCACACGGCTCCCGAGGGTTAATAAAGTCCTTCTGAAGTGAAGCGATGCGTTTGTGTAAGAAAAATATCCATATTTAACAAGTTATAAACTAAAATTGTCTTGTGTTTTCAAAATGGCTGCCCCCATGAGGCGACTCACTCTATGTAAAATAAAACATGATTTTAAGCAATATTTTTCAAAAGTATTATTCATTTCTTTCTGTGTAAAACTTTTTTTAGTTAGGAAGAAATGACTGTGTGTGTCATCTAATGGTGTGTGCAAGATCTAATGCATGAAGTCTACTATTATTAATATATTTTGAGCAATATGACAGCAGTTCAGTGACTGGAATTTAGCTTGATCCTTCAGCCAGCCAAAAAAGCCATGCATAAAATGATTTGCCCTTAAAAGTGCAGAGCAGAATAAAGACACTCCATGGTCAGCACTCTCGTCGGTCTTGTCAAAGCTACTTCCTGTTTTACCGTAAATGGGCACAGTAGCCATCAGAGAAACCTACTTCTCAGGGTCACACTGAATTTAGTGGCATTGTGTGACATTTGAAGTCTATGGTGGCTTTGGCTGTGGGCGTATTATTGATAGTTTTTAGTCTTCAGTATGGAAACTTTCATCATGACGTGTCTTACAGGCACATTTTGACTTTCTGACCCCTTTTTTTAAATGGGGTGCGCACTTGATTAATTCCGTGTGAACTGAACTCGGTTGCCCAGCTGTAAGAAAACATTGGGCAAAAAACTAGCTGATGTGAAGCCAGCAGATAGCTGACCCTGGGAACAGGCCACCCTTGGGAATCTCTCCGGCCAAAATATGAAAAATGGTTCAGTTCTGTTTGTTTGTGCTGCAAACAGCAGGCCTGTGCCTGAGTATTAAAAGGCTCAGGTGTTAGTGATTGTAAAAGCAAAAATTTCCTGTCATTTTCACTGTGAATCCGGTAACACTTTATTTTACAGTGTCGTTGTTACATATATGTTACATGTATTTACTGTAGTAATAACTAGAAATTATGCATAATTACATGCAATTAACCCCTATAGTAAGTGCATGTAGTTAATTGTCATTACTCAGTACTTGTGTATGTATAATTACACTGTAATACTGACACCTTAAAATAAAGTGTAACTGAGAATCCTTCATTTTAGGATATATGCTAAGCTTACAGGCTAATTTAGACATTTGTGTAGGGTACAAGCTAAGCTAACAGGCTAATTTGAAAATCTGGGACGGGTGTGTCTCAATCCCTAGGCCTGTTACGTTGTCAAAATCTTCTAGTTTGCTGAAACATTCCCTAGAATTTCCCCATGCAATGCACCATTAATGCACCATTAAAACCAATGGGCAGCATCTGCTGCATGCTATATTTACGAACAAGTGTCATGAACAATGTTGTCATTGAATCGAGCAATTTCACTGAAATAACTTTTAATGGGTACTCTATTAAGTACCTCACTAGAAATCCTAAAAATGTGTTTGATGTAAATTGTCTGAACTTTGTTAATATGACAATTATTGTCTTTTAAATTGTATAATAATATATGACAAACATTTTTGTTATTTTAGTTAGCTTATGTTTTTCTGGTTAACCTCACAGCATACATACTTAACACACCGTTAGCAGATTAGCATGTTAGCTTCGGCTATACCCTCAGCAAATGTTCAAGACTGTTAGTTAGCCTGTACCTTACACAAATGTCTAAATTAGCCTGTTAGCTTAGCATATATCCTGCACAGATTTTCAAATTAGCCTGTAAGCTTAGCATATATCCTGCAATTTTTTTTTTTTTTTTTTAATTTGCCTGTTAACTTAGCTTGTACCCTACACAAATGTCTAAATTAGCCTGTTAGCTTAGCCTATATTCTACGCAAATGTTCAAATTAGCCTCTTGGCTTATTTTATGTTTAATTAAACAAATGGCTACACCCTGGGGTCCTATAGGTAGACTAAATCCAGTGGACAAATTATTCATGTTCAAATATTGCTGTCTTCTCATATCTCTCAGTCTCATGTCGATTGACTGATTCACAGCATAGGCAACTAAGTTGGTATGATATGGTGACTGTCATATTGTGTGTCTGTGGTTGAAACTCCTCAGGCTTTGCCAGATCCTGCTCTTTTGAAAGTGTTCTGAAGAGACTATTGTGCCACGTACACGTCATTTCAATTTTTCGGGGCACAGTGCAATTTGTTTTCATTTTGAGTGGGTCAAAGGGGGTCAGAGAAGATTTCTTAGCGAAGATTAAATGAATGCTCCTGGGAAGCTCCAGGAAAAGAGAGTAAAAAGGTGTGCTGTCTTCTCACTGCTCTCCAGAACTGTGCGACAGACTGGGTTGAGCTAGAGGGAGTACTTCAGACTCAGCTGAGTTGGAGACTATGGCAACTGACAGCCTGGAGCCAAGTTCTCTAGAGGCCAGTCAGACTTGTATATGTGCAAATGTGTCTTCTTGTGTTTGTGTTAATGTGGATGGCGTGTGTAATGTATCAAGGTTAATTGCATCAATGAACATTTCCTGTCTGTGGTGCTTGAATGTGACTCATGCTATGTAAATGATTGTATGTAATTTCAATTTAGGTTGGTCTTATGACTCATCAGCATACACGCTCATTTATTATGGATTATTGAAATGTAATGAGAAATGCAAATGTGGTCTTTAGTAATTCATGAATTTGCATTGCCAAATGTAGAATTAGCAGATAGTGTGGCGTATTTACCTAAATTTAATTGAAATTTCAACATCCTTCAACATAAAACATATATCATTGGTTCTTGCAACTAAACATAATGCTGTCAAACCTGTGCTGTATTTGATTTGAGAGCTGTAGTAGAGGTGAAGATTATTAGTATATGAACAGCAGTTACTAAATGTGCTCCTCACATGCTGTTCTTGTTTTTAACCTCATAAAAATTCCAATTAGAACCTACGCTGAAAAATGAAACCAGACAACCTAGGATTACGTTAACCCATGGTTCACAATTGTGTGAAAATCCCAAATGTGTGTCTTGCATGATATCAGCAGCATTGGCTAAGTGACTGAAACTCATCTTACCTTAACCCCCTATTCTTATTTTGTTCACATCATTGTTATTTACTTGAAATTTAGTTATCTTCAATGAAAACAGTTCCTCTTTATGCGCAATAGAGAAGCCCTTAATTAATACCGCTGGCCTCTTATAACCCACTTTTGATCGTGGTGAGAAGGGAGAGAATCATAAAAGATTATGCCTCTTCAAATCCCTGTAACTAATGCCCGCGTCTGTCTTCCTCCCATGCATCCGTGCACATTCGCATGTGGAGTCTGAGAGGGATTCCAGCCTGTTGATTGACAGTGAGGCGTCATCTTGAAGAAGCGCCACATGCCGACTTCCTCGTTCTCTGTTTCCGGCCATTTTCTTAATGGACACTTAACTCCTCTAGTGCTGGTTCTAATAGTCCCTCATTCCATCATCTCATCAGCCCCCTCAGAGGCGCTCCTGTCGATAGAATCACAAATGGCAGTTTTAATAAGCCCCTATGTTTATCCCGCTGGCAGCGGGGTTTCCGTTTAATGCGTTCCTCTGTGGTGGTTCCTCAGTGGCTTGTGCCGTTAGAGGTGCAAAGCTCATTAGATCTTGATATTAAACACTGCTGTGGTCCTTCCGCTGTGGTCTGCCCGTAGCTGTGTTCATTACGGACAGGAAGATGCCCATTTCCTCTTTATTGCATGCATGTGAGTCTTTTCCTCTAATCAATGCTTCTCTTTCCACCTGCACACACAAGGTGGATTTTGTCTGAACCCTGTGGAGTGTGCTCAGCAAGGAGACGGAAATATCACAACACCTTTGGTGGTGGAAAGGATTGGGGTCGAGAAGGGGCTGGCAGATTGCCCACACATGCTTTTGTTTATTTTTGTTCTTTTCTATCAAGGTGTCAATCAAAGTTTGACCCCCAAACCCACCTGTGTGTTGTGAGGGAGCTCATTCCCTGCCTGTTAGTCTCATGCATCTGCTGCGCTCCCATTGGATTTCCTGTTCACACTTCAGATAACAGCCAAAGTGTACTTTCTTTTGTCGATTCAGTAAATAAATAAGCATGTTACTAAAATTTGATTAATTTGAGGAGCTGTACAGAGGAATTTTGGATTGTATGGTCAAGATGACCTGCTGAAGTTCAAACTGAGCATCTGAATGTGAACGAAAGGTGATTTATGTGACTTTGAACGTGGCATGGTTTATTACTGCTGATCTACTGGGATTTTCATGCATAACTATCTTTAGGGTTTAAGAGAATGGCCAAAAAAAAGAGAATATCCAGTGAGCGGCAGTTCTGTCGGTGAAAATGCCTTGTTGATGTCAGAGGAGAATGACCAGACTGGTTCAAGCTGATAGAAAGACAACAGTAACTCAAATAATTACTTGAGGTATTCAGAAGAGCATCTTTGAATGCACAACATGTCAAAACTTAATGCAGATTTGCTACAGCAGCAGAAGACCACACCGGGTGTCTCACTTGTCAGCTAAGAACAGGAAGCTGAGGCTACAATTTGCACTGACTCACCAAAATCAGACAATAGAAGATTGGAAAAACATTGTAATGAGTCTCGATATCTGCTGCGACGTTCAGATGGTAGGGTCAAAATTTGGCAACATGAAAGCAGGGATTCCATTCATCCATCGTGCCTTGTGTTGGTGGTGTAATGGTACACTGCGGGCCTCTTAGTACCAATTAAGCATTGTTTAAATTCCTCAGTATTGAGTATTGTTGCTGACCATGTCCATCCCTTTATGATCACAGCGTACCCTGACGTCTTCTGATGGCTACTTCCAGCAGGATAACGCACCATGTCACCAAGCTCAAATCATCTCAAACTGGTTTCTTAATCATGACAGTGAGTTGACTATACTCAAATGGCCTCCACCGTCAACAGATCTCAATCCAATAGAGCACTTTTGGAATATGGTGGAATAGGAGATTTGCACCATGGATGTGCAGCCGACAAATCTGCAGCAACTATCAATTCAAGTCCGGATTTTTTTTTTTTTTTTTTTTTTGTGTGTGGTCACATAGCGATTCCCGCAAAAGTCACAGAGTTTCGTACCATTCCGATGAAGTAGCAATTTTAAATATTTCAAAACATTGGGATAATATTGATTATATTTTAAATACATTTATTTCATTTGTCTTGTGATTCCATAACCAGTAGTGAATTATATGCATGTTATTAGAGTTAATTCATTTTAGAGCAGTACTTGATGCATTTATACATCATCTGAAAGCTGAATAAATAAGCTTTCCATTGATGTATGGTTTGTTAGGATATGACAATATTTGGCCGAGAAAATCTGGAATCTGATGGAATCTGAGGGTTTTCTTAAATCTAAATATTGAGAAAATCGCCTTTAAAGTTGTCCAAATGAAGTCCTTAGCAATGAATATCCACTTACAAAAATAAATTTTTGATATTTTTACAGTAGGAAATTTACAAAATATCTTCATGGAACATGATCTTTACTTAATATCCTAATAATTTTGGGCATAAAAGAAAAAACATTTATCATTTTGATCCATACAATGTATTGCTGGCTATTGCTACAAATATACCCGTGCGACTTATGACTGGTTTTGTGGTCCAGGGTCACATATTTGAATATATATATATATATATATATATATATATATATATATATATATATATATATATATATATATATTCAATTTAAATCTTTGCAGGTGTTTGACCGATGCAAATTAAGTTCTTGCAAATGCAGATCATGCAGTTACTCATTCATCTTGCAAAATTAGCAAGCGTGTCAATCCTTAAAACTACGTGTCAAAGGTTGCATTGCTGTTTTGTAAATCTTGGATTTTTTTATTGCACCGGTTCAATGAGATATGTGTTTTAAAACTGTGACAGGATGTGGCATGTGCACTGAGTCAGAAGAAAACGCCACAGGCCCCTCGTTGCACAGTGGGTTATGAAGCAGTAGCAGAGCCCATCTCTATGTGAGCGCTGGCTGAAAAAAAAAAAAGCCTTTCCTACTCTTCTGTGTAGCGCTGAGGCTTTACAGGATTATCTGTTATTCTGAAGTCATCATTGGATGCGACAGAAAGACATGGGGCACAGTGTGCGACATGGTTATTTACCGTGCCATTCTTATCATGCTGTAGCAAATGTGGTTATAACGTGATTTGATGTTGAATTTAATTTCTTTTCTCCCTCGAAGACCACAAAAAGACTTTACTGGTCTGGATTTGATTGGATTGTAATAAGTGAAACATGGATGCTGTGATATCATTGGCTGTAATGGATAATATTATTTTACCCCTCCCAAAGTGTTGTTGTGTTATAGCAGAAAAGAAAAGTTGTTTCAGAGCCTGGAACATTGTTATATTTTGGTCAAAAACTATTAATTATTATTTTTATGACTGTTAAGTTGTTTGTCTGTTCACATTGAACAATTGTGTGATGTAAAACAAGCCAATCAAAACATATTTAATGTTAAATATGGAGTTATGGAGAGTGGACTAAGGAGATTTAACTGTGGGCGGGGCTTCACGGTGCCACAGAAATGCTACTTACAAATTGTGCTGTACATTGAAAACTGTTTAGAACACTATATATGTCATTTTAAAATGATTATATATTAATAAATTAGAATATATTTCCTTGGCTTTTTTAAAGAGTGGATTTTATGGTTTTTAGACGTTGGTAAATGACAAATAGAGCCATTCTTGTCTTGGCTATGTTTCCAGTCTTCATGCTGGCTGGAACAGGAGCAGCCTGCCCTCAGTGGAGGGTCAATGATGTCATCCCATGTGGCTCTGTATGGTTGTGGGAACATCTTTTCCCTCCATCATCAGATGAAAGAAGCTTAAAATAGGCTGTTGACTGCCCTGGGCAAATCAACATTACAGCCACGTGAACCTCAGCAGTGTTTTCGCTGTTTTTGCCAGCAGTAGTGCAGGTGTTGTTTCCTTGGGTTTGAGATTCTCAAATACGCTTGTTATGAGATCTGTGCATTGATGAATACCAGAGACCTTCATAGCCAGAATACATATTTATTTTGTTTAGGCAGAGAAAATACTGTTCAGAGAAAAGGAAACCAAAAAAACACCAAAAATAAACTCTATTTTCCCCCATACAATTGGTCCTCAATACAGAAAGAGAAAGAGAAGAACATAAAATGGGCAAATATATGAACATCCTTCAGTGAAAGGTCATCCATAGTGTTAAAAGGCTAGATGATCAGGGTAGTTGAGCATTCTGTGCCAGCAATTTAATTATCCCCACCGTTTAGAGTGAGTTTGTGTGGGACATAGATGCCCTTTGGGTCATCGGTTGGCCTTTTAGTGGGAGATTTTGGCTGTCGTAGTTGTGCTTATGAGCGAACAAACAGAGCAATGAGCAAGGACGTGGGTGGTGGAGAAATGCCTCCAGTCATGAGGACAAACTGAGTTTCTAGAAACTGGGCTCTAGATAAGGAGCATTCATCTAATCTAAAAGAAAACACACGCAGGTGAGCATTTACTCAGTCATACACACTCCGACGTACCAAAAACAGAAAAATACAAAGGGGAAAGTCTATAAAATCATGCAGATGAAGTGTTTTGCTTGGTTTGGGGGTCATTGAGTGAGATTGCAGCCCAAGGGCTCAATTAACATTTGATTGGACTGGCTGAAGAAGTCTTTATCATCTGAGGGCAGATTTGGCTTTCTAAAGGGAAATGAGGTTTGAAAACACAGTCTTTAGTTAAAGGCAGTTTCGGGTGAGAGATTTCTAGCTAAATTTGAGGTTAAATTTGCGAAAGAAACTTTCTGATTTGTTATTTTGACACGTTTAAAAGTATAAAATCAGGTTTGGGGATTGTTTAGGAGATCCCAAAGTGTGCAGCATCTCGTGAACTGTCAGTTACTGCAATGTACAAGAATATAATTTACTTGTATTGTAATTAAAATCACCAGTTAGAGAATATTACTCATCAGTCTTCGAACATTAATTCAATTTCATGCGGATTAACTACATACCCCTTTTGCCATTTTGATAAAGGCAATTTTAAAATGTCAGAACACAGCCTTCCTCCTCCTGAGCTTTATTACATTTAATCAAAACTAATGCAGCACAGCAAATAATAATATTTAAAAAAAGTTGGCAGATTTCTGTAAATAGCACAGAAACAAACAACGAAGAATAAAGAAGGAAAGATGAGAGAGGAGAGGCCTGTCTATGTTGATCTGGCACAAGGGAACACTACAGTCCAGATGCAGGCGTCCTTCCGTCAACTTCCTCTCTGATTATATGGGTACGGTCATGGTGGTTGTTGGGCACATAGGTCCGAGGTCACATGTTTTTGTTGTTGTCATGGTGATGGCACTGGCTGCAAGCAGGTGGATCCAGGAAGGGAAGCTCCTGCCCTGTGCTGTGGAGACGGAGCACTCTGGAGTTCAGGTCCACACAGCACTGGGAATAGAGAGCAGATCATTGCATCACATCTAGTGTGTAATACTGCTTATTATCTGTCTGTCTGTCTGTCTGTCTATATATATCTCTGTCTGTTTATCTGTTCTATCATTCTATCTATCTGTCCATCTATCCATCCATCCATCCATCCGTCCCTCCGTCTGTCTATCTGTCTATCCGTCTATCGGTCTATATACAGTATCTCTGTCTGTCTATTGTTTTATCCATCCATCTATCCATCATTTTTATCTATCTATCTATCTATCTATCTATCTATCTATCTGTCTGTCTGTCTGTCTGTCTGTCTGTCGGTCTATATACAGTATCTCTGTCTGTCTATTGTTTCATCCATCCATCCATCCATCGTTTTGTCTATCGTTTTGTCTATATATCTCTGTCTGTCTATCTATCTCTATCTGTCTGTCTATCTGTCTGTCTATCTGTCTGTCGGTCGGTCGGTCTATATACAGTATCTCTGTCTGTCTATTGTTTCATCTATCCATCCATCCATCCATCCATCCATTCATCCATCGTTTTGTCTATTGTTTTGTCTATATATCTCTGTCTATCTATCTATCTATCTATCTATCAGTCTATTGGTCTATATACAGTATCTCTGTCTCTCTATTGTTCTATCACTCCATCCATCCATCCATCCATCCATCTATTGTTCTGTCTATATATCTATATCTGTTTGTCTGTCTGTCTATTGTTCCATCCATCCATCCATCCATCCATCCATCCATCCATCGTTTTGTCTATCGTTTTGTCTAAATATCTCTATCTATCTATCTATCTATCTATCTATCTATCTATCTATCTATCTATCAGTCTATTGGTCTATGTACAGTATCTCTGTCTGTCTATTGTTCTATCATTCCATCCATCCATCCATTGTTTTTTCTATCTATCTATCTATCTATCTATCTATCTATCTATCTATCTATCTATCTATCTATCTATCTATCAGTCTATTGGTCTATATACAGTATCTCTGTCTATTGTTCTATCATTCCATCCATCCATCCATTGTTTTATCTATCTATCTATCTATCTATCTATCTATCTATCTATCTATCTATCTATCTATCTATCGTTCCATCCATCCATCGTTCTGTCTATATATCTATCTGTTTGTCTTTCTGTCTGACGTCTGTCTGTCATTCAATCTGTCTGTCTGTTATTCTATCCATCATTCTGTCTATCTTTCAGTAATAGTGTCTATCATTCTATCTGTCTGCCTGCCCTAGCAACCAATGATGACACCTTAGCAGCTGCTTATAACCTATCAACCAACATCTAAGTAACTGCCAATCACCAGTCAGAACACCTACGCAACTGCCTAGCAACCACTCAGAATCTCTCTGCCTGTCTGTCAGACCTGTATAATTTTCAAGCTAATCCTTCACATTTTTAAATATATTATAAAGTTTCTGGTGTTTTCAAGCCAGCATCAGAGTTTATCTTGAAGTTAATTTTCTACTTTTAGAAAATGAGCAAGGACATTTCAAGACGCAGTAACGACGTCAACACTGGAACTGAGAAAAATGTCTTTTTATATAAAATTTTGATTTGTTTGATGACAGTCTGTTTTCTCTAAATCTGATCATAGTCAAACCAAACACCTCTGTCACAGGACAGATCATAGTCTAAAGACCTGATTTTGGTCACAACTAGTTCTCACAAAGTTTAATTACTCTTTTGTGTCTTTGTAAAGCAAAATTATTGGTGAACATGCTTTGTTGTTGTTGTTTGCCACTGTATGTGTAACATTCTGTTACACATACAGAGTGAACAGAGTGGCTGAAAAATAGACCTAAGTTTGATTCTGCTGTTTATTGTCAGCACATAGATCTGCGTTGGTTTCAGGGATCCTTCTCCTTGCATACATTATCTTTTTCTTTTGACAAGAATAGTAATTTGCATATACTTATACAGATACTGTCCACATCCTCCACACTTTCATTCTCTAGCTTTCTCTCTCCCTCATCCCCTTTTCTTGCTCCCTCTGTCATACTTTAAAAAGGATTTCTCTTCTTTTAATAGCATTTAGCTTCCTCCTCATAACTCATGTAAACCTCAAAGGGGAATTTTTCCCCCTGGCATTTGAAAAAACTTCATTCAGAGCTGATTCAATATTTAGATATATGCTCAAAAAATAGCTCCCCCATCATGTACAAAACCACTTAGTGCCAGAGCTCATCTAACATAGCCTCAAAATTTCTCTGCTTCTTGATTTTGGATTAAGTATTTCATAATTTGACTTACATCATGCTATGTCTGTGATGTTTCAGCATGCTTATTTTTCACAGTTTCATTGTTAAAAATCAACTGGTAGAGCATTGCACAAGAACACACATACTACTAACTTTTGATTATGTAAATAAGTTGCTTTGCTAAATAATGTAAATGTAAATGTCAGATTTTTATCAGCTAAAATCAAAATTGACAAACTATGCAAGCTTGTAATTTGCTATTGTTGTCTCATTTAAATATTTGAAAATCTAGATCACACTGGGGCAGAGGAAAAGATGTAAATTAATAGTTTAAAATTGTGTAAAAATTAATAATAATTCACTATTAATTAATTAAAGGAACACTCAACTTTTTTTGAAAATAGGCTCATTTTCCAACTCCCCTAGAGTTAAACAGTTGAGTTTTAGCGTTTTCGAATCCATTCAGCCGATCTCCGGGTCTGGCGGTACTACTTTTAGCATAGCTTAGCATAGTTCGTTGAATCTGATTAGACCGTTAGCATCTCACTCAAAAATGACCATGTTTAACTCTAGGGGAGTTGGAAAATGAGTCTATTTTCAAAAAAAGTGGAGTGTTCCTTTAATAGTAGTATTAATAAAAGGCGGGGCTTACTTTGAGTTCCAGCAGAGTCTGTAGACCCAGACACACCTCAAACGTGGCATCCTCTGTGAACAGACAAGAATTGAGACTCAAAATGTGGGAGGCAAAAAGAGAATATTTATCCCCTGTGGGCATAATTTTATTCTTTCTCTAGTTAGAGCACATGAGTTGGCTTGATAAAACTGCATCATAGCTTTATTATGTATCTGTATGCAATGCATGCATGAAACACGACCGGCACCATGCCCAAGTCATGTACTCTTCTGTTATGTAATTCCTCTGTGCTGCCCACATTTCTTTGTTCAAGCGTTCCCAGACTGCTGTCTGAATTGGAAAAGGTCAGTGGCTTACTATGTAAGCTGAATGCAAATACAGGCTGAAGAAGTTTATATGAATATCCCTTTCCACACTCTCTCAAGACTTTTCTCTTTGCATTAAACTTATATTTAGATATGACTGGTTGAAACCGGTTCTGTGAGTATGCCCTGGATGTCTCTCAGCTATTCTGTATTCAATCAAATCCATTGAACATTGTATATACAGCTGAATGCTATCCTGTCTTTTTCTTAAGGTTATGGGCAGTGCATTTTCAGAAGTGACTGGAGAAACTTTGAAGTCTGACCTATGACCTGGGCAGTGCATTGCACTCTTTCTCTGCCCAGCTGCAGGTGCAGGGACTTCACTGTCTCCACTGTCGAATCACTGAGTGGCAGCTTGTCTCGAGGTTTGTCTTCTTGGTTGGTTTTCAGTCTGCAATAAATACAAGCATTTAGGACATGATGTAATCTTGTATTACTGTTTTTACAGTTTTTCAAAGAAGTCTCTTATGCTTACCAAGGCTGCATTTATTTGATAATAGAGTGAAAAAAGTAATAGTGTGCAATATTATTACAATTTAAAAGAACTGTTTTCTATTTTAATATATTTTAATATGTAATTTCTTCCTGTGATGCAAAGCTGAATTTTCAGCAGCCATTACTCCATTCTTCAATGTCACATGGTCCTTCAGAAATCATTCTAATATGTTTTTACTGTATTTTTGATCAAATAAATGCAGACTTGGTCAGCATAAGAGACTTTTACAAAAGGGGGGGGGGGGTTAAACAGCAAAGCAAAATTATGATTATGACCACAATTGATTTCAGTAATTTCAGCAATTGTATGCTTAATTTTACTGATATAAAATACATAAATGGATAATTATTATTGGTTGGTTTTCACTGCAAAAGCGGCACAAATATCACAATATTTGACAAAAGCACAGTGAATTCCGTCATTTTGGGCCGCAAATATCTGGAAAAAGTCCTACAAGATCCTGATGGAACTCTCTCTCTCTCTCTCTGTGTGTGTGTGTGTGTGTGTGTGTGTGTGTGTGTGTGTGTGTTCTTGTGGTTTGAAGACAAATGTGTATAATTACATGGGTATTACAACATAATTACACGGGTATTACAAGACTTGTGTCCTCATAAACCAAAGTAAACCATACTAAACTGTTTTTGTTTGTTTGTTTGTTTTGAAATTCAAAAAATGCAGAAAGTTTTCTGTGATGGGTAGGTTCAAGGGTTTAGTGTAAGGGGATAGAATATACTGTTTGTACAGTGTAAAAACCATTATGTTTATGGAGAGTCCCCGTAAACCGTGTGTGTGTGTGTGTTTGTGTGTGTGTGTGTGTGTGTGTGTGTGTGTGTGTGTGTGTGTGTGTGTGTGTGTTCTTGTATACATGTTTTATGAGGACACAAATGTGTATAATGACATGGGTATTACAACGTAAACATGGTTTATGAGGACACTTCTTGTGTCCTCGTAAACCGAATGGCTTAAAAAACATACTAAACGGTGTTTTTTTTAAATTAAAAAATGCTGACAGTTTTCTGTGATAGGTAGGTTTAGGGGTAGGGGTAGTGTAGGGGGATAGAATATACAGTTTGTACAGTATAAAAACCATTACGTCTATGGAGAGTCCCCGTAAACCACATATACAAGTGAGAGTGTGTGTGTGTAATACACTTACCCCAGTCGTCTGCAGCATGTTTTAGAGATGTGGTTGTGTTGGCACCCTGTGTTTATGGATAACATCACCTCTGCATCTCCGCACTGCAAAATAAACAAGTTTTCTTCACTCCGATGAATTCCCTGATAATATTTATTTTCTTGCGATGCATTTTTCACGCTTTTCATGTGACAGGAATGTCTAACAACATTCTCAGTCTGCCAACTAGTTTCCCACAGAAGCCAAGCTGAGACACTACTGTACGTATGTTGAAGAACAGATATTAGCTCTTGGTCTTTTAAATAGACAGTGCCAGGTTTTGTTTTTGCATCGTGTGACAGTATCAGGATAGTTTAGCACCGTCTGAGGATAATAGTCCTGGTTAATAATGGACTGTCACTGTCAAAGGTACTTTGTGGAAACTCCCGTCGTTTCACTTCAGTGAGTCAGTTTATTCTCAGTCTGTCCTTTCACCTGAGATTCCATCAGTGCTTGCAGAATTCGGAGCTCATCAGATGAGCAATGACCCTGTGCTTTTGCAGCATTTGCTCTTTGGAAGGTTTAAGTGCCTGTTCATGCTGCTTGCTTGACATTTATGTGTTAATAATTTTTTCAGTATTAGCAGAAATAGTGGATTGTTTTTTTTTTTTTTTTAACTTATTAGCTATTGTTTCCTGATAGATCCCGTTTTGGGTCATGCCACATTTGTGTAAACAGTAACTTGAGAAATGAATACAATAGCGTACTCCATATGTGTTATTTCTGACATTTTTCTTAATAGATCAGCAAAAACAGAGGAAAAAATTAAATGTTTTTTTTTTTTTTTTTTTTTTTTGGCTTTTTGTCTTCTTCTTTCTTCCTATGTGCAAATAGGCACATTTTGTTTTAAAAAAAAAAAGACATGAAATTTGCAGTAAAATATCCAAAAACCACTAGGCCAGTGTTATATATTTTGTTCAGTTCAGTACTTACAATATCCCAAATGTTTCCAACTATTTGTAAATCATGAGAAAATTGCAATTTTAAGGAGTCGCCTGTCAATTGCGTCATATCCGCGTTACCCTCGGTTTCCGGTATGTGTTTTAATAGACAAGGGAACAACTGTTTTGATATATTTATTTACAGAAAACTAATTATTGTTATATAGCTCAACACGTTTAGTCTTATTGTTTAAATCTAATTTTCTTAATTTTTTTGCGAGTACCATGCTTTTACCATGCCTCAGAGAAAAACACTATATTGTGAAGTAGCTAACATAGCATAATCAGATGCAGCTTCATTTTTAGTAACAGTAATACAGAATTTTCTCCATCATACAATACGTTTTAAAATTAATTGCATGCCATTTATCAAAACAAGCCATCCAGCATTTAATATGACTTTCTAAAATCGATCTATCTTACTGCAGTGTGCAACAAGTGTGTCACAGCAGCCGCCGAGCGAACGCACAGAGTAACGTTATAACCTCATTTTCAACACACTCGAATGTATCTAATATGATAAACAGAGCTGTGTTACCTCATACTGCCGGCGACTGTGGCATAATAAAAGTTCCGCTGCCCGCGGCGTGTTGCATTCGTCTTTCGCTAACAATCGCTCCAGCGGCCTCGTTCAGCTCCCACAACACTCGGTCCTACTCTGCTTCATACTGCAGTAACGTTAATCGCATCCATGAACATGATTTCTTTCCGAGTCCTATCCTGATTCATTTCCACTGGCAGTGAGGTGAAGACCAGATGTCCCAAGATTCCACGCTCAAACTTGGCGTCATCAAGCTACACCTTTGTTTTGAATAGGCCTCTAGCGGACAGAAAATCCTACATATTGCACCTTTAATATGAAAATACTAGCTGTTATGTCTTTTTTCCAAACAAAATGTGCATGTTTGCACATATGTAGAATGAAGAAGACAAATATATTTTATATATGTTATATATTTAAGTTGTAGTGAAAATATTATGGTTAAACTTTACAATAAGGTCCCGTTAGTTAATGCATTATCTAACATTAACTAACAATGATCAATACATTTGTTTGTTACAGTATTCATTAATCTTTGTTAACATCAACTAATAACAATTCAACTGTTCGTTGTTAGTTAAATTTAATTTAATAATTAATATTTGTAAATAATATCATCATTTTTCTTTTCAAGAACAAGTATGTTACCATGATTGTGTACAGTAAATACAGCCATTAACAAAAATATTTGACCTGGATATGGATTCGAGTAATAAAAATAATAATAATACCATTTAGCTGTTAAATAACTATAATATTTATTAAGTAACACATTATTTATTAAATAATACTTTTTAACGTTAATAATAATTGTTAGTATTTATTATTATGTGATATAATGAATTAGTGTCGTGGGTGGAGGAAGCCTCAGCTGAGATATTTCTATGGATTTGGAACCTGTTTGTGACATATGGTCTCTCAGCATGCATGAGGACTTAAAGACAATATGGCTCCACCTACACACAGCTAAAGCGTTGTTAAGCTTTGGTTTTGCTCTTCGCCTGTTTGTTAACTACACGGTTAATGAGTGAGGGATGAGGTCTGCGTCAGCACTGTTCCACCGTTAAAGATAAATAAGTGGATGAGAGCTTTGTTGCAACCTCTTTGAGTTTCCTGTCACTCAAGGTGAGCTGTCACCCCCGCAACTTTCCTACCACATAAAGGGTGGGACGCACCTTCTCTCGTATCAGTGCGTCAGTCTCTCATTGTGCTTATACGGGGGGCCATCAAGCCCCTCTTGCACAATGTTCCGACCCCACTAGTATGTTCCACACGCAGGTTTCCTTGCATTGTTTCATGCTTGTTTCTTCCTCTGCTAGCTTTCTAGTGCTGCGTTGAAAGTGTTTTTGCTGCAGTGCGAGATGGCCTAAATAAAACACATTGAGGTGGCAACACACCATATGAGGCAAACTGTGACTGACGAATGTGTGTCAGGTTCATTCTAGCTGTGACTGTGCAAGTCTTCATTCATTTCTAAGTGTCTTTCCCTGCACCCTGTGGTCATGATATAAAAATTAACTGATGTTTTTTTTTTTTTTGAATTGCAGAATCAAACAGTGAAATGTAGCAAAACTTCTAGTGGACGCTATAAAAACTGTTGAACTCTGTGGGATGCTTCCATTGTGGGCTGTGTTATGTCTTTATTTGATTGCCGCTTTTATAAATTTGTGTTTATGTGTGCATTGGTGCATGTGCGATACATTTATAATGATGGCAGCTCTGCATTGAGCTAAATCAAGCTTGACTTCGTTGCCTCAAACTGAAACTTATCTTGGAGGCATGAACCAGTACGGTGGATTTGCTGTGTAAAATGCTGCCCCACTTATCTGGCTCTTCATTACCGAAGCTTTAATTAGACGTTGATGGTTTCGTTCCATCTTTCAGTTCACCTATGACAATACGACTGCATGTGTTTTCTACAACATTCAGTTCTTTCGGAATGCTCGTGATCTGGAACATTCAGATGAGAATTTTCATTTATTTAACTTAAATCTGAGCCTTATTACACTGCTTTTTGGAATATTGGTCAGTCATGCCATGGCTGTAATTGTACTATTTTCATGTCTCTTTTATCACTTTTTGGTCTCTTTCTTACATAATAAAAAAGATAACACTACAATAGGGTTCAATTTTATTGATTGATTTTCATGATTGCCTAATTTAGGTTCAGCGGTCCATTGATTGGTCTTGTTGTTCTTGAATTGTCAGCTGACATGTGTAGGCAGAGGAAACTAGCTGCTCTTTGGTTCACACCCAACCCTGTGGTTTAATCTGCTTTAATTTAGGGTCTATTTTTACCGCGCTCAATCACCGCATGAATGGAGGGTGATTTTGATGATGTTCAGTCTGCTATATAGTAAAACAGAACCGTTTAAAGGAAATGCATGGTGCTGGAAAACCTTGAAACATCAGGGTTTAGAATAGTTATTTCCAGATCTGAGGAAATCATTTAAAAATAATAATAATTTTAAAAATGTAAATTGATTCTTGTTCAGTAATCTCGAACATTTGGAGAAGTTCTGGAAATGAATTCAAAAGAGCACTGATCTTTTTAGCTACTTAACAAACATTTGTTCAGTAACCTTGAATAAATGGAGAAGTTATGGAAATTCGTATATATATATACACATACATATATATATATATATATATATATATATATATATATATATATATATATATATATATATATATATATAACAGTTTTAAAAAGCCTTGTTCGTTAACTTTGACTGACTGGAGAAGTCATTGAAATTCATTAGCTAATCCTGTTAATTACCATTCAAAAGTTTGGGGTCATTAAGATTTTCATGTTTTTATTCAGCAAAGACATAAGTCATAAAGGTCATAAACCCCGCCCTCTCCATGTATTGTAATGGAACGTGAGACAAACTAAACAGTCAAATTACATGTCAAAATATTTTTTTCCAAAGATGGTTTCTGTCATTTTAGGCAGTTTTTATCACGCTGATGTTATTTAAAGTGTTCGTTCTTTAAATAAGTCTGTTTTTAGTTAGTTATTGAACGCGGGTTTTGACATCGTGATTGACAGCTGAGATTGACAGCTTCTCTGAGCGAAGTAGTCACTGAAGCACCAACAGATGTTTTTCTAGATCTTTAGGAGGAGATTAGAGCTTCAACTTTAATTTCTACATTTACAGAACTGTTTATTTCACACCAACATAATGAGTTGGCCTGCAGTATTAACCGATTTTGCAGGAGTGTGGGCGGGACCTTGATATCACGGCTTAACTTCGCGCTCACTGCTGCGCAGACTTGGGCACCACGTTCACTATGCGCAGACTCGAGACTCAAGATGTCTGGGTAATGGGCTCCCAGGCGAGACCCCATTACGACAGTATTGACGTAAAGTCTCTGTTCCCTCCTTCAAGGAACAGGGGTTACAATAGTAGCCTAGACGTTAGTTGCCTTAGTTACTAATGAGTTTCACCTGTGTCTAGTTTAGTTGCCTTTGTTTGTCCCCCAATATTACTGTTTTGTCTTTTTGATCAAATAAATCTTGCCTTGGTGATCAAGAAACTACTTTAATAAACATTTTAAAAATCGTACCACCCCAAATTTTAAATGGTAGTGTATATCTTATTTCGGTATTTAGTTCCTTGTGTCTTATGTATGAGTTTTTGAAGCTTTGAAAATGATGGGTCAGATATGTTATGTCACCATACAATGAGTCACTTGCGTCCCAGTTACATCATCTCTGCAATAAACTTGGCATGAAGTGTTACACTGATTTGGGATTTTTAGATGCACACTGGACCTCTAAAACCCTCTCAAACCCGACCGTCGAGAACAATCGACTGTGAGGAAAATAAAACCATGAGTCATAGGGAGCCAGAGCTGGTGTTTTGTCATTACAGCAAGCTGTTATCGCTTCTATTATGGGCAGAGACAGCTGAAAAGGCTGAGGCTCAGCTCAGTTCATCTGTGTGAATGCCTACCTTACACTGGACCACTAGAGCTGAGAGGGTGGATGCTCTCTCGCCCTCTTTTAGGCCTTTCTTCCTCTCTCCTTCTCCCATTTTATCTTTCTGTTTGGACTCTGTCTTCCCGCCTGCATCGCTGCTGTCCTCGTCATCTTCATCATCCCCATCTTCATCAGACCTAAGGCTCTTCTCGCTCTCCTCCGGAGACTCCCTCTCCTCCGTGGAGTCATCCACCGTGCTCTCGCTCCTCTCCTCCGGCTCTCCGCTCTCTTTGCTGTCTGCCAGGGGTGAGCGAACATGAGATGGGATGTCCTGGGCCTCCCCACGCAAACGTGGAATGTTGCCCTCCAGGAGGCGTCGCTGCACGATGCTGTGGGGCTGCTGTATGTGGCACACAGAAATAGGAAGTGATGTCATTCATTGCTATGGCTGTACTATATCTCTGCAGTTTTAGACAGTATTATTATTGTCACATGACTACAATGTTTGGGCCATTTACATGACACCAATTTCAACTAAAAATGGAAAACTTTTTAATGCGT
The DNA here is from genome assembly GCF_019924925.1 of Ctenopharyngodon idella. Taxonomy (NCBI): domain Eukaryota; kingdom Metazoa; phylum Chordata; class Actinopteri; order Cypriniformes; family Xenocyprididae; genus Ctenopharyngodon; species Ctenopharyngodon idella. The sequence goes on along the minus strand of NC_067223.1, from coordinate 7,271,293 downwards.
TTTGGATGCTCATTTACACGACAACAACGCTTTGACGGCCTGAAAACGCAAACTTTTGAAAATGGGATTCAAAGTGCACGTTTTTGAAAACGATACCGTTTTCCTGTCTGTGTAAACTACAAAAACGCAAAGTTGTGAAAATGTTGACGTCATGCACATGCGTTTCATAAAGCGAGGCTGTGAGGGATAGACTTGCTGTGTTTTCAATGGTATCCGCTATAAAAATCTGTATAAAGTTCCTAGATCACTTATAATTTTCCACAGCTCATGTTGTCTGGAGTGTTTTGTCTACTGAAATTCCTTGGAAAGATATTTTTGCAGTGTTTCGTCATCAGAACAATCCAAAAACACATTAAATAACAGTACAACCCACTGAAGAGATGTCTATCCCTCACAGCCTCGCTTTCATTCCCTTTAAAAATTAAAGATGGCGCTGCTGTGAATAAGGTCTATTGGCGCATAGTGTTATTTTACAAAGTGACGTCGCCAACTACTGGCCTGGCAGCATAATACAGCATTTTTAATTGTTTTCGCAAATCCGTGTGAACGGGGATTGTTTTGACAATGTTGTCATCTGTACACGAAAAACACAAAGGAAAAACATTTCAAAAATGCATACTATTTTTACATATTATTTCTTATAAATAGTAAAAATTGCAGAATGTAGTACACTAGTATTCTACTTCAAACGTACTTGGTAAAACTGCTGGGGAAAACTAATTTCGTATTTGTGACAAACTCATTTCTTTCAATATGCTCCTCGTGCATTATAAGTAAATAGCTGTGGAGCTTTTTTGTAGAATGTTATTTTGCTGAGCATATTGACAATACATGTAAATTGTTTTTCCCTTCTACATTGCTGCAGTTTGGTTGCCTGTGGGAAATAAACAAGTTTATGTATGTTTTATCAGTCAGTTTTTCCATCATTGCAAAGTCAGACAGTAAACAGGTGTGAAGTAAACAGAGTCACTGAGTGCTGAAGTGAACTCCATTAACAAACATGACGGCTCCAGAACGACTCCCATCACTTTAATTACTGCTGTAGTCTGTGTGTCTGCTTTGGCCATGGTTCCCTGAAAGACACCATTAACTTGCAGCATGCTATTTAATCTAAAGTAGAAGTAAATAGTTTTTTTTTTTCTCGAAATTGTAATGTTTTGAGGCTGTGAGTGTCACTCTATCAACCTTCTTCATGCAATTGTGCAGTTTTAACAAACTCATTCAACAGGTATATTTTATAACAGTATAACACTAAAAATAAACCTCTCAAATAAAAATTCTCATAGCTTTCTTGGGTCCCTGATGCAGTTGATGTAGAGAAGCAAACCACTGATGCCTTTATTTCAATTTCATTGGCCATTTGATGCGATTCTATTATGCTATCATATTTCTTTTGGCTAGATAGCACAATTTCAGAAAAACAAATCCTGCAGATTGTTGTTCATGACAGATAAGTGAATATTAGATAAAGAAGGCAATCTGTGCACTGTACATGTGCAGGTGCTGTGTTACTGTCTATGAGATTGCTTCTTCCTATAACTTAGTTAGAGAACAACTGCCTTTTCCACAACAGGGCGACCCGAGGAGACCAGACTGCAATTTGATCTGCTTTTAAAAATTTCTCTGCCTCTCTAATAATACAATTATCAGGACCTCTTGAAAGTGCCACTCAGATATTCTCAAAGGGGAAGCTGAAAATACACAGAGAAACCTAGATCTTCCCTTCCTTTTCTATCCCATCTCTTTCATCTGCTTCATGTAGTGCTGTTCTTTTGTAACTTAAAGCATATCTCATCCTATTCGAAAATTCAGCTTAAGATGATAGCTGTGATTTGGAAAGTAGTATAATATACAGTTGCAAGAAAAACCACTTGCAGAATCTGTGAAAATGTGAGTAATTTTAACAAAATAAGAGAGATCATACAAAATGCATGTTATTTTTTATTTAGTACTGTCCTGAGTAAGATATTTTACATAAAAGATGTTTACATAAAGTCCACAAGACAAAAAATAGCTGAATTTATAAAAATGGCCCCGTTCAAGTTTATGAACCATTGATTTTTAATACTGTGTGTTGTTACCTGGATGATCCACGACTGTTTTTTTGTTTTGTGATGGTTGTTCATGAGTCCCTTGTTTGTTCTGAGCAGTTAAACTGAGCTCTGTTCTTCAGGTCCTGCAGATTCTTTGGTTTTCCAGCAACTTCTGCATATTTGAACCCTTTCCAGCAGTGACTATGATTTTATGATCCATCTTTTCACACTGAGGACAACTGAGGGACTCAAACACAACTATTAAAAAAGGTTCAAATGTTCACTGATGCTCCAGAAGGAAACACGATGCATTAAGAGCCGGGGGGTGAAAACTTTTTGAATTTGAAGATCAAGGTAAATTTTACTTAATTTGTCTTCCGGGTAACATGCAAGTATCTTCTGTTGCTTTCAAAGGGCAGTACTAAATGAAAAAAAAATGTATATTTAAACAAAATAAGAAAAATTTGGACATCTTCATCCTGTTCAAAAGTTTTCACCCCCCGGCTCTTAATGAATCGTGTTTCCTTCTGGAGCATCAGTGAAAGTTTGGACCTTTTTTAATAGTTGTGTTTGAGTCCCTCAGTTGTCCTCAGTGTGAAAAGATGGATCTGAGAATCATACAGTCACTGCTGGAAAGGGTTCAAATATGCAAAAGATGCTGGAAAACTGAAGAATTTGAAGGACTTGGAGGATTTTTCTGAAGAACATTGAAAATCATAATGTAAAAAATGTTAAAAAATTTTTAGTTGTTTAGTCTTTTTTTATTGATATAGGTGGATGGAGAAATTTTTTTTTTTTTTTTAAAAAGCATAAAATATTAGGTCTATGAAAAGGAATGAAATGTTATATCCCAAGTACATGAGCACTGAATCAGAAAGACTTTCAATTTATTCATCCTGTGCTTGTGTCAACATTTTTCTACCATCGTGCTATAAATGTGTCAGCTCATCGAAACATTATCACTAGGTATTTCCTCCAGCTACGCAACAACACTATTGATCCGCAGCTGTGGGTTAGATGGCATGTAATAGCATTTTTATAATAGACTTTTGTATATTGATCGAAAAACAGTGCATTGTTCATGTGGCCGACAGCAGAATCTCCAGTCACAATAAGAGTTTTGTTGCTTTTTGACTTTTTGCTATCAGCCTTGTGTGGCACTTCATTTTTCAATGGACATGTATTCAAGACTTACAGATTTATAGATTTTCGTCTTCTTTCATCAAATAAAAAGTCACAGAGGTTGCAGCAATCTGTTTTGTTATTCATTGATCTTTACAAAGTCCAATATCGTGTGATCAGACACAAGCTACATATCCTGACACGAAGTCAAAGGCTGAGATAGTATTGCAAAGCTCATTTTATCCCGGCATAATGAGATGACCTCCACGAGAGTCCTTATATTCCCGTTGACACCCTCTTACAAAATGAGAAAAACCATCCAGCTGTGACTTGACTGTTGATGATGCCTCAGATGCTCTTTATTGCTGCTGTACATCCTAAGGCAGGTAAATTAGATTGTTATAATTGATTTGATTGATTATATTGCCTGAAAGCAAATGCATTGCTCTTGTGTCTGACAGCTAGACAGACCACAACTAGTTCTGTTTGTCTTTCTGCTCAGATGCTGGTCTGGTGTGGGTAAACATAGAGAGACTGAAAGGTAAATGCCACTGTTAGTATTTTGGCCTGCGCTCTTATTGGTTTCGCAAGGACCTTGTATTGATCTTCCAATTTAGCCTGTGTTGAATGAGAACACAGGTGAAGTTAGACATGTATAAGCCGCCAGAACAACTGTAACTTTATTTACATGGAGAGTAAAACCTGGATGATGGACGAAAAATATACATGTGCCAAGTTTTAGGTTATGCTTAAACTGGCCTTAATGTAACTGTAAATATAAAATGTAACTTTTTTGTTGTTATTAAAAAACAAGCAAGCAAACAAGCCAAGCCCAGGTGAGAAAAAATAACGCAAAAGTAATGTAACACATTACTTTCCATAAAAAGTAACTAAGTAACGCAATTAGTTACTTTTTAGGGAGTAACGCAATATGCATTACTTTAAAAAGTAACTTTCCCCAACACTGGATGTTGCTTTAGCCTTAAAAAAAAAAAAAAAAAATCCGCCTTGCATCACTTTCTGAATGATGACAACATCAGTTATTTTACACACAGTTAAATGAATCTCTGAGAGCCTTTAATTAAGATGTGAATGGAGAAAACGATTGAACACCATAATTGGCCATTATTTTATTTTATTGAAAAGATTAGTAATGTAAGTTAACACATCAAGTTAACTGGGCTGTGATGAATATCATTACAGCACTCTTCATTTTAATGAGGTGTGTGACCATGCATGTGTACGTGTATAAATACATGGTCAGGGTAATTCATTTTCTGTGGGAATCCTCTGATTAACCTTTACATCTGAGAACGTGTATATACATACACTCACCAGCTACTTCATTAGGTACAACTAGTACCTATTGCCTTCAGAAATGCCTTAATTCTTCGTGGCATAGATTCAACAAGGTGCTGGAAACATTCCTCAGAGATTTTGGTCCATATTAAAATAATAGCAGTTGCTGGAGATTTGGCTTTTTCTTGCTTGTTTTAAACATCTACAAATTTTTGCTTAATTCAAGAAACATTATCTGTAAACAAGTCTTAATATTTCTTAATATTTTACAATTAATTATATAATTGATATAATAAGATATATAATATATTTTAAGATTATAAATAATGATCTTTTCTATTATGCATCTTAAGTCTTATAATTTAAGTATTCTTAGATATTTTACTGGAAAACAAAGATTATTGGAATACAGTTTCTCGCATTTAATTCAGTGTTGCTTCTTTGCAGAGGTGTGACGAGTACCTGAAAACCATACCTGAGTAAAAGTACAGATACAGATAGCAGCGAAAATGACTCCATTACAAGTTACAAGTCACCAATCTGAATACGACTTGAGTAAAAGTCTTAGATTATCTGACAGTACTTAAAGGGTTAGTTCACCCAAAAAAGAAAATAATGTCATTTATTACTCACCCTCATGCCGTTCCACACCCGTAAGACCTTCGTTAATCTTCGGAACACAAATTAAGATATTTTTGTTGAAATCTGATGGCTGAGTGAGGCCTCGATAGCCAGCAATGACATTTCCTCTCTCAAGATCCATTAATCTAATAAAAACATATTTAAATCAGTTCATGTGAGTACAGTGGTTCAATATTAATATTATAAAGCAATGAGAATATTTTTGGTGCGCCAAAAAAAATAAAAATAACGACTTATATAGTGATGGCCGATTATAAAACACTGCTTCATGAAGCTTCGGAGCGTTATGAATCAGCGTGTCAAATCAGCGGTTCGGAGCGCCAAAGTCACGTGATTTCAGTAGTTTGGCGGTTTTACACACGATCCGAATCATGATTGGATACACTGATTCATAATGCTCCGAAGCTTCCTGAAGTAGTATTTTGAAATCCGCCATCACTATACAAGTTGTTTTTTTTGGCGCACCAAAAATACTCTCGTCACTTTATAATATTAATATTGAACCACTGTACTCACATGAACTGATTTAAATATGTTTTTAGTACATTAATGGATCTTGAGAGAGGAAATGTCATTGCTGGCTATGGAGGCCTCACTGAGCCATCATATTTCAACCAAAATATCTTAATTTGTGTCCCGAAGATTAACGAAGGTCTTACAGGTGTGGAACGGCATGAGGGTGAGTAATTAATGACATTATTTTCATTTTTGGGTGAACTAACCCTTTAAGTATTTTACTTATACTGTATGTAGGCTCACAGATGCACTAGTCCTTGACACCTAAGAGACATGCCAGTGAAAATAAGAAACAATTGATTTGTAAGATGAGAAATCGTGTTTTTTTTTTTTTTTTCTAAAATCAAAATAAAACTGAATAACTTAATATTGCAATAAATCAAGGTCGACACAACAGCCTCTTAAACGTCTACAAACTCTCAAGTCTCAGTTAAGCACAGTTAAGTCCTCAAAAAGGATATAAGTAAACCAATACCCTTCAAAATGGTTTCAATATAACGGATAAATAAAATAATGTTAAGTAAAATTAAATAGTCAAAGCCTACTTGTACTAGACTTGCTGGTTTTAGCCTCATCACCGGCTGCAGTCATGTCCTCATCTCACAGATCAAACATCTGCGATTCAGCAACTTCCTGCTAATGCGCTCACATTCATGTAAAGTAGCCTTGCTGAAAGGTTTGGGTGAGTAAGGGCAAAACACACAAGATATAGTACCTTCAATGCCCTGTATCGCTTCTTTATAGCAGAAATAAACTGCTGCAGAAAAAGTTAGGTGTCATGAAAAATGTAATGTGTAATTGCATTACTCATCACAAATGTAGTGGAGTAAAAAGTACATTTACTTGTTCAAAAATGTAGTCAAGTAGAGAGTAAAAGTTGCTATTATCTTTGATACTCAGTAAAACTACAAAGTATCCAAAAAGATACTTAAGTACAGTAACTAATTACATTCACTCAAATACTTTACCACCACTGCTTTGTAAATATTTGTGAAATTTACTAGCTATTTCTGACTGAACATTTTTTCTACGCTAATTTTATTCAGGGTACAAGTTTTTCCATCTGTTTTTAAAGACAAAAACAAAATGCAATTACCCATGTTTCTCTTTATCTGGGTTTGCTCATAGAGCAGGCTGGATTGACTTTGACAGGATTGATCACAGCATTATGTTTCTCTCTCTCTCTTGCTCTCTTTCCTTTGAGAGCTGGCTGTCACTACAGCCACTGTTACCGTGATAGAGCGATGCTCTTGTGTGGTTCTGATAGTTGTTGATTTGAAAAGACTCCGTAACCTTGTGCATCAGATTATATAAAGTCATTGACACGCCAGACGTAATAAAAAATCTCTAGTCAGGACATAGAAATGGCCACCTTTTATAAGATTCTTAATATACAATCAAGGTAAAACAGTCATGTAAGGGGCACATAATGCAGTTATGAAACTGAATCTTAAAAGAGCAGTTTTTGTGTATTTTTTCAATCTTATATAAAGACTTCTTAATTGTCATTTTAAATTCAGAAATGCAATTGACAGATTATGATCAAATGCAAATCTCCCCTCTAAATCTGTGCAGTCCCACCAGAAGAATTATTTAAAAATCCATTTTAACTTGTGGACGCTGCAAGGGCCTGCATGAATGATTCATGATTCATTTGTGTAGGTCTGTGAATTAGATGTGTGCTATTATTGGTAGTTTGGGGACAATTGCCATCCCTGGTATTAATGAGAAAAATATCTGTCCTAACCTGACAGAGCTGATCATTGTATTATCAGAAAATTATGTTTGGCCTAGAACAGCATGTCCAAAACCACTGTGCTGTTGAATTGTGGGTAAATAGAGGTCAGTTTCTATTAATTGTGAACTTATTGAGGTTTGAAGCATGGGTCATGGCATGGGGCACTGCATTGTGTCTGCTTTCACAGGATTTTGTTTCATAACTTTAAGACATTGTTGCCATTAATTGAGCTGTGACCTGCATGGGGTAAAATGTAACCTGTACTCTATTAAAAACAGAGGTTCCAAAAGGTTTTATTTAGTGACATAAAAACCATTTTTTAGTTCATCAAAGAACCTTATAGTGAACATTTAAAGAACCATTTTATTCTTAGGCCCCATTTACACTAGTGCGTTTTCGTTTTAGAACGCATAACTTTTGCTGCGGTTGTGCCTGTCGTTTACACTACATTGTTGTAATTTTTAGCAGCCATTGTGCAGTTAAACTCAGCATTTTTTTAAATAGCTACAGCTGCAGCTACATACGTTTGCAAGAGGCAACTGTTTACACTTGTACGCGCATAACCAGTGTGCATGAACGTCATGTGACATGCCGTGTAGTTTCGGCCCCGTTTATACTAGTGTGTTTTTGTTTTAAAACAGCGTTTTGAAATGAAAACGATCCTCGTCTACACTGGCGTTTCCACAGCATTTCAGAAACGATCTCCGTCTGCACCACACGACCGAAAACGCATGTCACATGACCGTTCATGCACACTGGGTATGCGCGTACAAGTGTAAACAGCTGCCTCTTGCGCATGTAGGCAGCTGCAGTATTAAAAAATGCTGAGTTTAACTGCACAATGGCTGCTAAAAATGACAACAAAGCCAGCAAAGATTGTAGTTCAGTCTCCATGTTATTGTTTACAAGGTCATCAAGGATACGCAGAGCGAACGTGGGCAGCTATGCCTTAGTTTTTTAAAAGTCTCCGTTCTGGTCCTTTTATATTGAAACGCAACCCCGGCATTTTCAAACTAAAAAGTGCTCTGCAGCATTTTCGAGGTTCGAAAATGCCAGCGTAGTGTAAACAACAAGCATAACCGTAGCAAAACGTATGCGTTTTAAAGTGAAAACGCACTAGTGTAAACCAAAGACTATAGAATAACACAAGACGTGTCACTCGTATTGTTTTGAATGGAAGAAAGTGCAATGCACAATATGGCGGAATAAGTCCCGCCTTCTAAATAAGAGCCAATGGCTGATTGGTAAAGTCATCGCGTCACTGCAGCGGCCGTTAGAAGCTCCGGTTTCTATAGAAACAGTCAGATGCGCGCCTCCGAAATGAGGAACGAGAGACGGGCATTTAGGACTGCGCATGCGTATTAGCTTGATCCAGCCTGAAAAATACTGTTTTTTGTCATGATTCGAGCATTTACAAGCAAAATTTATGAGACAGTTGTCAGATTTCATTGGTGATTTCAAATATGAAATTTAATCGAAAGCTTGGCAAACAGCTTTGGAGAGTTTGATGTTTCTGGAGATCGTTTCTGAAACACTGTGGAAACGCCAGTGTACATGAGGATCGTTTTCATTTTAAAACGCTGTTTTAAAACAAAAACACACTAGTGTAAACGGTGCCTTAGTGTGAAGACATAACCTTTTTCCACTATAAAGAACCTTTTGTACATTGAAAAGTTTCTATGGATGTTAAAGGTTCTTCATGGAATCATAGATGCCAATAAAGAACTTTTATTTTTAAGAGTGAGTACATGATTTGGGCTTTTGCCCCAAAAGAGCTTGCTCTCTTTGTGTGATTACCAGCTAATGGCTAATTATCAGACAGCAACAGGCTCCTCTCTCACATTCAGAGAGTCATGTGACCTGCCTAATGGCTGATCTCCCACCCCAGCACCAGACAGCCAGCTGCTCTCTCTCTCTCTCTGTCTCTCTCCACCTATTCATCTTAACTCTTTCCCTTACCTTCTATGAAGGTACCGTACAGCTGTTTATTTTCCCCCCTGACACAGGTAGTATTTTTAGCATCTCTCCTGAAGGAACATGTTGTATCTCAGCTCCTGACAATTCCTCAGAGATCGAGACGAGGGATTGGGGTGAGGAAAAAAGGTTCAGCCGTTCATCAAATAACCCTAATAATTAGTGTTAATGTTTCTCATTGGCAAAACAGGATCAGTGAGGCCACTGAGGAGTTACAGTCAGGACACAAAGCTCCCATTACTCCCTTGTCATTAATCTTTACACTATTTTGTTTTTGTGTCAATAGTACACTCTTAAAAATAATGATTCCAAAAAGAGGTTTTTGCAGCGATGCCATAGAAGATCCATCTGGGGTTCCCCAAAGAACCATTAATTGAACAGTTCTTAAAAGAGCCATTTTTTTTCTTAGAGTAATAATCTGAAGAACATTTTTGCACTATAAAGATCCTTTTTGTGCAATGAAAAGATGGATGTTCTTCATTAAACCGTAGATGCCAGTAGAGATCTATTATTTTTAAGAGTGTAAGGAATATTGCTTTACAACGCAGCTCTGATTTGTCAAGGTTTCTTTAGTGATATTACTGACTGTATATTTTCCTGCATATTACACTGCTTCTTACAAAACTAATAAATGAATAGACACAAAATAGTGATTTGAGTGAAAAAGACTTCATACAAAAATACTTGACCACAGAATCTTGAGGCTGACCAATCAGAATCAAGTACTCTAGAGGGTTGTGTAATAACAGAAGTGAATTTATTTGATTAGACGGTGTACTAGACATTGCACTTCAGAATAGCTTGGGACCGTTGTTCTACCCGCTGCTGAATTCTCAGCTCCACAGCAAAAGAAATCAAAATGTATGAGTTATGAATGTAAGTTTACAGTCTCTATTGAATGTGATGCAATAAAAAGACAGCAAAATAATGCAATAATGCGTGCTACAACTCTTTTACACGCACATTCAGTCACTGTCTGCCCACATCTTTGAATTCTTTGAATGGTGAGAAATGTGCGGCCTTGGACTAAGTCATCAAATAGCGGCAGCATAAACAGTGCACGGTTCTTCGGTGCATTAAGAAGCATTGTAAAGGAGGAGTCGTGTGTTTTTCTCTCTTTCACTCCATCCACATCTCCTGCGCATGGGTGCCGATCTGAGTGTGCCCTTTTCATGCTCACTGCTTTGCTCTCTGTGTTCTAGTTCACGTCAAGGGAGAACACGGCAGTGTGAGAGAGAGAAGAAGGGATTGCTGAGGGCCTAAAGGCCAAAGAGCTGAAAAACAAACCTACGGTTACATAACGAGAACAATTTCACGTGACACTCGTAGGTTAATTAGAGCAGCAAACCAGGGTGCCTTGAGAACACTTCTACTATCATTGCCTCCATGTTTACACACACTTCATCCGAGAGTGAATCAGCCTATACAGTGACATTTAGAGGAGTTAAATATTAATTATACAGTTTAGTGTTCATTATACAAAAATATTTGACTCGCAGTGTAACAATTATGTTCAGTTTTGATTTCGTTTTCACAGTGTTCTGTTCCTGTTTTGCCTGGCTTAGTTCTCTATTTAGTTTCCCTGGTTGTTAATCATTTCCTACACCTGTTCCGTTTTATCCTTGATTACACTCCCCATATATTTAAGCCCTGCGTCAGCTGACGTGTGAGTTTGCTCTCACACATACGTCATTATGCGACACGAGGCTCACGCTGCAGACTGCCATGAATGCGCTCAGCACTGTTTGCCGAGGCTGTGGATTACAGGTAATAATGTTGTAAATAATGTTCAGTTTCTTGCACAGACCAATCATTAGGAGCCACGGGTATTCATTTTGTTTTGCCTATATATGTATTTTTGACCCTCAAAGTTACGCTAGCCATTGACTTGCATTATACGGATCACCAAGGACCACGGTTTTAGCTAAAAATCTTCTTTACTGTTTAACTGAAGAAAAAAAATCTTGAATGGCCTGAGGGTGAGTAAATTAACTGCAATTTTTCATTTTTGGGTGAACTGTCCCTTTAAAGACTATTTTGGTTACTCATGCGCTTCATTACATCCATATACGTGACATGCAGAGTACTACAGTCTTTACGCCTCTTGGACAATAGAACAGTCTTTAAGCATTTATTAATCTGAGTTAATGATCATTAATATATATATATGTATGTACTTTTTCATTGTTCTTTTATGTTAATTCACAGTACAACTAATGCTGATTTATAGCATTGGAAATTGTTAAATATCTATTAGTAGCCTATATGTGGAAAGGCCATTTCAATGTGTCATCTCATACATATATATATATATATATATACTATATTGCCAAAAGTATTGGGACACCCCTCCAAATCAGTGAATTCAGGTTCCAATCACTTCCATGGCCACAGGTGTATAAAATCAAGCACCTAGGCACACAGACTGCTTCTACAAACATTTGTGAAAGAATGGGTCGCTCTCAGGAGCTCAGTGAATTCGATTGTGGTACCGTGATAGGTTGCCACCTGTGCAATAAGTCCATTCGTAAAAATTTCCTCACTACTAAATATTCCACGGTCAACTGTTAGTGGTATCATAACAAAGTTGAAGCAATTGGGAACAACAGCAACTCAGCCATGAAGTGGTAGGCCACGTGAAAATCACAGAGCGGCGTCAGCACATGCTGAGGAGCACAGTGCACAGTCAGTAGCTACAGACCTCCAAACTTCGTGTGGCCTTCAGATTAGCTGCACAGTGCGTAGAGAGCTTCATGGAATGGGTTTCCATGGCCGAGCAGCGGCATCCAAGCCTTACATCACCAAGTGCAATGCAAAGTGTCGGATGCAGTGGTGTAAAGCACGCCGCCACTGGACTCTAGAGCAGTGGAGACGTGTTCTCTGGAGTGACGAATCACGCTTCTCTGTCTGGCAATCCAATGGACAAGTCTGGGTTTGGCGGTTGCCAGGAGAATGTTACTCGCCTGACTGCATTGTGCCAAGTGTAAAGTTTGGTGGAGGGGGAATTATGGTGTGGGGTTGTTTTTCAGGGGTTGGGCTTGGCCCCTTAGTTCCAGTGAAAGGAACTCTTAATGCTTCAGCATACCAAGACATTTTGGACAATTTCATGCTCCCAACTTTGTGGGAACAGTTTGGGGATGGCCCCTTCCTGTTCCAACCTGTCCCTGTTCCATGACTGCGCACCAGTGAGCAAGGTCCATAAAGACATGGATGAGTGAGTTTGGTGTGGAGGAACTTGACTGGCCTGCACAGAGTCCTGATCTCAACCCGATAGAACACCTTTGGGATGAATTAGAGCGGAGACTGCGAGCCAGGCCTTCTCGCCAACATCACTGCCTGACCTCACAAATGCGCTTCTAGAAGAATGGTCAAAAATTCCCATAAACACACTCCTAAACCTTGTGGAAAGCCTTCCCAGAAGAGTTAAGGCTGTTATAGCTGCAAAGGGTGGGACAACTCCATATTAAACCCTACGGATTACGAATGGGATGTCATTAAAGTTCATGTGCACGTAAAGGCAGGCGTCCCAAAACCTTTGGCAATATAGTGTGTATGTATACATATATATATATATATATATATATATATATATATATATATATACACAACGGTTCTTTCTGTTTCTCGAATCTGATTGGCTGACAGCCGTGCGATATTCCCCCATTATCAGCACTGGAACCATTTCACCATTTCTATCACTCCGTTTGCAGTATAAATATATAAATGTATATTATAAAAATGAATTTTTATAATATATATACTTCAAGGGGTCCTGTTCCAGCCAAGCAACTAACATTGAAATGAATGAGAATGCTATAACAGTTAATTTTCTCCACATATATAGACCTCCTCGATTTTTGTGGTTATGGAAACGTTGTTAAAATGCTATGGAAACATTTTCTTATGCAATAGATAAAATTCTAACTATACATTTAATTTAAATTTTGTTAGGGGCTTTCAGCCTCTCTCAAAAATTCTCTGTATTTCGCACCCTGCACTTCATCCACCTAAACACATAGGACATAATCTTCCTCTTGCCCTTAAGAGGTACACAGCCCACTGTAGAGTGCAACGACAGTACCATCTGTCTAACTGTCAGTAGGTATCTGTCTGCCCTCTCTGACTCGCCACGGCAGGACAAGCAAGCGTGACACATCTGTGCCATCCATGAGCGTCAAGATTGAATTTGGTGAATAATTGCTTATGACAGCCTTCATGAAACAAGAAAGAGGCAGAGAATTGTTTTTTTTTTTGTTTTTTTTTTGACAACAAAAGCCAGATGGTGATTTTCAAAACAGCTGCATGAACAGTAGGCTAACACACACAAACACACACACTCACACACAAACAGAATATGGTATTACTTGAGACACATCGAGCATTTAAACTGATGTGTTAAGACAAAAAACTCCACTGCCTGTGACAGCCAGTTATCTTTAGCTCCCACATTTGAAGCTCTGACATTGTAAGCTGTGCACACAAGCTTCAGCTCTTCCCTGCTGTGTATGTGCACTCTCTAATCATAGGCACACACATATAAACACGCATGCGTGCCTGCGCACTCTCGCACGCTCGTTTTCTGAAGATTTCTTGGAGTGCGCACTGGGAATTTGGGTATGTGCCATCTAATCAGAGCAGTGGCTAGAGATGACAGCGGGACAGTTTTTATGGCAGATAGACAGAACCAGTACAATTTAATGACATAGAGGAAGAGAATATCACTAAATGAACAGGACATTACCTCTTGGTTTATTGTTGGCCTATTGTTGTGTGTTTCAGGTAGTGATAAACCTACATAGTGGGGTACTTGTAGTGCCACCGAGACTTCGTAAAAGGACTAACATGGAAAATGGTGTCTGTAAGCCTTAGGATTAGGGATAAGATATTATAATTATCTTGCCATGAGATAAACCATTATGTGTGTGTCCACCAATATTTCTAGCTTCTGATGTTGATGACTAAAAATATGTGGGAAAAACGCTAGAGAGCTTAAGCTCTGAGAAATCTTGTGGGGAAATACGCAGCTCTGATTAATTCATGAGAGGATTAATTTGCGCACCGTTACGGAGATTTCAACTCCATAGCGACACAGAAGCCAATAGAGGCCATATATTATTTTTCTGTCTTGCTTATGTAACTTCGACAAAACAAGTTTTTTTTTTTTTGTGTGAGAAAAACAGTGCAAAAATCAGTAATAAGTATCTAGATAATATTATTTATTATTAAATATAGCAGTCATCAATCTCAATCAGTGTGTGCATTAGCAGTAGGCATTGTCAGTTTCTGCAGGTTACATCTTTATGCTATTAGATGGCGACAAGTGACCATCTTTATTCATTCCCTGTGTCCCAATATGCATACTTCCCTATTATATAGTATGCGAAAAACACTATGTGAAAATAGTTTGTCCAAATGCTTTGTATTAATCAAGCGGCAACCTTCCGGTCTCTTTCTTAAATCCAACATGGAAGTGACTGGCTGCTAAAGAAATGGGGGTCAATCCTATGTTAAAATGCCCAACTTTACAGCAGAAAAAAAATGTTTACAGCCTGGTACAAAAAATCGTTTTGATCTATATAGCTAATTTTGCCTTTCATGACAACTGTGAGGGTGTGAATTTTTTTTATAACTCATCCGTTTAAATTATATTAAGTCTTAAATTTCCGCATAATTAGGGCCGTGGCCACTTGAGTGACAGGTGGATAGCCGCTGCTGTCACTACTAGCTGTTTGTCAATTGTCCACATCCCACCTCTTTGCCCATTTTCATTTATCCGGGAGTGACGCGTGGTGACGCGCTGCCAAGATGGTGACAACCGGCTCCGCCCACTTTGGGCTTAAAAAATGCTCTTCTACGGCTGACATCACACACAACACGTCCATTGTTTTATAGAGTCTATGGTACTAATAAAACAGTAGGCAAAAAGTACCGGATGACATACTACTTTCGGCGAGATTCTGAAGTGCGAACCATATAAACACTTTACTAACCCATGAGGCCATGAAAGAGGAGTTGTGAATGGCTAGTATGTCGGGTTTTCATTCATACATTATTAGAAGGTCGCGAAGTAGGTTCTTTATCAAATGTAGTAACTACTCAGACCGTATGCAATTTCGAATACAATCACTGACTCTTTCAGTCAACTGATCCATTCAAAAACGCTGATTCATTTAAGAAGTAAGTGATGTCCTTATGAATGAGTCATTGAATTATTCACCAAACCATTCAATTTGTTTGAATTTGAAACACTGATTAATTCAGAAACAAAATGTCACTATGTGTTACTCGGATATGCACGACCGTTGGCTTTGTTTGGAAATATTTTTGTTGGCATAGCAAAAATACAGAAAGTGGCCATTTTATGCAAGTTTAAGTAACTCAGTATTGACTTCTTGCTTATTGAACTGCTGTATAAAAGCAATACCATACCCACAGTTGTGTTGTTGGTCTAAATATCAGCACGATTGTGATTCCCTGCAGCCTTGTGCCTACTGCTGAATCACATTCATGTCGGCACTCTTGCTTTGTGTGACAATACTTTATTATATAACTAATGACATATTTTATACTATTTTTTTTTATTATTTTATAATAAAGTACACGTTTCTCAAGTAACTAAAATGTCCACCTAATAGAAATAGGTTGCGCTTAGAAAAAACTAAATATTTGTTCCTAATCTCATAACATCCTCACAAATTAACAAATGAATAACTTATTTTAATGTGTTTTTCAAAGAGATAGAGTAACGTGTAGGAATTATAATTAGCTTGATTCAAGTACAATAGAAGTCAATAGGAGGTCCTCACCATGATATAATCCATGACATGTGTGTACGTGTGTGAAAGTGTGTGACTCTTATCTACCAGCATGGAGGAGAAGCTGAATACTGGATCTACTGATGTGTCAGAAACATTCACTGCCATGCCTGGAGCGTTAATGTCAGCATTGTGTGATGGGATGCAAAAAATCTGAAACTGCTTACTGATTTGCATATATAAATAAATAATGCTGCGTGCATGAATCCTTTCACATATTCATGCACGGCATTTACGTAAGTAAAACTGTCACAACCATTTTATGGATCAACAAAAGAGCCACTCACCAGGTCTTTGGAGGTCCCTAACCTCTTCAGCCCATCCAGGGGCAGAAGATCCGCGGAGTCCTTGTGCGTGAACTGGGTGGCCTGTTTCAGTCTCCTCTGCTGGTGCATGATGGCTTTGTCCCTCATCTCTAACTCCTTCTTGCCCGCACTCATGGTTTTCGTGGACGAAGGCTAAATAAACAGAGCTACCCACTAACACAGGCTGAAGCTTATTGTGGCACTGCTCTGACGGGTAAGACCGTGACCCTGATACAAAGCAAGACAACCTCGTACGCACTCCCCCTAAAGCATGCACATGTGAGTGCATGCAGGAGTAAATCAGTTGAGGGATCAAAAATGGCCAATTTTCCCCTGGATAACAACTTCTAACCAAACATAAGTTGGAATTACTCCGCTTAAGTCCCCTATAGTAGCTTGTAATCTCTCTTGTGGCAGGTGATCCTGATAATCTTCTCTTGTCGATTGACAGCTGTCAGTCCAGTGCAGTGAATTGCATGGTTGTCATTGTGAAGAGTATGTGATTGTTGAGAGCTTGGGTCCGTCTGTGTCCTTACGATGTTCACACTGTCCTTGCAGCGCTGCAGAGGCGAACTGTCCTCCCCTCTTTCCCTCTCATTCTCTATCTCTCCTCCCCTCCTCTCTCTCTCTCCACCTCCCCTTTCTTTCTCCACCTACCTCTCTTTCACACTCTCACTTCTCTCTCACTCTGTTTCATGTGTGTCTCTTCATCTCGTTCTCCCCATATTGTCTTGTCAAAGTCACTTCTTTCAGTATGTAACTTTAATTAGCTTGGAATGATAAAGGCTTCTTTGAAATACTGTGCTTGGCCTTCATCTTTGTTCTTCTCATTCTCAAGCACACATGCATGGCAAAACTGTAATAGACTTTCTTGTGTAGTTGAAAATCTGCTCAACCTGCAACAAAAGATTTATAAATAGTGTAGTAGACATGTAGGCTACATACCAAAGCTGCATTTATTTGATCAAATATACTGTTGTGTTAAAAAAAAAAATGTTTTCTATTGTCACCACTGTGATTCAGTGTTTAAATGAAGTGATTCATTCACTGACTGATTAATTGGTGTTATTCAAAACAGATCCTGCACTGAGAATTGTGAGAGGCCCAGCGATACAACAGAGAAGATGTGACTTGTTAAATCAGTCATTGAGATAGAACAAGCTGTTTCTGCTGAATGTATTTCAGCTTGAGACCTGTGATCCATCATAGAGAGTTAGCTCACTATAGGAGTGACACATTAAATGGTCATGCAAGGCCTCATTTCTTTCTTCAGCTCTGATTTGCTAGAGATGTTATCATTTGGCCACATGGTGTTCCAGAGAAAATCAGTAAAAGACACACTCCCCTCACTCAACCCCCAATTCCCAACCAGTACAAATCACGCTGCTGGCTATTTGAAAAGAGGTCACTGTAATACAGAAGAATCACTGCTCTTTGCTGCCTGTTCTTTATCTGGGTGCTTGATGTGTTTTTCATGTTTTTAATGTGTTTTTATTGGTATTTATGATCTTCATTGTTTTAATACTTAAATATTCCATTCATCTGCATTTGCATTAAATGCATTTGCAATGAACAGTGCGTGTGTGCATGCGTGTGTGTTCTGTGTGTTTGCATGTGTGGTGAAAATATATATTATCTAATGAATTAAGTTGTAGCGCCACCAAGTGGCTGTATTATTGCAACAAGGACATAAGGACAACTAGGACCAAGGACGTCAAACAGATGATTTTGATATTTTGCTTTCCAGTAATACATATACACACAGTAAATGTCATGATGCTTGTCAAGGACTCTTATTTTCCCCTAAAATAAAGTGGGAAAAAATGCTTATAGAAAATTAAGTCCCCACAATTCTTATTACTGTTTAATTTAAAATAATATTACTAATTTATTACTAAATTACTCAGCATTTAATTTAATTTAATTTAATATAATATAATATAATATAATATAAATGGTCCTAAAAAATATGCTACATATTAATTACAGTATATACATAATGTTCTTCAGGTAAGAATCTCTTAATTTAATTTTTATTAAAAATGTAATATATGGTATTTATAGTCGAGTCATCATTTATATAATTTATATAATATACATATAATATACGTGCACATGAACTTTAATGACATTCCATTCTTAATCCGTAGGATTTAATATGGAGTTGGCCCACCCTTTGCAGCTATAACAGCCTTAACTCTTCTGGGAAGGCTTTCCACAAGGTTTAGGAGTGTGTTTATGGGAATTTTTGACCATTCTTCTAGAAGCGCATTTGTGAGGTCAGGCAGTGATGTTGGCGAGAAGGCCTGGCTCGCAGTCTCCGCTCTAATTCATCCCAAAGGTGTTCTATCGGGTTGAGATCAGGACTCTGTGCAGGCCAGTCAAGTTCCTCCACACCAAACTCACTCATCCATGTCTTTATGGACCTTGCTTTGTGCACTGGTGCGCAGTCATGTTGGAACAGGAAGGGGCCATCCCCAAACTGTTCCCACAAAGTTGGGAGCATGAAATTGTCCAAAATGTCTTGGTATGCTGAAGCATTAAGAGTTCCTTTCACTGGAACTAAGGGGCCAAGCCCAACCCCTGAAAAACAACCCCACACCATAATCCCCTCTCCACCAAACTTTACACTTGGCACAATGCAGTCAGGCAAGTACCGTTCTCCTGGCAACCGCCAAACCCAGACTCATCCATCGGATTGCCAGACAGAGAAGCGTGATTCGTCACTCCAGAGAACACGTCTCCACTGCTCTAGAGTCCAGTGGCGGTGTGCTTTACACCACTGCATCCGACGCTTTGCATTGCACTTGGTGATGTAAGGCTTGAATGCAGCTGCTCGGCCATGGAAACCCATTCCATGAAGCTCTCTACGCACTGTTCTTGAGCTAATCTGAAGGCCACACGAAGTTTGGAGGTCTGTAGCTATTGACTCTGCAGAAAGTTGGCGACCTCTGCGCACTGTGCGCCTCAGCATGCGCTGATCCCGCTCTGTGATTTTACGTGGCCTACCACTTCGTGACTGAGTTGCTGTTGTTCCCAATTGCTTCCACTTTGTTATGATACCACTAACAGTTGACCGTGAAATATTTAGTAGTGAGGAAATTTCACGAATGAACTTATTGCACAGGTGGCAACCTATCACGTTACCACGCTTGAATTCACTGAGCTCCTGAGAGCGACCCATTTTTTCACAAATGTTTGTAGAAGCAGTCTGTGTGCCTAGGTGCTTGATTTTATACACCTGTGGCCATGGAAGTGATTGGAACACCTGAATTCAATGATTTGGAGGGGTGTCCCAATACTTTTAGCAATATAGTGTATACAGTATCTCACAGAAGTAAGTACACCCCTCACATTTTTGTAAATATTTTATTATATCTTTTCATGTGACAACACTGAAGAAATGACACTTTGCTGCAATGTAAAGTAGTGAGTGTCCAGCTTGTACAACTGTAAATTTGCTGTCCCCTCAAAATAACTCAACACACAGCCATTAATGTCTAAAACGCTGGCCACAAAAGTGAGTACACCCCTAAGTGAAAATGTCCAAATTGGGCCCAAAGTGTCAATATTTTGTGTGGCCACCATTATTTTCCAGCACTGCCTTAACCCTCTTGGGCATGGAGTTCACCAGAGCTTCACAGGTTGCCACTGGAGTCCTCTTCCCCTCCTCCATGACGACATCACGGAGCTGGTGGATGTTAGAGACCTTGCGCTCCTCCACCTTCCATTTGAGGATGCTCAATAGGGTTTAGGTCTGGAGACATGCTTGGCCAGTCCATCACCTTTACTCTCAGCTTCTTTAGCAAGGCAGTGGTCGTCTTGGAGGTGTGTTTGGGGTCGTTATCATGTTGGAATACTGCCCTGCGTCCCAGTCTACGAAGGGAGGGGACCATGCTCTCATTCATGGTTCCCCCCACCCCTTCAACCTCTGCAGCAATGCTGGCAGCACTCATACGTCTATTTCCCAAACACAACCTCTGGATATGACGCTGAGCATGTGCACTCAACTTCTTTGGTCGACCATGGCGAGGCCTGTTCTGAGTGGAACCTGTCCTGTTAAACCGCTATATGGTCTTGGCCACCGTGCTGCAGCTCAGTTTTAGGGTCTTGGCAATCTTCTTATAGCCTACGCCATCTTTATGTAGAGCAACAATTCTTTTTTTCAGATCCTCAGAGAGTTCTTTGCCATGAGGTGCCATGTTGAACTTCCAGTGACCAGTATGAGAGAGTGAGAGCAATAACACAAAATTTAACACACCTGCTCCCCATTCACACCTGAGACCTTGTAACACTAACGAGTCACATGACACCGGGGAGAGAAAATAGCTAATTGGGCCCAATTTGGACATTTTCACTTAGGGGTGTACTCACTTTTGTGGCCAGCGGTTTAGACATTAATTGCTGTGTGTTGAGTTATTTTGAGGGGACAGCAAATTTACACTGTTTTACAAGCTGTACACTCACTACTGTACATTGTAGCAAAGTGTCATTTCTCCAGTGTTGTCACATGAAAAGATATAAAATATTTACAAAATTGTGAGGGGTGTACTCACTTCTGTGAGATACTGTATATATATAATATATATATACACACTTATTTCACACACACACACACACACATATATATATATATATATATATACATATATATATATATATATATATATTTTTTTTTTTTACCTGTTATCCTCTTCCAGATATCAACATCTGGATATCTCATTTGAAACACTTTGACTGTGTTAAACACAAAAGACAGAAGCCTGTCTGTGTGAAGTAGAGTATTTGGCTCTTAGTATCCCTGAGCTTAACCAACAGATCACTGACCCTCTGCTGCCCCACCATCCTCTCTTACAGGTGGCTTGTCTTTGCTGGGACATCTGCTCAAACTTAAGACCCAGTGTCCAGAGTCGTGCTAGGACATACACACAGGATACATTCCACAGTGCAGATCCCAAGACAATGAATGAAGGACAAGAAGTGGACAACAATCAGATTCAAAGGCAATGAATTAATCCGACGCATTTGCTGCAATGAAGACACGGCTGATCTGATAGGACGCTGCAGTGTGTCTGATGGACAGCCGATTACACACAGACTTCCTCTGAGGACAGACCGACAGAAGGTGACCTCACTAAGAAGGACGAGTGACAGTATGACATCTGCCAAATGCAAACAGACACACACAAAAAGAAACAAGCAATATAAACCCGTTTATTTGCTTCCCTGAACATTTTATTTTTAACTTACAACCTTTACATTTTCAAGGCAACTTGGGAATGTTCAACAAAACCATCATTCATTTTGGCTCGACCTATGAAAAGTAATCAAAACATTAGAAAACCAAAAGTAAATGGAGCATAAGTATAAAGTACTTCCCTCTTTAAAAAAAAAAAAAAAAAAAAAAGAAGGAAAAAAAATAATCTCCTTTTCTTTCAAGTTAATATCTCAGCAAGTCATCTCACTCAACTCAATGCAAAAATACATCACAGCGATTTAGGTCAGGCGCTTATGTATTTGTGCTTCTTTTGTGCAGCACATTTTAAGACACTTCTCCAGATATACAGTATTTGGAATGAAATAATTAAGACTATTAACAGTGTAATTAAGTAAAAAAATCAAAAACCTTTCAGGCACAGACAGTCTATGACACTTTCAACAATAACCATTTAGTCTGGCACATTGGATCTTAAAGGCACAGTTCACCCAAAAATGAATCATTTACTCACCCTTTCTTCTGCAAAACACAAAATAAGATTTTTTTTGTACCGTTTTTGTCCATACAATATTGGACCCCACTGACATTCATTTTATGGAGGGGGAAAAAGACATTCATACAGGTTTTGATGAAGTGAGGATGAGTAAATAATGATGGGATTTTCATTTTTGGGTGAACTACCTCTTTAATGTCTCATTCGGGGCCTTAATTACCCTTCATGTTAAATTGTTTAATTAGCATATGCAAGTTTAGTGCTTTAATTGAATCTGCAGGCTCTATAAATCTGAAGCCTTCACTTGTGCATTTGTATATTAGTAGTAATATATGTCATGTTTTATATGATTAAGATCCTGTACATGCATTTGAAATAGTAGATTCTGTGCAGGTTGTAAATGTTCGGCACAACTCTTGTAGTGTTCTTTCTCTTTGCCAAGATAAATAAAATTATATATTTAGTGAATATATTAAAACTGCTTTTGAATACAAAGGCACCTTAACAGAACTTCTGATGGAGATATTAAATATTTAGTCTTTTTACTTTACTTTTTTATTGATCAAAGTTGTTAACCTTTATTTAGGTGTAGGACTATTTTAGCTAAATACAAATAAATAAATATTCTGTCATCATTTCCTCACCCTCATGTCATTCCAAACTTTTATTTCTTCATTGGAACAACATGAGAATGATGAAGAATGTTCAAGCCACTCGTTTTTGGAACAACATGAGGGTGAATAAATGATGACGGAAATGTTCATTTTTGGCTAAACGATCGCTTTAATGTCTCCCGCAGGTTCTTAGTGCTGGCTGATCATTCTGATCTAGTAAACCGGTGTCGTGATCCTTGTCATTTCTGAAGTCGCTGGGCTCGCTACAATAGAATCTGTGTTTCCCAGCAGTCTGTAGTCTTCTCCAGATCCCTAAAGCGCGAGCGATGCGGCTCAGAGGACATTAGGCAGGTAGAGTGAGCAAAGCAGCATGTTCTGTCCCAGAGCAGGGAAACGTCTGAATGCTTCCCAGGCATCTGAGAAAATGTTGTATTTGAGGAAGACGCGGTGCTCCAGGCTGGTGGGCAGGCTGACGTCTCTGCTCATGATGTAGATGCCGTCGTTGTGCAGCGTGCAAGTGAGGTTCAAGCCCGACTTTGACGTGTTCTCCTTAAGTTGCAACAATTCTCCTGTCTGAACATTGTAAGACTGTACAGTCAGCATGTCCTCTGTTTGGTTTAGCCTCCGCCGTCCCGTTTCTGCAGGTTCTAGCTCATGCGTGTAGCCACCCACTAGGTAGATGGTGTCCTCCACTGAGAGCATCTGCTGCTTGCGCACATGAGCCGAACAGGAATGGAACACGGACCACGTGTCCGAGCTGGGGCAGTAGCGCAGCACGCTGGTGTTCCTATCTGTCAGATATCAGGAAGACATCTCTGAGAAGATGGAATCTCGGGATATTTTAAGATCATTTTTATGGTAATTTAAAGTCAGCATGAACAGAACTCCAATAGTCTTTTCTTCCCTACTGTGATGTGTATATATGAGCAAAATGGCGTTTATGTATTTAGTTAAAGATTAAAAAGTACAAATGTATAAAAAAAAAAAATGATGTGCATGGATAAAACATTTATAATAAACATTACAATATTCCATAAAATATAAGAACTGTCAATTTTGATTTCATGGTGACTTTAAATTTTTTTTGTGTAATTTTTCAGATTTTGATATTGTTAGACACAATTTAAATTAAATTGACTATATCAGCCATTTATCAGTTATCAGCCATAACATGAAAATAATTATAGTATCAATGATGGCAAAAAAAAAAAAAAAAAAATCTAAAAGTTAAAATAGGGGAAATGAGAATGCATAAGAAAATCTATTGAATATTGACCAATATGGTTAAATTAAAAAAAAACAACAAAAAAAAAAACTTTGAATTTAATATATTTTATTCTGGTTTCCCATATTTTTGTTTTTAGATTACCTTTGCAATAATCTAACACTCATTTAAAGGAGCAATGTGTAAAATTTGACAGAAATTGACAGAAATGCAATATAATATACATAACTAAGTTTTCGGTCCCCTTACATGTTAAGTCGCCATAATGCACTGGCATGTTTCTACAGCAGCCCTAAACGGACAAACTGCTCTACAGAGCATGTTTAGTCACTATGTTGTTGTTCTTCTAAATCGTTTGTGTTTTTAGAGGCAGCTTGCATTGTTGAATATGTACGTTGAATATGCATGAAGTAGTAGTAGTAGTAGTAGTCGTCTGGGTTATTAGAAGCAGAGACCGTTCTTTAAGTAAGAAGAAACCTCATTGCTTGACTGGCTAATGTACGCTCTGCTGTCTCAGACGACGACATCTTTGTGTTGTGTCGGCCAGACAGCCACCATAGCTTTTCTATTTTGCTTCAAAAGGGAGGGTTGAGCTCCCGTTGGTTGCAGTTCGCAACCTCACCGCTAGATTCTGCTAATATTTACACACTGCACCTTTAAAGTGAGTAATCTTGTACCAATACTAAAATTATGGCCAATTAAAATTTTCATGTTATAAGTGATTAATAACTGATAATAAAATTCTATAATATTTTATCTAAAATAATTCAATAACATCAATTATATTTAATGCTGTGAATTAGTGAATTTAGCCATCATTACATAATATAATGATGAAGTCTGAGAGCTTTCTGTCCCTCTATAGACAGCTACGTGACTACCACTTTGTTGCTTCATAAAGTTCATAAAGAGATCGTAAAACTAATCCATATGTATTGAGTGGTTTAGTCCAAATTATCTGAAGAGATTTGATCGCTGTATTTGATGAACAGATTTAATTTAGGATTTTATTCACATATAAACATTGATCAGCAAACATAAAAGCTCAACCGAACTTGCTTGACGCGTGAGAACAAACCTCTTGGGGAAGCTCAAACGTGCTGCGTAACACAAGAATGAACCTCATTGGTTCTTGTACATGTCAAGCAAACATGCTTGAGCTTCCATTTACCACAACTGATGAACAGTTGATGAATGTTTATATGTGAATAAAAGCCTAAATTCAATTTGTTCATCATATAAAGTGATCAAGTGTCCATTCAAGTCCTATGGATTAGTTTTACAATCCCTTTATGAACTTTTTCAAGCGTCAAAGTTTCAGTTATGTAGCTGTCTATGGAGGAACAGAAAGCTCTCAGATTTCATCAAAAAGATCTTCATTTGTGTTCCGAAGATGAACGAAATTCTTACGGGTTTGGAACGACATGAGGGTGAGTAATTATTTTTCGGTGAACTAACCCTTTAAGTGAGTGTCAAATGATGGAAAAGGTAATTTAAATGTTAAAATGGATTGCAACAGAGTATTAATACTAACCCATGCTTTTTTTAACATAAAAATCTAGTTAAAAAATATGGGCTAAATTCACACAAGTGATGTAAGTAAAGACAAGCATTTTCTTTGGAATAACATCCATACACAAACGAATTGTTCACAATACTTCCAGTCACGTAAAAGAAAGTAAATTAAGTCTAATGCCTGTTAGTGTGTGTGAGTGTGAATGAACCCATCTCTCAGAAAGTAAAACACACCTCTAGAGGTATAACCGCCCATGACGTAGATCATGCCCTGACACTCACAGGCAGAGAACTCAGCGAGAGGATCAGGCAGAGACGCCACACACGTCCACCAGTCCTGCTCGGGACTGTAGCACTCCACCGTCCCCAGACAATGACCTCCAACCGCGTACAGCTTCCCACTCACGGCCAGGAGCTTGAAGTTCGATCTGGACACAAAAAGAGCACTTGCTGATCCCATGCACCGGACAAACCACAAATAACTGGACACACCATGAGTGAACTGTACCTCTTCTGGTTCAAAGGTGCCACATGGTTCCACTCGTTCTTGCAGGGGTTGTAGCAGTGGGCCACTGAGATCTCCTGACTTGTCATTCTGTATCCACCAACAATAAACAAGTAGTTGTCCAGCACAGCAGATCCGTAACCTCGAACATTGATCATGTCTGGAGGAAGGTTGTTGGCTAGAGGTTTCCAGCGTTGTTCTAGCTCATCATACCTCAACATGGACCAGGGCTCGTCCTGATTTGCCAGATCCAGACAGGTGTCAGTGAAATCCCCTATTGCTACTAAAGTGGCCGTGCCTTTCATGCGCATATCACGGATTTGATCCCGTACAGCAGCTGGCAAAGTCCTGAACTCCGGCCTGCGCAGCATGGGATGATAATAGCAGCTCATGAATTTCAAACAAGCATTTCTAAGATCATGCATCCCGTAGATTTCAGAGAGCTTGAAGAGCTCGACGCAGTTCTCCTGCCTGATTTCCGCCAGAAGCAGTTTTAAGATGGAAGTGACTTGCAGAAAGGATGCGGTTTCGATCAGGTCCTCTAGAGTCTCGTTGGCCACCTGAACTTTGGAGGTGTTGATGAACTCCAGCACCAGCTCGAGCCCCGGCGTGCTCAGTCCCTGCAGCTGCACCGAATCCTCCGCGGACTCGCGCATCCCTGAGCTGTACAGCGCGCGGAAGTAATCGCTCTTCTCGATCAGTTTGCTTTTACTCACATTGTACGTTTTGTCATCCATCACTATTTCTATAATCTGCTCTGGGGAAGTCATGTCTGCTGTTCTGGGATCAGCGGTTGTTATTCAGATGTGATTAGAGGCGCTTTTTCATCCTTCGATGCCAAAGCCTATATATGGAAATATTCGGCGCATAGATTCCGAGTCTGCTCATGTGCATGCATATATCATCCCATAAACAATAGCGTCATTTGCAAACAAGGTCTGCACTGCATATGCAAACAAGCAGATGGCTTGCACATACTAAAGGAATAATGCTTTATAAATTCAAAAGATTGTTTAAGTATGTTTAATTTGGCAGGTTTATACAGTCAGCTAATGTGCATTTGTTATCGATATATTGTCATTTGTTTAAACGCAGTTCTTCTAGGCTGAAATTTCTGTTGTGGTATAAGTAATATGGCAGTTTATTTTCTTTTATTACATTGTACACTTCGGTGTTTCAAATGTAAATCAGTTCCTGTTTTGGTCTTGTGGTTTATGTTGCGTCACGTTGTGTCCTGCTCGCCCCAGTTTTGCGCAGTGGTATGTTTTTTTTTAATCTACATCATAATGTTATATTAACGCATAAGAAAAAAATATTTTAGGTTGTTTGAATCTATACATTATAAATGTTTAAATTAACCGATATAATGAAACTATAAAGTAATAATCGCTGGAGCAACATTGCGAATAATCTACGCGTAGTTGACGCGTTTAATACGCTTTTACTGTGTCACTCTTGTATTTCTTCCGGAGAGAAACTTGATGTGCGTTTAGGTTTATAATATATATTCTCGTGTTTATAAATTCTATACTTTATATATGGTATTTTCTCTAATGTATATGATAATTTGTAGCACCAAAAATCACAAAGTTTCACCCTAAGATGTATGTTTCGGGAATGAGCGGTCAAAATTATTTGCTTCCTGTTACGACAGGGTTTATTTTGTCGATGCACACAATTTAACGCCAATGCTCAGACACAAGCGTCATTATTTTTAAGAAACATTTATATATTTTTCGGTATGGAAGACAAGCCTTTACGAGTGTAAGTTTTGCTTTTAGGTTAAAAAGCGTCATATGTGAATGTTAGCTGGCTCGTTACCTGTCTCAATAAGTAATTTACAGTCATAATTAACAGCAGAGTCGGAGGTGTGTATGTAATAAACTCACGTGTTTTGTTTTTACGCTGATTTAATGTTTCATTCCCTCTCAGTCTCGCATGTGGTGACGTTGAAGGAAGAATAAATGCTTTGTTCAACCGGGTGAACGCTATTCAGAAAAAGAGCGGGCAATTTGATGTGAGTCTGCATGTGTATCTTTCTTATTTTAAAGCGATAAACTTAAGAGAGAGTTGTGAGTTGAACTAGACGGGTTTGTTTTTCAGTTGCTGCTGTGTGTTGGTGACTTTTTTGGAACCTCTCCTGAGGCTGAATCAGAGTGGGAAGCATACAAATCTGGTGCAAAAAAAGGTAAGGTTTCCTTGTATATCATTCAAATGTATTGCTTTAATCACACCAAACAAATGTGCTGAATTAAACAATGCTCTTTCCACACCTCCAGCACCCATTCACACATATATTCTCGGCGCAGCCAGCCAAGAGACTGTGAAGTATTTCCCAAACTCTGATGGCTGCGAGTTGGCAGAAAACATCACATGTTTGGGTAAGATGGATCTACAACTCCTCATCTTTAAAAGACCTATGTCTTCGCAGTTTTCGGTTAGGTTATAGTGTATAAAACTGTTCTGTACCACTGTATATGTATTGTTTGGCTCAGGATTGTCAATTTGAGTTAGACGATTACGCTTTGTTTCCCAGGTCGAAGGGGCATTTTCACAGGGTGCATCAGGGCTTCAGATCGCCTATGTCAGTGGCAGAGAAGCTCAACAAGAACCTGCTCCCTCACACTGCTTCACCCCTAAAGACATCAGTGCCCTGGTGGCCCCGCTGCTGTCCAACTCCAAATTTCGAGGAGTGGACATTCTCCTGTCCTCGCAGTGGCCTCGAGGCGTGTGGCAGTACGGAAACAGTCCCGTCAGTGCATTGTTGTGCTCGTTTAATACATGTCTCATGTATTTCCCTGAACGTGTGCTTAAGAATCGTTTACTTTCTTGCCCTTTTGCAGGAAATTGATACAAAGTTTTGTGGGGTTTCGGCCATCGCAAATCTCGCTGACAAGCTGAAGCCCCGCTACCATTTTGCAGGACTGGAAGGGGTCCATTATGAGAGGCTGCCCTACAGGTGTGCTATATTACAGCATCAGGTTAAGTTTTGCTTTTTTCAGATGCTGTTTGTTTTACAAAATGTGTATAAATTTTGCAGGAATCATGTGGTCCTTCAAGAGAATGCTCAGCATGTCAGTAGATTCATCGCCCTGGCAACAGTCAACAATCCTGCCAAAAAGAAAGTGAGGTTTTTTTTTTTTTTTTTTTTTTTTTTTTTTTTTTTGTATTTGTTTTGTGTGTATAAAACATTTTTATAACTGATTATGACACATTAATATATTATATTTAGATTACCTTTTGCCATCATCTAACACTGACTTAAAGGTGCAATATGTAAGAATTTTGCAGTAAAATATACAAAAACCACTAGGCCAGTGTTATATATTTTGTTCAGTTGAGTACTTACAATATCCCAAATGTTTCCAACTATTTGTAAATCTTGAGAAAATTGCAATTTTAACCAAGGCTCCGGGACGTGTGAGGAGTCGTCTCTCAGTTGCGTCATACCCGTGTTATCCTCGGTTTCTGGTTTTATTTTGTAGAAACCATGGAAACACCAAATACGCTTTAATATATTACATGTTTTATTAGACAAGGGAACAACTGTTTTGATATATTTATTGACAGAAATATTGTTATATAGCTTTTTTTTTTTTTTTTGGGAGTACCATGCTTTACCATGCCTCAGAGAAAAACACTATTTTGTCAAGTAGCTAACATAACAATCAGATGCAGCTTCATTTTTAGTAACAGTAATACAGAATTTTCTCCATCATACAATACGTTTTAAAATTAATTGCATGCCATTTATCTACACAAGCCATTCGGCATTTAATATGATATTCTAAAATCGATCTAGCTTACTGCAGTGTGTCTCAAACAAGTGTCTCACAGCAGCCACCGAGCGAACTCACAGAGTAACGTTATAACATAATTTTCAACACACTCAAATGTATCTAATATGATAAACAGAGCTGTGTTACCTCATACTCATGACCAGAAAAGCGGAAGCAGCGCTGGTGACTGTGGCATAATAAAAGTTCTGCTGCTCGCGGCATGTGTTGCGCAATCGCTCCAGCGGCCTCGTTCAGCTCCCACAACACTCGGTCCTGCTCGGCTTTATACTACAGTAATGTTAATAATTGCATCCATGAACATGATTTCTTTCCGAGTCCTATCCCGATTATTTTCCACTGGCTGTGAGGTGAAGAACACATGTCCCAAGATTCCGCACTCAAACATTGCGTCATCAAGCTACGCCTTTGTTTTGAATAGGCCTCTAGCGGACAGAAAATTTTACATATTGCACCTTTAAAGTCAGTATCATTTTATCAGTAATAATTATATACAATTATAGTATTTATTAATATTTTGAACTAGCTTTATTTTAGATTTTGTTGTGCTTTGGCATTTTTATTAGGTTTTTTTTTAATATATTTTTATTTAATATTACTTTTTTTTTTTTTTTTTTTTTTTTTGTACTTCAGCTTACTGTATTTCAATTAATAACCAAGGCAACATTTCTAATTTTCAAAGTTTTTCATCTAATACTGTGTGTATATTTTATCTTACTTCAGCCGTTGTTTCAATCAATGAAAATGATTTTTATTAGGTTTGGTTAACAATAACAATACTGTTACTGTGCCTGAATTCACTTGTAGCATTTAAACAATTGATTTTATTTTTTAGTTTTTTGTATTATTATTATTTTAGTCAAAGTAGTATTCAATTTTAAAGCTAGCCTTAATATGAAAACAATTTTAATATCCCTGCATCCCTACAAGATACTTAATTTTTAATGAAGACCTGTGGCAAATGAAGATTATTAGTTTAAAGGTTGTTCCATACCTGTATGAATTTCTCTCTTCTGCTGAACACAAAAGAAGATATTTTGAAGAATGTCAGTAACCAAACAGTTGACTTCTTTTTTGTGATCAGCAGAAGAAAGAAATTCATACAGGTTTGGAACAATTTGAGGGTGAGTGAATGATGAAAGATTTTTCATTTTTGGTTTACCCGTCCCTTTAACTGTACATTTTATCTTTTCTCTAAGTACTTGTATGCATTCAACATTGTCCCGATGAAAACCATGGACCCCACAGAGTTAGTAAAACAACCTCAGGATGTTACAGAAAATCCCTACAGGAAACCTACGAAAGATGGGAAGAAAGAAAGACCGCTACCCGACGCAGAGGTGTGTGTGTGTGTACAGTTTTACGTTAACAAAATACAAATACAATTAGTGTTGGTGTTAGATTGTATTATTGCTCATCAAGTTTGGGGTCAGTAAGATTTTTTCAATAGAGCCTTATGCTTCAGTATAAAAAATCCAGTAAAAACTGTAATATTGTGAAATATTACTATTTAAAATAAGTTTCCTGTTTTAATATATTTTAAAATGTAAATTATTCCTGTGATGAAAAGCTGAATTTTCAGCATCATTACTCCAGTCTTCAGTGTCACATGATCCTTCAGTAATCATTCTGATATGATGATTTGCTGCTCAAGAAACATTTCTTCTTCTTCTTCTTCTCATTATTATTATTATTATTATTATTATTATTATTATTATCAATGTTAAATAGTTGTGCTGTTCAATATTTTGTGGAAACTGGGTTACTTTTTTTTTTTTTTTTTTTTTTTTTCAGGATTCTTTGCTAAGTGTCTTTACTGTCACTTTTGATTAATTTAATGAATCCTTGCTGGATAAAATGATCAATTTAGTGTAGTGTAGTACATTATCTTGACGAAAAGATAATTTGTAATTCTCCTTTTTGATCAGGAGGAACCAGCATCCCAGTTCTTTTTCGATCTGGGGGAGAAGAAACCACATTACCAGCAACGTCAACACGGCAGGAAGAGACAGTTGGATGGGGACAGACCCAATCAGCCCAAACAGCCAAGAAGACCCCGTGAGTCCCTTCACCAGCACTCCAATCTAATGGATCAAACTGGACTAATTTAATGACCTCATTTACTGAGCAGAACTTACTTCAAGATGTTGGAGTATTTGAATTTAATTTTGCATGCTGCTCTTGACACAGACCTTGATTTCTACTCTCTGAGCAGCACTGCCCACTGGATCCTGTTGGTTCTGCCTTGCGAGTCCAGAAGTCGAGAAGCACTTGGTCATAAGCATTGGAACACACGTTAGTCCACAAAATATGTATTCAGCAGCCCAATGTCACTTCAGAAAGCTTACATAAATGTATCAACTGATAAATTACAAAGTTTTTTTCCTTTTGCTTTTTCATGTTGATCTAATGTCAGTATTCTGTTTCCAGTGTTACATGGCTCTCGCTAAGGGTGGTCTTACTCCTGACCATGTTCTCCTGCTGCCCATCGGACATTACCAGTCAGTGGTGGATTTGGCATCGGAGGTGGTTGAAGAGATGGAGAAATACAAGATCGCCGTCAAGAAGTTCTGTAAAAGCAGAGGCCAACGGTGCGTCTTGTTTGAGAGGAACTACCGCAGCCAGCACCTTCAACTGCAGGTCCATACAAATATTGTGTCATTCATAATGAGATTGTGGTGTCTGCCTGAACAGACTGACTTGTACAGAACCCAGGTCAGTCTAAACAGCACCACATATATGAAAAAGAAAGTCTGATAGATGAACTATATAGCAGTGTGGAGAGTGTGAGAGTCGCCCCACCCTCCACCAATCACAGACTCCAACATAATTTCATCAGTTTAAGTCTGAGTGGATAGACATTCTGTCTGCGCTGACGAGTAACCATTTCTGAGGGACATGTTCCCAATGATGGCCAAATACATGATTTCCTAAAGTCCTGCTTATGAGAAAGTGGTGCATAATGGATTTGACGGATGGAAACTTCTCTTCTTCATCATCCTCAGGTTGTGCCGGTGCCCATGGAGAAGTGCAGTACAGAAGACATCAAGGAGGCGTTCATGACACAAGCTGAAGAGCAGCAGATGGAACTGATGGAGATTCCAGCTCATACAGACCTCAAACAGGTACAAACCATCTGTGTCTCCTTCAGACTGAGCACTTCAGAGTTAGTCAGAGCTGTGGTTTTGTGTGTAATTTTACTGGGACTTCCTGTTCATGTATGTATATGTATTTATTAATTATACATTCAATATACTTTTAATATAATAATTTAATACTTTATTATTTCATTATAATTTTTAAATTTTATATATACTATTAATGTAGTAACTTATTGCTTTATCATCATTACATTGTATAATTATTTATTTATTTTAAATTATAATATATTGTTAATTTAATCATGTAAATTGTATACTGTTATATGTAATATTAAATAAAATATATAATATAGTGTGTGTATATAATAAATATAAAATACAATGATAATATAATCTCTTATTACTTTATTTACATTTATTACACAATTTATGTATTTATTTTTAAATCGCATATACTTTTAATACAATCATTTATTATTTTATTATTATTACAAAAGTTTATTTAAATTATATTTACTGTTATTACTAAATTTATGGAATTATTTTATTTTAAATTGTATATATTGTTAATAGAATCTATTAATGTTATTATTAATGATTATATAAACCCTTTTTTATTATTACATGAATCTTATTTACTTATTGGCATATCCAACTACACTCTTTAGTTTTTTCTTGTAGTCTAACAAGCAAACAAGCAAAAATATATATATATATAGTGAACTATACAATAATATCTATAAAGGGAATGGGTGAGCAAGTCATGATGAGGCCATGATTAAATGTTTTGTGTAATGATGAACTGTGATTAACAATAATATCCCGCATTGCAGATTGCTCCTCCAGGAACACCTTACTTCTATGTGGAGCTGGATACGGGCGAGAAGCTGTTTTATCGCATCAAGAAAAATTTCCCTTTGCAGTTTGGCAGGTAATTGTTACGCTGGCACAGTTCATCAATAGGGGGCAGTGATACACTAGTTATAAACATTAGTACTTGTATGACCTGATTGTAAAAACATGCTTCAGCATAACCACTTGTACATCCTTTTTGTGTGTGTGCTGCCATAGGGAGGTGTTAGCGAGCGAGGTGGTGTTGAACATCCCCATGCGTGCTGACTGGAAAGAGTGTAAATGTACAAAGGAAGAGGAGGAGGATCAGGCCAAACAAGTGCGCTCTGACTTTGAGCCCTTTGACTTCGCACTTGATGACTGAGCAACACTTCAGATACACCTTCAGTCATGTTCGTGAAATCCCTAAATGTGTCCACGACCGCTTATTTTATCTTTTTAAATTTTGCACTATAGGTGCTTTCCTCTTCCTTTCATTTGACAACAAAAGATGTCTTTGTTTTGGTGATGTATTAGTCTGTTGGATGCCAATAAGTGTTGAAATGTGTTGTGTGACTCAAAATTAAAGTAATTTTTCAAATTTGTAAAATCTGCATTTTTTTTCTTCCCCCCCTTCTTGTAGTAACAGTGTGGTGTACGTCCTCTGCTGGTGTTGATGTCCTTTTCTTGGTCTATAGAGGATCTACTATGTAGCAAAAATCAAACCCATGAGATTTTAGTTGTTTGTACTTGGTACACAAACAGCTCTGCTATCTGAAATCTAAACCCATGTCATCTCATACATAGCCTGCTAAAGATACTTAAAGGCCTGTGTGTGTGTGTGTGTGTGTGTGAATATGATTGACAATGTTTAAATCTTAGTAATTATTTATAAATAATCACAATAATTAAATAAAACTCAACATATTCTCATGTTAAATCTTTTAAAATCGACTTTTTTGTTGTGAGCGGACTTTTATTGTGATAACGTGGAAGTGTTGAGGACCTTTATTGAGTTACAAGCAAATAAACAGTGTAAATATGGAGGGGAAAGAATTGTATTCAAAATATATAATATTTGAAATGAATTACTCTAGTTTATTTGTAACACACAGCAATATTTCATTGTTATTTTATTATGTTTTAAGGGTTTGAGAGCTTTTATTATGTTCAGAACGCGGAAGTGCTGCAGTTAGTACTGAAGTCACGTGAGGAGTTATTTTCACAACGATGCATTTGTTGCGCAGTGCCAACTCGTTTGAGAAAATTAAAGCGTAAAAATCTGTGTCTGTGACAATTAAAACGCAACCGAGTTGTTGAAATGGATGACGACGGATTACCCATTGTGGGATCAGGAATAGATCTTACAAAGGTGAGTTTTGTTTTACATCAGCTGCTGCTCACATGATCGTCTGTCACCTATGCAGTCTTTTTCACATCTATGTCTCTGCACAAATCATCTGATCCGTAACAGTTTATACTTTATCTTTTAAGGTTCCGGCCATTCAACAGAGAAAAATCGTAGCTTTCCTCAACCAGTTCATAGTCCACACCGTCAGGTTCCTGAACCGGTTTTCCACAGTTTGTGAGGAGGTATGTTCACCTGTCAGCACATCATCCCCCTCTGTAACTCAACTTATACATTTCCTGAAAATGTCAATGACCTGATGGATTTTTTTTATTATTTTTTTTTTTATACAGAAACTAGGAACCGTATCACTACGAATCCAGCAGATTGAAACCACACTAAGCATTTTGGAAGCAAAGGTAAATCAACGAATAAAAAGAAAATTAGAATAAGATTGAAATAATAAATAATAAAATATCAATTAAAAATAAATAAATAAATACACAAACTTTAGATTAAAAATAAATAAAAATTAGATTTTAAATTAATTAATTTATAATTTAATTAATAAAAAATACAAAAATAAGACTACGATAAATAATCAAATTAGATTCAAATAAATAAATATTAGTTTAGAACAACTGAGCAAATAAATAATCAATTTAAATAAAAATAAACTAGTAAATACTCAATAAATAAAATTCCAAATATTTTAGATCCATTTATAATATTATTTTTTCACAGTGTAAATTGAGTCTTTATACAAGAAACTATATAGATGCCTTTTAAATTTCAGGAAAGGGGTCTCTCACACTAGAATGATCATATTTGGGGGTCTGTGGCATTTAAAAGATTCAAAACCTCTAACTCAAGGAAGTCAGAACATGCATGACTTCACGAATACCCTCCATTTTAAGCTTATCTAAGTTGATTTCATAAAACTATGGTTTATAAATTTGCAGTTAGCCTCTATTCCTGGTTTGGAAGAAGTGACAGTGGATGGAGTGAGACAAACGTCTGCAGAGACAAACGGCCCTGCAGTGGATGGCAGTCGTGCCACAGTTCCCCCTGTTGAGGTAACAGTTATTCTTACATATCTCTTAACCCATTTATCCCACTGCATTCTGATGTTGTTATAACCATAATTGCACTCATAGGAAGTCCTTCAGTCAGTTTTTTTTGCCCTTTTTCATTTAGGCATCCCAGCAAACACAAGTGGCCCCTCAGGAGCCAAAAGCAGAGGTCCCAGCGGAAAATATAATGACTGTAGCCAAGGACCCGCGATATGCCAGATACCTGAAAATGGTGCAAGTGGTAAATGAAATCATAAATCATCATTAACAAACCTATTCCCTAGTTATGGCTAAAATGATGAAAAATGTGAATGCAAATGCCCAAATTTTGCTCTGCATGTTCACAGGGTGTTCCAGTCATGGCCATTAAAAATAAGATGGTAATGGAGGGTTTGGACCCCAGTTTGCTTGAGTAAGTGTTGATGACAGTAAAAAAAAAAAGTTGATTCTGTCACTATTTGTATGGTTATGAGCTGTTTATTTTGTGGCTAACAGATTTCTTTTTTTTGTATCCTTTAGTACCCCTGACGCACCTGTTCCAGATGGTGCCAAAAAAGGGTTGGAAGATCAAGATGATGACAGCTCAGGCAGCGAATCATCCTTCAGTGATTGATTGGCTCCGCCCCCCACAGCTAACGAGCTTTGTGTTGAACTGGCCTGTGTAGGCTTCCATGAACCCTGCTCATCTCAAAGCAGGGTAAATGCACTTAAATGTCCTTACAAAGGACAGATATTTAGTGATGGCACTAAAACGATTGTGCTACATCTCGGAGATGGCATACTTGACATCCGTACTGGTGGTTTCTGAGGGCAGTTGCTCACTAGGTGAGATCGCTGATGATTATAATTGATCCATTTAAGTCTGTTTAAGTGCTACTCTCAAGTGAATTGTCTTGAGTGTCTCATTTCTTGCCATGTACATGTTAAATGCCTTATATGTGCATCCAATAACAATAAAAAAAAAAATGCCAGTGTTTTTATGAAATAGACACAAGCAGTCTTGTATTGAAATTGATTTTTAAAAATGTAGCTGATTTTTTTTTTTTTATTTTTGTAAATTAATCTTTAGTTGGAACAATCTTGAAATGACTTTGACATGCCGTAATATCAACAACAAAATTAACATAGAGCCCTAATTAATTTAGTTAGATCTGTCTAATCATGTTACATAGCGA
This sequence comes from Ctenopharyngodon idella, assembly GCF_019924925.1. Classification (NCBI taxonomy): domain Eukaryota; kingdom Metazoa; phylum Chordata; class Actinopteri; order Cypriniformes; family Xenocyprididae; genus Ctenopharyngodon; species Ctenopharyngodon idella. Next base: position 7,233,954 of record NC_067223.1, on the reverse strand, counting down.
TTAAATTTTGCTTACATTGTCTTTTCCAGTGTAACTTATTAAAAGTTACATTCAAATTCAGTGCAAAGAAGTTTTTTAAACTTAAAACCATTCAAAAGAATTTTTAAATGTTGAGTTGTGCTCAACAAGGTTGCATTTATTTGATTAGAAATCTAGTAAAAACAGTAATATTGAGAAATATTATTACAATTTAAAATAGTTGTTTTCTGTTTTAATACATTTTGAATGTAATTCATTCCTGTGATGGTAAAGCTGAATGTTCAACATCATTACTCCAGTCTTCAGTGTCACATGATCCTTCAGAAATCATTCTAATATGCTGATTTGCTGCTCAAGAATGATACGTCATATTATTATCAATGTTGAAAACAATTGTGCTGCTTTAATTCTTTGTGTGGAAACCATGATTCATTTTTTTCATGATTCTTTGATGAATAGAAAGTTATGGAAGCTTGTTTCCACCACTAAATAAAAAAATAAAAAAGGTAATTGTGACTTTTTATTTCACAATTCTGACTTTTTCTCACAATTGAGTTATATTGTCAGAATTGCAAAATATAAACTCACAATTACTAGAAATGTCAGAAATGCGAGTTATAAACTAAAAATTGCAGGATATAAACTCGCAATTTGACACTTTCTTGCAATTGCAAGATATAAACTTGCGATTCTGATTTCTTTTCTCAGAATTGTGAGATATAAACTTGCAATTGCAAGTTATAAATCCCAATTCTGAGGAAAAAAGGGTTCATATCTCAATTCTTACTTTATAACTCACAATTGCGTGTTATAAATTCAGAACTGTGAAATATTAACTCACAATTCTGAGAAAAAAGTCGCAATTACCTTTTTTATTTTTTATTCTGTGGCGGAAACAAGCTTCCATAGAAAGATCAAAAGAACAGGATTTTTTTTTTTTTTTTTTTGGCTTATGTAACATAAATGTCTTTACTGTCACTTTTGATCAGCATACTGACCCCAAACTTTTAAACAGTAGTGTATGCTGCTATTCCTATCATTCGAAACATTAAAGCAATCACTTCTCTTTATCCATGCACATCATCATCATTGTCATGTGTTTTTATTTCACAATTACAAAAACACACATTGTGCAATCAACGGACATACATTCACATTGTACTGCTTAAAGAGCAAGAGTAAAAAACACCTTTGGCTCACTTCCAGCTGCACTGAAGTTTTAGAATGATCAAGAAGAAAAACAACAAAGCAAGACGTTATAACCGAAGCGAAGAGTGATTAACAAAAATGAATGCAAATATGAACGTGCTCAACTATTATGTCTTGGTTGATTATAAAACAAGAATCAATGTGACGAAGCTGTATAAATTGTTTGGCCTCAAGTGGTTAGAGTGTATTACATTTCAAGTATGTTTTATGCCTTTTTTTCCCAAGACTGAAGTACAAGCTACAAAAATATACATGATTACACAGTACTGCAACAGATCTTTCAACGTGAAAAAAGGTAATAAGTTGTATAAAAAATACAGTTATATTAATAAAAATGCACTAAAAACATAACTCGTCCAGTAACAGTATGATGTCATGGTCATTAATACTCTATTAAATTAACAGTCAGTTTCAGAGTGAATTGCTGTAAAAAGAAAGGAAAGAAAAAAGTTAATATCTTAGAGGAACTAGAAATGAATATCACTAAATGGAAGTGATTTGAAATACACTAGTTCAAAAGTTTGGGGCGGTAAGATTTTTTTTAATGTTTTAGAAAGTCTTCTGCTCACCAAGGCTGCATTTATTTGATCAAAATACAGTATACATACATATTGTGAAATATTATTGCAATTTAAAATCACTATTATATTTGAATATATTTTAAAAGGTCATTTATTTCTGTGGTGGCAAAGCTGAATTTTCAGCAGCCATTACTCCAGTCTTCAGTGTCACATGATTCTCCAGAAATCAAGAAACAATCATTATTAAAGGGTTAGTTCACACAGAAATCTGTGAGCTTTCACAATTACCAATTTCAAGGCCCAGAAAAGTAGTACAGGCATTGTTAAAATAGTCCATGTGACTACAGTGGGTCAACCTTAATGTTATGAAGTGATGAGAATATTTTTTGTGTGCAAAAACAAAACAAAAATAACGACTTTATTCAACAATTTCTTCTCTTCCATGTCAGTCTCCTATGCTGTTTACATTGTAAACACAAGACTGACATGGAAGAGAAGAAATCGTTGAATAAAGTCATTATTTTTGTTTGTTTTTCTCTTAGTGGTTCAACCTTAATTTTATGAAGCTGACTATTTTAACAATGTCTTTACTACCTTTCTGGACCTTGAAAGTGGTAATTGTGTTGCAGTCTATCAGAGGCCAGAAAGCTCACAGATTTCATCAAAAATATCTTAATTTGAGTTCCGAAGATGAACGAAGGTCTTACAGGTTTGAGACGACATGAGGGTGAGTACTTAATGACAGAAATTTACATTTTTGGGTGAACTAACCCTTTAACATTCCTTACATGTTGAACAAAAAAAATCTGGATTTTTTGATGAATAGAAAGTTCAAAAGAACTGCATTTTACTATGCCTTTTGATCAACTTAATGCATCCTTTCTGAATAAACATTCATTTCTTTAAAAAAAGAAATCTTGACCCCAAACGTTCGAATTGTAGTGCAAGTCTCATCATGTTTTATGTACTCACCTGGAACTCTTGGATGTATGTTAAAAAGAAGAAGACAAAACTGAAGGTAGTGATCCATTCACACACAACACTCGCTAGATGAAGTGTGTAGTCCTTCAGAAGCAGAAAAACAAGACGAGCAACTTTAAACATTCAATAATACAGAACTACAATCTGAAATATCTGGTTAGTAACATGAATTGTACCTTATCATTGGTGTCCCAGTGAAGTTTGCTTATTCCAACAGGAATTGCACAGAAAATTGCTGATAGGAGGCGTTAAAGACTATCAGTTTGATATGAAATGTAAACTCTGCATGTCTTCACGAGGAAAACCAGCATGCTGGGATTACAACGCTGAATTTGGATGAATAGCCATGTAAGCAGATGCATATCTATATGGCTATAGATCAAACAGCAGCACATGCTGGTAAGACTGAGAAAGGATACTGGGAAAAACAGCTAGACAGGCCAATGCAGCGAAGAGTGCACGGACATGACACATGCACTTAGAAGGTCCGTAAGGTTGAGCGCGGTACGAGATCACGCTCTGAATGGCAGCATATATAGCCCCAGAGCCGAAGAATAGTAAAGCACCCAAATCATGGACTGGCATCACCGTCGTTTCCTAGAACACAACAACATACATGAGTGCTACTAGTCATCATTTACTCACCCTCGTGTCATTCCAAACACAAGAGTTTTTGAAGCACTGTTTTTGTTCATACAGTGAAAGTCAATGGGGTCCTATATTGAACCCTATTGACTTTCATTATAAGGGAAAAAACACTTTTCAAATGATCTTTTTTGTGTTCCACCAAAGAAAGAAAGCCATACAGGTTTGGAATTACATGAAAGCGAGTACATTCTGACAGAATTTTTCTTTGTAGTTGAATTAGACATACCTGAAATGTAGCAACCAAACACATGCCGACACAAGAGATGACGCCAATAGCAAAAGAAGCCTTGTTCAGACAAGGGGACACGGCACCGGTTCTCTCATGGACTCTTTCCACAAATTTATATTCAGCATACATAGTAGCAAAGGCTGGAAAACAAATTCCCTGCACTGAGTTTCATCAGTTTAAACATGTAATGCAAATTGCAATGGAAATTGCAGTCAAAAATATTCACTCATGCAATAAAACAGAATAAATTCTACAGAGACTTTATGCAGGATAATGCAATAAAAATAGTATTTATATTGGTTAAAAATTCATTTGAGTTGCCATGATGGTTTTTGCCCTGTGATTTGGCTTTGGGTTTCATTTCTGCAGTTGTTGTTTGAGGTTTTGTCTGCTGTATTGTAAATCACTGAACTCCAGCTGTGTGTCACGGATGGGAAAAATATTCTGTTTTCGTTTTCAGCAGAAAGAGAAGTGAGACCAGAATGAGTGAGATTCTAGTGTTACTAAAGAAACATATACTTGAGACATTCCCACTGCTTTTCTCTCACATGTCAAAACCAGGCGGTTTGTGGGTGACTTCAAGTTGCACAATTTCCAAAAGGTTGTGACACACAGATAGCAGTAAGGAGTTTCCTGGGGAATTTACAGTTTTTCTGAAAAAAAATGAGCTGGAAATCAAATCAAACTGAAACCAGAAACTGGCCGATTATTATTCGTACCTGCAAACGCAGTGATTGTCGACATGAATCCAAACACACAACTTTCAGGTGGAGTTGCCCCTGTATCACTGATAAAAAAGTAAAGGACTGATTTTCAGAGACATTTATAAAAATAATAATAAGAACATTCATATTTGTGAAGCAATTCAGAAACATTATATGCAATACTTTGCACACAAATTTTCCAGTTTACTGTATGACATTTAATAAACCATGCAACTATAGCCTCACCATCACAATACATTAATATGTGACCTTGAAAATTTGTATTATTTTTTTTTTATATTTTTAAATATTATTTTAAAATCAGTATTTTAAATGTAAATATTAATTTGTTATTATTATTATTATTATTAAATATTTAACTTAATTAAATAAGGGTGTTTATTACAGGATATATTATATATTTGTAATATATATCACTTTAATATACACACATTATTATATTTTTTTTATATTTTGAAAAATCAGTATTATTAATGTAAATATTTACATTATTATTAAATATTAAACAATACATTAAAAATGTTCAGGGTGTTTATTACAGAATATATTATATTATATTAATCTTCTTTCAGGAAATCTAGTTTGTCCTGCTCCCTTCACTGAATACTGACCTAGTTTTGAATTCAAGCCAACATTACTTCTCTCAGTAGAAAACGAAACTAAACGAGCAGTCTGCAAAAACTTTCTTTTCTTTCCATTTTCTTACAACTAGCAGCATATAACGTACGTTATACATAAATATCATGGGAAACATGGTCTTGTTACTAATATTATAAACTATTTCTGGTCTGTTGTTATGTTAAGAGTTGTGAATTCGTCTAATCCTGATGTGTATCCAAACTAAAATCAAGCACAATGTAAAAAGACATATCACATACCTGATATAAGGAAGGACAACATCAACATCTCGTCGAAGCAATGCGATGATATAAGATATTATGAATGTGCTCGATGACCAGATTACCAGAAAAGTAGGTAAATAGCACATTCCTTCCATAAACCAAACCATCTCGCCTAAGGGTTAAATTTAATCGGTGCATCACCATTCACGAAGACAAAAGCAAAGTAAGCGGCACATATCAGCTATTACGACTCGGACACTTGACTGAACACATTCTGTATGCTCGACGTTTATAACTGTACCTATAGTGTCACGTGTTCGCTGGAAATCTATGTTTCTCTTCCTCATTGTTTTATAGATGTTACCATCAGCATACGTGAACAACACACAGAGGTTCTTTCTTTCTTTCTTTCTTTCTAATTAGGCTACATTTTAGATAAATCCGTAACACTATACAATAAGGTTCCATTTGTTAACATTACTTAGGCTAACTAACAGCATTAGTTAACATGAACTAACAATGAAAAATATTTCTAAAACATTTATTAATCATAGTTAATGTTTCAACATTTACTAATAAATTATGAATCAAAAATATGTTAATTATGGAAGCCCATTTCCCTATGAACGCCCGTTTCCGCCACAGTTGAGTAAAAAATATAATTCTGTAAGTCATAATTATAAGAACCTTTCTCATAATTATGACTTAGTATCTCATTATATTGAGAAAGTTTCTCATAATAATGACTTAGTATGTCATAATAATAAGATACTTTCTCGTAATTATGACTTACAATGAGACTTTCTCGTAATAATGAGAAACTTCTACGCATGCGCAAAGCAGCGGAGCAGAAGGGCGTGGCACGCTAGCGACATCCGCTGGTCAAAGCCGTGTAAATGCGAGAACACAAACATGGCAAGTTCTGCAAAAGTTTAATCTATAATATCATAGAATAACATTAATGATCAATTATCAGTGTATGAGATGGAATATAGCCTAGTCTTTTATTCATTTGTATTTTTGTGTATGAACAAGCAGAAATACATGGATTTCAAACAGATAGAGGAATAAGACAGCACACGCCTACTAGTCTGTTAAAGAACGCTTAATCTGGAAAGGTGTCTACAAACATCTGCTAAACATATTTTCAAGCAGTTTTGCATACATTCTAATAAGTCATAGACATCTTAAAATGTGTTTTCTGTATGTCTAAGCTAACCTACACATCAAATAGCCTAGACTCATCCGCAAAATACTTGTGCTAATATTAATACATAAACCCACACATTTTATCAAGACGTTACAGTTAAACTTAAGGAATAAATGTCATAGTTGTCTGATAGTTTTGTAAGCCGTCGCGTTCATGCAACAGTTAGCACAAGCAGGCCTCGTTCGTTACCACGGGAACCGCTCTGCTTCTGCTTTCCACCTTCTCGTGCGCATGGAAAAGTATGGAAGATATACTGATAATTTATAATTGATGCTATTTAATAATACTATAGATTGCAATTTGTAGATTACACTGACTTTAACGAAAACAACTGTTTTGCAGAACGTGCCATGTTTGTATTCTCGCATTTACACGGCTTTGACCAGCGGATGTCGCTAGCGTGCCACGCCCTTCTGCTCCGCTGCTTTGCGCATGCGTAGAAGTGTCTCACTATTACGAGAAAGTTTCTCGTTAAGAGAAACGAAGTCGTTATTATGAGAAAGTTTCTCATTATTATGAGATACTAAGTCATTATTACGATAAGGTTTTTCATTATTCATTAATCAAAGTCCCTTAAGGAACACTCCACTTTAAAAAAAAAAAAAAAAAAAAAGGCTCATTTTCCAACTCCCCTAGAGTTAAACAGTTGAGTTTTACCGTTTTCGAATCCATTCAGCCGATCTCCGGGTCTGGTGGTACCACTTTGTGCATAGCTTAGCATAGTTAATTGAATCTGATTAGTTCATTAGCATCTCGCTCAAAAAAGACCAAAGAGTTTCGATATTTTTCCTATTTAAAACTTGACTCTTCTGTAGTTACATCGTGTACTAAGACCGACGGAAAATGAAAAGTTACCAAAATTACCGTAAACTAAATGGCTTAAAAAACATACTAAACTGTGTTGTTGTTTTTTTGAAATTCAAAAAATGCAGACAGTTTTCCGTGATGGGTAGGTTTAGGGGTAGGTGTAGTGTAGGCAGGGCTGGCGCATGCCTATAGAGTACCTCAGGGATGACGTGTTTTTGTAGGCAAAACCCGGAAGCAAGTTAGCGTTTTAGGACTTCCGGTTCCATCGCCACGAAGTAAATGGGTTTTTTGAATGGGTTTTTGCTAAATCGCCTGAAATAAGGTCTGTGGTTAACAAAGCCTCTAAATATTTTTACGTTTTGATCTATGACATAAAACACACCAGTTCTAACCCGCTTGAGATTTTTTAAACCTTAATTGTGTCTTAAAACGGCGGTTGCTAACAAATTGCTAAAAGGGACTACTTCCTTTGGCAGGGACTTTAGACGTCATCATGACAAACAGGCCATTTGGACAGCATTTCTCATGAAAAAGTGGATGTATTCATACACAGCGCAGATCATAATCAGCGAACATGTTTTTAAATAAAGTTGTTTTTTAAATAAAGTTTGAGGAAGCTTGGTGGTGGTGACGTTGATCCGCGACCATGGTGTGCTGTAGTCCGTTTATAGCCTACTGTTAGGTTTTTATATCTGATTTTATTTAGGCTTCAAAATGTATAAATGTTATGTTAACTTGTAACTATTATCTTGATAGACAAAACGTGTAAGCATCATAACCCTTTGTTAAACACAGAGCTTATTTTTTGCGATTTTCCAAAGTCTATGGGAAAAATGCATTGGCTTTCGATCGAGGGAACCCGTGCGCCGCTAACTTCCGGGTTGGCCTACAAAAACACTTCATCCCTGAGGTACTCTATAGGCGAACTAGGCAGCCGCCTAGGGCGGCAAGAACGAGAGGGATTTAGTTTTTAATTTAATTAATGTATTTATTTATTTATTTTTTGGACAGTCCTTTTGAATTATTTCACTAACATCAAAAACTTATCACCCGATTAGTTATTCTAAATCTAAATTATCTTTCCATTCTACCAAGTAGCTACCAATACCCGCCCGCCCCAACCAAGAGCGGCATATAGGTCTATCTGTTGATTTCGCAATGGCCAATCAGAAATGTTTAAGTTGGCCCTGAACAAAAACTGAACAAACAGATTGAACAAACTGAACAAACAGACATTATGTAAATAAGAGATTCGTTGTGCAGACAGATTCATTTATTATAACAGAACTTTGTGAGATCGCGATGAAGTAGCCTAATATGACAACTTTTTAGTGATTATAGAGGGAGCGCTCTTTGCGCTTTCTGACATGCCAAATCCCTTAACAGTATGATTATTTTTCTGTTAAAATTAACAGTGGTTTGTGAACGTAGACGCTTCAGTAACAAATAATTTATCAGGAGTGTTTATGCTGGGCTGTGTAGGTTGTGCGACGACCCTCCGCCTATGTGTCTGAGAGAAAGCGGAGGAGAAGTCACGGAGCTCACCTTTTTGTGTGCGTAATATTTATATGCTCCCTATTTTGCCGGTTTCGTGTGTCTCATTGAAAATGAACTAGAGACTTGTGTTTTGCGTAAGTGTATTAATAAATCAATAAACAAAAGCAGTTGAGCTTGTGAGTGTAGGGGGATAGAATATACAGTTTGTACAGTATAAAAACCAATTACGTCTATGGAGAGTCCCCGTAAACCACATATACAAGTGTGTGTGTGTGTGTGACTAAATAGAACTGTATTTATCTCACAAGTATTGCATGAACTACCTTAAGTGCTCGTCCTCCTATTCTCTAGAGGGCAGCAGCGAGTCTGTCATGTACAAAGATATACATGATTCAAGCGGCGTATCATCACCTGATCACTACCAATGAGGAACTACAGCATTTGAGTGTTGAACATGCGATCATGTGACAGTATGTTTTAGTGTAATGAAGCTGTTTTTATTTCACCGCGGAAAACATGTGCCCACATTAAGTGTTTGTGGAGGAAGAGATGTTGATGGCCGGGGAGAGTCATGTTGATAATTAATTCGGTGCTGAAACTGCTGCAGCGGCAGACATACACCTGCCTGTCTCATCGCTATGGACTCTACCTGTGTTTCGGAGGACTAGTCCTCATGATAGTGTCTGCCTTTCAGTTTGGAGAGGTATGTACACTAACTAGGATGAAATTCATCCGACAGAAGTATACTAGCTTCATTAGATTCGCATTTAGGCCGTGCATGTATCCTCTTATCTGTGCATTCTGTGTCAATCACTGATTACTGATCAAAGCTGATTGAGCAATGTGACTCTGACCTGTTACATAGTGGTTGGAAATTAAACTTACGCACTAGTTGTAAAGGTTTGGTGTTATGCATTAACTGGCTGCTTTTGTTTCGTTTCTGTGTACAGGTTGTAGTAGAGTGGAGTCGAGATCAGTACCATGTTTTGTTTGATTCCTACAGAGATAATGTTGCAGGAAAGTCCTTTCAGACCAGGTGAGAAACAAATCAATGAAACCAGCATCACTGCTTCATTCACACACAGTATTAAAGCCCTGTTATCTGAACACTCTTTAAGGGACAGTTATATTCTGAAAATGATCAAAAATCAGCTGATATATCAATCTGTCACTACTGTTTTTCACGTACCTTCCCTGCTTCATATGCTTGTATTATTTCAGGCTTTGCCTACCGATGCCCATCGATGTGGTTTACACCTGGGTAAATGGCACAGACACGGGCCTGCTGAAGGATCTTCGTGCTGTGAGACAGCAGTTGGAAGAAGAGCAGAAGGCCCTGAGGTACTCCACCCATAAAACACACACACTCTTAGTGTAATATTTGTTCATTCCCACATGGATGGAAACATTCTGCATGGTTTGAATTTGACTGTTTATTTAACCATTTGATGAATGTTTATTGAATCATAAAGGAAAAATAATTTGTAATGTTTATTTTTACTTTAGAACAGGATTATTATTGTTACTTCTGATATAAAACTCATTTATTTTATTTTATTATTTTGTTTGAATAGAATTGAGTTTACTACTAGTAGTATTCATTTATTTTATTTTATTCAGAACATTGAATTTTGAATTACACACCTGTCCACTGCAATAAAACATTGTAAATATTCCACTTCACTGCTTTTCATCAACCTTTATATATTTTTGTATGCATGCACGCACAAGGAGTCTGACAGCAGCCCGGTATGCTCCACAAGGAGATCTGATCTGAATATCAGTTTACATTTCCAAACCGTCATCGAGTCCACTTGCACATAGTTTTTCAGGTAGATTTGCAGGAAGGTTTCTTTAAGCATCTTGGAGATGTTGCCGAAGTTCTTCTGGATTTAGTCTCTCAGTTTCATCTGTTTCTTCATGTAATCCCAGACAGACTCGATGATGGTGAGATCAGATCTCCATGTGGAGCATACCGGGCTGTTGTGAGACTCCTTGTGCATACAAAAATCTCACTGGATTATTACAATTAATGGCAAAAGGAATGTTTGGAAATGTAAACTGATATTTCAAACTGACACACTACAGCAAAAGATATAAATAACTAGCTTAAAGGGTTAGTTCACCCAAAAATGAAAAAAAAGTCATTAATTACTCACCCTCATGTTGTTCTACACCCGTAAGACCTTCGTTCATCTTCGGAACACAAATTAAGGTGTTTTTGATTAAATCCGATGGCTCAGTGAGGCCTACATAGACAGCAATGGTACTTCCTCTCTCAAGATCCATAAAGGTACTAAAAACAGTTCATGTGAGTTCAGTGGTTCTGCCTTAATATTATAAAGTGACAATATTGTTTGTGCGCCAAAAAAAACAAAATAACGACTTTTCAACAATATCTATATGGGCCGATTTGAAAACACTGCTTCAGAGCTTTACGAATCGAATCAGTGAATCGGAGCGCCAAAGTCACGTGATTTCAGCAGTTTAGCCGTTTGATAGGAGATCCGAATCACTAATTCGAAACAAGATTCATAAAGCTCAGAAGCTTTATGAAGCAGTGTTTTGAAATCGGCCCATATAGATATTCTTGAAAAGTCGTTATTTTGTTTTTTTGGTGCGCAAAAAGTATTCTTGTCTTGTATTCTTGAAGAGAGGGGTGGGTTTGTTTGGGTTGATTTCAAATATCAACAGTGTCCAACAGCGTAGTTCAAATACCACTTACTGCACCTTTTAATGACAGAAATTTTATTTTTGGGTGAACCCATTAAAACCCTTTTTTTTTTTTTTTTTGGCGAAAATACTA